>NC_041385.1:75024013-75070745 GCF_002162155.2 Triticum dicoccoides
TGAGGGCGGCATCCGGCGGCAGCGGGCGATGGCTAGCACGGGCGGCGGGGCAGTGGCTGGCGCGGGTGGCGGCGCGGGAGGCGGCGGCGACGGGTTAGGGTTTCGGCAGGGTGGGCTGGTGGCTGTGGCGGCTCAGGCCTCGTGAGTTATAAAGGCCGGCCGGGTCGAGTCCTAGTCGGGCACGGCCCTGCTAGGTCGGTTGACTTTTTTTTTAAATAATTCCGCGTAGAAAAACAAAGAAAAGAAATACTAAACAGACTCCAAAAATCCTGAAACAAATTTTCCCCGTCTTCTAAAAATATAGCGGACAAAGTTAACATTTATTTGGGTCTCTAATGGAATTTTGAAAAACGCATATTTTTCCTAATTCAAATAAAATAGCTATAAAACTCCGAATAAAATACTTATTTTATTTTAATATTTGACCTCCAATATTTCTTTATTTTGGCGAAGTCATTTTATCCCCTCTCTTTTATTTTCGTAATGTAAATATTCGAAGAGAAAAATAATTAAAATCAAACGATTCTCTTTTCGAAATTTGAGAAAAACTCAAATATGAAAATAACGAAATCCCCAACTCTCTCTGTGGGTCCTTGAGTTGCGTAGAATTTCCAGGATCAACCCAAAATGCAATAAAATATGATATGCAATGATGATCTAATGTATACCATTCTAAATTGAAATTTTGGGATGTTACAATTCGTTAGCTTAGCATAATGATCGTTCAGTTTTATTGCCATTGCTTTCTTCATGTCAAATAAATATTCATTCGACTACGAGATTATGCAACTCCCGAATATTGGAGGAATGCCTTGTGTGCTATCAAACGTCACAACTAACTAGGTGATTATAAAGATGCTCTACAGGTATCTCCAAAGGTGTGTGTTGAGTTGCCATAGATCGAGATTAGGATTTGTCACTCCGAGTATCGGAGAGGTATCTCTAGGCCCTCTTGGTAATACACATCACAAGAATGCAAGCAAATGACTAAGGAGTTAGTCATGAGGTGATGTATTACGGAACGAGTAAAGAGACTTGTCGGTAACGAGATTGAACTAGGTATGAAGATACGGACGATCGAATCTCGGGCAAGTAACATACCGATGGACAAAGGGAATTACGTATGTTGTCATAACGATTCGACTGATAAAGATCTTCATAGACTATGTAGGAGCCAATATGAGCATTCAGGTTCCACTATTGGTTATTGACCAGAGAGGTGTCTCGGTCATGTCTACATAGTTCTCGAACCCGTAGGGTCCGCACGCTTAACATTCAATGATGATATATATATGAGTTATGTGATTTGGTAATCGAATGTTTTTTAGAGTCCTGGATGAGATCACGGACATTACGAGGAGTCTCGAAATGGTCGAGAGGTAAATATCGATATATAGGATGATGGTATTCGGACATCGGAAGTGTTCTCGAGGGTACCAGGTACATATAGGGTCACCGGAAGGGGTTCCAGGCACCCTCGGCAAAGATATGGGCTTAATGGGCCAAGGGAGGGACAGACCAGCCCACAAGGTGCTGGTGCGCCCCTCCAAAAGGCCAACCAGCCCTAGGGAAAGGAAAAGGGGGAGGGCAAGTCCCTCCTTCCTTCCCCTCCTTAAGGGAGAAAGGAAGGGGGGGCTGCCTCCGGCTTCCTTCCCCTGGCGCCTATACAAGGAAGGGGGGGCGAACCAGGGATGGAGCCCAAGTGGGATTCAGCCCCACTTGGGGCACCCCTTGGCCTCTCCCCTCTCCCTCCCACCTATATATATGAGGAGGGGGGCGCCTAGCACACACCAGACAATTGCCTAGCCGTGTGCGGCGCCCCCTCCACAGTTTACTCCCCCGGTCATATTTTCGTAGTGCTTAGACGAAGCCCTGCAAAGATCACTCCACCATCATTGTTACTACGCCGTCGTGCTGACGGAACTGATATACTACCTCAATGTCTTGCTGGATCAAGAAGGCGAGGGACGTCACCGAGCTGAACATGTGCAGAACTCGGAGGTGTCGTTCGTTCGGTACTCGATCGGTGGATCGTGAAGAAAGTTCGACTACATCAACCGCGTTGTGAAATGCTTACGGTCTATGAGGGTACATAGACACACTCTCCCCCTCATTGCTATGCATCTCCTAGATAGATCTTGCGTGAGCATAAGAATATTTTGAAATTGCATGCTACATTCCCAAACAGTGGCATCATGAGCCAGGTCTATGCGTAGATAATATGCACGAGTAGAACACAAAGAGTTGTGGGAGGCGATCTCCATACTGCTTACGACCAATGTCTTATTTTGATTTGGCGGTATTGTTGGATGAAGCAGCCCGGACCAACCTTACATGACCACGTTCATGAGACTGGCTCCACCGATTGACATGCAACTAGTTTTGCATAATGGTGGATGACGGGTGTTTGTTTCTCCTACTTTAGTTGAATCGAATTTGACTGCGGCCAGTCCTTGTTGAATGTTAAAAAAGCAAACTTGATAAATCACCATTGTGGTTTTGTGCCATACGTAAGGACGGTTTTTGCTAGAAGCCCGCAGTAGCCACGTAAAACTTGCAAAAACAAAGTAGCGGACGTCTAACTTGTTTTTGCAGGGTATGATGTGATGTGATATGGTCAGGACATGATGTGATATGCGTTATTGTATGACATGATCATGTTTTGTAATCTATTGGCAACCGATAGGAGCCTTATTGTTGTCTCTTTATTGTATGAAATGCAAACGCCATGTAATTGATTTACTTTATCGCTATGACTTAGCAATAGTCATAGAAACAATAGTTGGCGAGACGACCACGACACAACAATGGAGATCAAGGTGTCGAGCCAGTGACGATAGAGATCATGACGATGCTTTGGAGATGGAGATCAAAAGCACAAGATATGATGGCCATGTCATGTCACATATTTTTGATTGCATGTGATGTTTATTATTTATGCATCTTATTTTGCTTAGAACGACAGTAGCATTATAAGATGATCCCTTCACTAAATTTCAAGGTAAAAGTGTTCTCCCTAAGTATGCACCATTGCTACAGTTCGTCGTGTTGAGACACCACATGAGGATCGGTTGTGATAGATTCTACGTTCATATAAAACGGGTGTAAGCCAGATTTACACACGCAGAATACTTGGGTAAACTTGACGAGCCTAGCATGTGCAGACATGGCCTCAAAACACTGGAGATTGAAAGATCGAACATGAATCATATAGTAGATATGATCAACATAGAGATGTTCACCATTGATGACTACCCCATCTCACGTGATGATCGGACATGGGTTAGTTGATTTGGATCACGTTACACTTAGATGTCATGAGGGATGTCAGTTCAAGTTGGAGTTCTTAGGTAATTTGATTAATTAAACTTTAATTTATCATGAACTTAGTCCTGATAGTAGATGCAAATTATGTTGTAGATCAATAGCTCGCGTTGTAAACTCCCCTATGTTTTTTGATATGTTCCTAGAGAAAACTAAGTTGAAAGAGGATAGTAGCAATATAATGATGTAGACTGGGTCCATGATCTGAGGATTATCCTCAATGCTGCACAGAAGAATTATGTCCTTGATGCACCTCTAGGTGACAAACCTATTGCAGGAGCAGATCAAACGTTATGAACATTTGGCAAGCTCGATATGATGACTACTTGATAGTTTAGTGCACCATGCTTTACAGCTTAGAGCCGGGACCTCAAAAACCTTTTGAATGCCATAGAGCATATGAGATGTTCCAAGAGCTGAAATTAGTATTTTAGACTGATGCCCATGTCGAGAGGTATGAGACCTCTAAGAAATACTTTGCCTAAAAGATGGATGAGAATAGCTCAGCTAGTGAGCATGTGCTCAGAAACTCTGGGTAATACAATCGCTTGAATCAAGTGGGAGTTAATCTTTCAGATAAGATAGTGATTGACAGAGTTCTCTAGTCACTATCACTAAACTACTGGAACTTCATGATGAACTATAATATGCAATGGATGACGAAAATGATTCACGAGATTTTTGTGATGCTGAAATTAGCGAAGGTAGAAATCAAGAAAGAGCATCAAGTGTTGATGGTTAATAAGACCACTAGTTTGAAGAAAAACAGCAAGGGAAAGAAATGGAACTTCAAGAAGAACGACAAGCAAGTTGTCACTCCCGTGAAGAAGCCCAAAGCTGGACCTAAGCCTAAAACTGAGTGCTTCTACTGCAAAGGGAATGGTCACTAGAAGCGGAACTGCCCCAAGTACTTGGTGGATAAGAAGGATGGCAAAGTAAACAAAGGTATATTTGATATACATGTTATTGATGTGTCCCTTTCTAGTATTTGTAGTAGCTCCTAGGTATTTGATACTGGTCCAGTTGCTAAGATTAGTAACTTGAAATAGGAGTTGCAGAATAAACAGAGACTAGTTAAGGGTGAGGTGACGATTTGTGTTGGAAATGATTCCAAGGTTGATACGATCACCATCGCATGCTCCCTCTACCTTCGGGATTAGTGTTGAACCCAAATAGATATTATTTGGTGTTTGCGTTGAGCATGAATATGACTGGATCATGTTTGTTGCAATATAGTTATGCATTTAATTCAGAGAATAAATGTTATTCTATTTATATGAATAAAACCTTCTATGGTCATACACCCAATGTGAATGGTTTATTGAATCTCGATCGTAGTGATACACATATTCATAATATTGATGCCAAAAGATGCAAAGTTGATAATGATAGTGCAACATACTTGTGGCACTCCCGTTTAAGTCATATTGGTGTAAAGCGCATGAAGAAACTCCGTATGGATGGACTTTTGGAACCACTTGATTATGAATCATTTGATACTTGCGAACCATGCCTCATGGGCAAGATTACTAAAACTCTATTCTTTGGAACAATGGCGCGAGCTAATAACTTATTGTAAATAATACATACCGATGTATGCGGTCTGATGAGTGTTGAAGCATGCGGCGGGTATCGTTATTTTCTCATCTTCACTGATGATTTAAGTAGATATGGGTATATCTACTTGAAGAAACACAAGTCTCAAACATATGAAAAGTTCAAAGAATTTCAGAGTGAAGTGGAGAATCATCATAACAAGAAAATAAAGTTTCTATGATCAGATCACACAGGCGAATATTTGAGTTACGAGTTTGGCCTTCATTTAAACAATGTGGAATTGTTTCACAACTCACACCACCTGGAACACCACAGCGTAATGGTGTGTCCGAACGTCGTAACCGCACTTTATTAGATATGGTGTGATATATGATGTCTCTTATCGATTTACCACTATCATTTTGGGGTTATGCATTAGAGACAGCCGCATTCACATTAAATAGGGCACCGTCTAAATCTGTTGAGACGGCACCGTATGTACTGTGGTTTAGCAAGAAACCTAAGTTGTCGTTTCTTAAAATTTGTGGTTGCGACACTTATGTCAAAAGGCTTCAGCCTGATAAGATCGAACCCAAATCGTAGAAGTGCATCTTCATAGGATACCCTAAGGAAACAATTGGGTACACCTTCCACCACAGATCTGAAGCCAAGATATTTGTTGCTGAGAATGGGTCCTTTCTAGAGAAGGAGTTTCTCTCGAAAGAAGTGAGTGGGAGGAAAGTAGAACTTGATGAGGTAAATGTACCTTCTCTCAAATTGGAAAGTAGTACATGAGAGAAAATTGTTCCTGTGATGCCTAGACCAATTAGACAGGAAGCTAAATATGATGATCTTGAAACTTCAGATCAAGTTACTATTGAATTTTGTAGGTCAACTAGAGTGGTATGGTAATCCTTTCCTGGAAGTCATGTTACTAGACCAAGGCAGACCTACGAACTATGAAGAAGCTATGATGAGCCCAGATTCCGACAGATGGCTTGAGGTCATGAAATCAAAGATAGGATCCATATATGAGAACAAAGTGTGGACTTTGGTGGACTTGCCCGATGATCGGCAAGCCATAGAGAATAAATGGATCTTCAAGAAGAACACTGACACGGATGGTAATATTACTGTTTACAAAGCTCGACTTGTCGCAATATGTTTTCGACAAGTTCAAGGGGGTGACTATGATGAGACTTTCTCAACCATAGCGATGCTTAAGTCCGTCTGAATCATGTTAGCAATTGCCACATTTTATGAAATCTAGCAAATGGATGTCAAAACTGCACTCCTTAAATGGATATATCTAAGAAGAGTTTTATATGTGATACGTCTCCAACGTATCTATAATTTTTTATTGTTCCATGTTGTTATATTATTATTCTTGGATGTTTTACAATCATTTTATATTATTTTTTGGTACTAACCTATTGACATACTGCCCAGTGCCAGTTGTTGTTTTCTGCTTGATGTTTACACCGCAGGAAATAAGTACCAAGCAGAGTCCAAACGCAGCAAAAAAATTTGTGGATTTTTTCTGGACCAGAAGACATAAGTAGGGCCGAAGAAGTACCAAAGGGGTGCCCCGAGGGGGGCACAACCCACCAGGGTGTGCCTGGGCCCCATGCACGCCCAAGTGGGTTATGCCCACCTTGGTGGCCTCCCGCACCACCTCTTTGCTCTATAAATACCCCAATATTCTAGAAACCCTAGGGGAGTGGACAAAAATCAATTCCAGCCACCACAAGTTCCAAAAACACCAGATCCAATCTAGACACCATCATGGAGGGGTTCACCATGTCCATTAGTGCCTCTCCGATGATGCGTAAGTAGTTCTTTGTAGACCTACGGGTACGTAGTTAGTACTTAGATGGCTTCCTCTTTCTCTCTCTCTCTCTCTTGATTCTCAATACAATGGTCTCTTGGAGATCCATATGATGTAAGTCTTTTTGCGGTGTGTTTGTTGGGATCCGATGAACTTTGAGTTTACGATCAGATCTATTTTTTATCCATGAAAGTTATTTGAGTGTTCTTTGATCTCTTATATGCATGATTGATTAGAGCCTCGTATTTCTTATCCCATATTTGGGTTTTGATTGGCCAACTTGATCTATTTATCTTGCAATGGGAAGAGGTGCTTTGTGATGGGTTTCATCTTATGATGCTTGATCCCAGTGACAGAAGGGGAAACAACACGTATGTATCGTTGCTATTAAGGATAACAAGACGAGGTATATTTCTACATAAATAGATCTTGGCTACATCATGTCATCATTCTTATTGCATTACTCCATTTTCCCATGAACTTAATACACTAAATGCATGCTGGATAGTGGTCGATGTGTGGAGTAATAGTAGTAGATGCAGGCAGGAGTTGGTCTGTTAATTTTGGATGTGATGCCTATATAAGTTCTATCAATTGCCCAATAGTAATTGTTTTCCCATCGTTTGCTATTTTTCTCAAGAGAAGCCACTAGTGAAACCTACGCCCCCGGGTCTCTTCTTTATTGTATTTACCTTCATGGTCTATTTTTATTTGCTTTTATTTTCAGTTCTGCTAAATCAAAAATACAAAAATATTTTGCTGCACTTTATTTTATTTGCGATATATTTATCCAATCTATTACAACTTTATCCCGTCTTCGTGCCAATTTCTGGCGCTGTTATCCGAAAGGGATTGACAACCCCTTTAACACATGGGTTGCGAGTATTTGTTGTTTGTGTGTAGGAGCTGTTTATGGTGTGTTGCGTGGTTCTCCTACTGGTTCGATAACCTTGGTCTCATCACTTAGGGGAATACCTACCGTCGCTGTGCTGCATCATCCCTTCCTCTTTGGGGAAATACCGACGTGGTTCAAGCAGGCATCAAAAGGAATTTCTGGCGCCGTTGCTGGGGAGGATCACGTCAAGGTAGTCTCCCGACAACGTGCCAATTCTGGCGCCATTGCCGGGGAGACATCATCAACATCAACCATGTTCCTAATCACAAATCTCATCTCCTTCCAATTTACATTATTTAACATTTGCCTCTCGCTTTCCTCTCCCCCACTTCACAAAAATTTGTCATTTTATTCGCCCTCTTTTTTGTTTGCCGTTTTCTCGTCAGATCTGTTTCTGAGTGCAATCTTATTGCATAGTCACCATGACTCAAGAGAACACCAAGTTTTGTGATTCCTATAATACCAACAACAATGATTTGATTAGCACTTCGAGTGCTCCTCTCGCCACTTGTGCGGAGTCTTGTGATATTAATACTGCTTTGTTGAATCTTGTTATGAAAGATCAATTTTTTGGTAATCCTAATGAGGATGTCGCGCCCAATCTTAACACATTCCTGGAATTATGCGATATGCCAAAGGAAAAAGATGTGGACAATGATGTTGTGAAGTTGAAATTATTCTATTTTCTTTGTGAGATCATGCAAAAATTTGGTTTTCTTCTTTGCCTCGCAATAGTATCGATTCTTGGAATAAGTGCAAGGATGCTTTTATTACTAGGTATTTTACGCCCGCAAAAATCATTTACCTTAGAACCCAGAACATGAATTTCAAGCAACTTGAACATGAGCTTGTTGCACAGTCTTGGGAAAGGATGAAATTGATGCTAAGGAATAGCCCAACTCATGGGTTAAATCTTTGGATGATCATACAAAAATTTTAGGTGGGATTAAATTTTGTTTCCCATAATCTTCTAGATTCTGCCGCGGGGGGTACTTTTATGGAAATTACTTTGGCTGAAGCTACTAAATGGCTAGAGAATATTATGGCAAATTACTCACAATGGCATATCGAAAGAGCGCCTACTAGTAAAAAGTCAATTCGGTAGTAGAAATAAATTCTTTGAGTGAAAACGTTGATGCTCTTATGAAGTTGATTGCTGATAAAAGTGCTCCTATTGATTTTAATGATGTGCCATTGTCCACCTTGATTGAGAAAAATAGTGATGCCACAGATGTGAATTTTATCTCACGAAAAAATTCAAATAACAATGCTTATAGAGGTAATTTTAATCCTAGGCATTTTCCTAGTAATTCCCCTAATAATTATGGTAATTCCTATCGTAATCCTTCTTATAATCATAATAGGAAAACCTCTGATCTTGAGAGCAATATTAAAGAATTTATCAATATCAAAAAGTTTTCAATGCTACGATAGAAGAAAAGCTGAATAAAGTTGATGATATGTCTAGAAGTATTGATAGAATTTCTCATTATGTAGAAACTCTCAAGAAGAAATTTTTTGTTCCTAAGGTTGAAGAATCAATTAAAGCTCTTTATGTTTCTATGGATGGAAGTAATAAAAGAAACACTATGCTTAGAGCTAAAAGAGAATTTTTAGCAAAAGTGTTTTCTAGTGATTGCTTTCATGAAAGTGATGAAGATATTAAAATGATTGGTGTTTCCTCTATTGATTCTTCATTTATTGAAATTAAGATTGATGAAAAAGGGACTAGAGAAGAGTCAACTTTAGCTAGAAGGCGTCCCGATAATTTGGAAGGTGAAAATCTTCCTGAGAAAATTGGTAGAAGTGGGTTTGAAGAGGTCAAAACATTAACTAGTGATGTGCCCATTATTTTGGCTTACGAAGACTTTAATTATGATATTTGCTCTTTGATTGATTGTATTTCTTTGTTGCAATCCATGATAAATTCACCGCATGCTTATGAACAAAATAAAGCTTTTACAAAACATATTGTTGATGCCATGATGAAAGCGTTTTAAGAAAAGTTGGAATTAGAAGTTTCAATTCCTAGAAAATTACATGATGAATGGGAACCTACCATAAAAGTCAATATTAAAAATTATGAGTGTTTTGATTTATGTGACTTGGGTGCTAGTGTTTCTACAATTCTGAAATCTTTATGTGATGTGCTTGGTCTTACCGATATTGAATAATGCTCTTTAAATTTGCATTTGGGGGATTCTACTATAAAAAAGCCTATGGGAAGAATTAATGATGTTCTTATTCTTGCAAATAGTAATTATGTGCCCATAGATTTTATTGTTCTTAATATTGATTGCAATCCGTCTTGTCCAATTATACTTGGTAGACCGTTTGTATGTACTATTGGTGCCGTGATTGATATGAAAGAAGGCAATATGAAATTTCAATTTACACTAAGGAAGGGTATGGAACACTTACCTAAAACAAGAATTAGGCCACCATATGAATCAATCAGGAGGGCATCATATGGATCTAGAGCTAAAGATGACAACACTTAGATCCTTCGCGTTATGCCTAGCTAGGGGAATAAAACAATAACGCTTGTTGGGAGGCAACCCAACTTGTATTTTTTTTGGTTTTTTGCTGTTTTCAATAAAATACCCAATTATGCCTTTGATTACATGAGTTTTTTGGTTTAAATTATTGTTTGTGCCAAACAAGGCCTTTGGGATGATTTGCGTGAGCGTTGATTTGATCTTGCTCAAAAACAGAAACTTTTGCGCTCACAAAAATATTTTTTGGTTTTAACAAGAGATTGCTTTTGAGTTAATTAGTTTCGCAGAAGATTAATAAACAAATTTCCCACGCGGTCCTAATTTTTCAAAAAAATTGGAGTTACAGAAGTATTCGAAGTAGTCAGGTTGCTACAGACTGTTCTATTTTTGACAGATTCTGTTTTCTTTGCGTTGTGTGCTTGTTTTGATGATTCTATGGTTTTCTTTGAAGAGTTTTTGCCATAGGAAAGTTGGAATACAGTACATATAATGCAAAAATAAAATATGAATGGGTCTGCAACAATACTTATAGTAGTGGTTTGCTTTCTTATACTAACGGATCTCATGAAGGTTTTGTTGAGTTTTGTGTGATCGAAGTTTTCAAGTTTTGGGTGATATTACAATGGATGAAGGAATAAGGATTAGCAAAAGGCTAAGCTTGGGGATGCCCGAGGCACTCCAAGATAATATTCAAGAAGTAGCAAGCAACTAAGCTCGGGGATGCCCCGAGTGCCATCCCCTCTTTCTTCTAACAACCATCGGTATTTTACTTGGAGCTATATTTTTTATTCGTTACATATTATGAGTTTTTCTTGGAAGGCCTTGTATGATATGAGTATTTGCTTGTTTTTCTTTGTGTTTTAAGTCTTGAATACTTGCTGGACACACCTTTTTGAGAGAGCCAAAAATTATGCTATGCTTCCTCGTATGCTTCACTTAAATTTTTAGAGCCATGGAATTGCTCTAGTGCTTCACTTATATATTTTTGAGCTTGGTGTGCTTTGTTATTTTTGAAGAAATTCTCTCATGCTTCACTTAGATTTATTTGGGAGTTAGTAATTTTTTAAGAAATTCTCTCTTGCTTCACTTAGATTATTGAGAGAAATAAATATTATACTCATGATCTTCACTTATATTTGTTTGAGCTTATTAAAAGCAACATATGAAACTAGTCCCAAAGTGATAGATATCCAAGGAGGATATAATAGAAACTTTCATGAAGATGATTGGACAAAATAAACTTGATTCTTAGTAATGGTTTTGAGATATGACGATATGATATGTGAGTCATGTTGATGAGTAATTATGCTTTAGTAAGAATATTGGTGTTAAGGTTTGTGATTCCCTATGCAAGCGTGAAAGTCAATAGTTATGCAATGAAATTACATCCTACTTGTGGTGCATTATTCGGTGTTACTTATGCTTGATGCTCGCGTACGAGATTTTTTGTTTCTTGGTTGGGCGCTTCTCAATCTTTTTTCTAGCCTTCACTTTGCACTAAGTATGATCACTACTTGTGCATCCAAAACCCTTTAAACCAGTTTTGCCATATGAGTCCACTATACCTACCTATATGCGGTATTTTCATGCCGTTCTAAGCAAATTTCCATGTGCCATCTCTAATTTTCAAAACAAATTTCTCTTTTGTGTGCTTGTACCATTCGCGAGGCAGTGAGGGGTGGCCGATGTTATCCTTGCTATATGTGTTATTCTCACAACGAGTGTTTATTCACTTGTCATTGCTCGAGAGTACAATAAAGGTATTAGGGATGCCCAGTCCCGAAATGAGAAATGAATTTACTTTATGTTGTAAAATAATAAATTCCTTGGAGAGTGTTGGTATGGAGGCCACCCATGGATACGGTTAGCCATGGAAAGTGAAGGTATGCTGGAAAAAGGAATAAACTTTATTTTCTGTTTGGGAACCGCCTATGATATATATAGCATGGAAAGTATTGGGAACTCTAAGCCGTTTTCGTTGGTGGGAAAAGTATGCCTCCCAAAACGTTTTATCTCTATCTTTCTTGCTTTGAGCTTTGGCACCTCTTCAAATCCCTACTTCCCTCTACGAAGGGCCTTTCTTTTACCTTATGCAATTTTTATTTTTGAACTTGGGTCTCCATCTTCTCTTATAAAGCACCAACTAAGGGGCACTATGATCATATTTGTGGGTATAGCTAATATGCGAGTGTGTTTCATGAATGGATCAATGATTGAGCATAATGGGCTAGGGATAACTTGCTTTAATGTTGGGGATATGACTATTAGGTATGACCCGCCCAGGAGGGGCCGGGTTATACCTATGGTGGTTCATCAATACGAAGCCCATGAGGATATTGAAGATGGCGGTTCATGAAGCGAAGGCTCAAGAGCGACTTAAGGCCCATAGGAGTAAACCGCCATATGTGTATGACTTGTATTGTAAGGCAGGTATATTTAGTCACCGAGCCGAACATGTTGTTTATGAGCCGGTTGGGACTCCGTGAGCCGCTGGGCGTCAACATGTGTATATAAAGGGACGACCCGGTGGCGGTACAGGGCAAAAAACAATAGATCAAAAGCTAGGTCAAGCATATTCACTCCCTAGTAATCGAGACTTAAGCAATACCACCTCAAACTGGATTAGGCCTTACCTTCATCGTAAGGGGCCAAACCAGTATAAACTCTCTGTGTCCTTTGTCCCATTTAACCCCTTTAAGCTAACCTAGTTGCGATGGCTCCACGACTAAGTCCTCACACTAGGACATCTGTCGTGACAATTCCATGACAGTTGGCGCCCACTGTGGGGCCAACGCATGGTGGTTTTGAGTTCTTGAAGGGCAGCTTTGAAGGGATCAAGGGATACAATGTGGGCCGGTTGACCAAAAATCATCGCGGCATGCTCTAATCGATGATGTAGGCTGGGGCCCCGAGGCCGGCTCAATTGAGTACGGGTACCGGGTCCCCTTCCGTGGAATTCACGTCTTCATCGACAAGATCGGCGAGCCAGGCCCTAAGCCTGATATCTATACCGAGATCATCGAGGCGGCTCAGCGTGCACGACCCGCCCGAGTTCAGCCCGCCATGAAACATGCCTTCGTGGGATTCATCCATGGGGCAGAATTTGAGGAAGGATCCATTTATGGCGGTGTGACGGCCATCTATTTTGACGGTGAGTCATCCACGGGCGAGACTACTTCATTGTATCAACTACAAGATGGCAGACTTGGGGGCGGTTCTGATGGCAACAGTATTCCAGACCCCTATGAGCCGCTGAATAGGGTCGCAATCTTCATGGCCGGTACATAGCCTACGTAGAATTCTTCGACTGCGGCAGCGATGGTTTCTGGGTCAGCAACGGCGATGGTAGCTGGGGTGGGAGGCCCTGCGCGCCCGCCGGCTCAGGTTTTGACTGACTTGCTGGATAATCTGACAGCCTTGTTAATAGCAGAGGTTAAACCGGCAAATCAAGTTCAGCATAACACGGAAGTTGAAAAATTGTGTGACGAGATAGCACGAGCCAAGGAAGACCTGGCGGTGGAGAACGTTAGGATGACTACAGAGCGAGCCGTTTTGGATGCTCACGCACAATGGATCCAGGCTTATTCCTTCTGGCTCTCGTTGGATCAGAATGCTTCAAATGAAATCATGAGAAGAAGGCACCGGAGTCGTCTGCCGCCGACTTACGAGGCGAGGAATCTCTTTTGCACGCCTGGAGCGGGGACCAATAACCAACCAGAGATGAACCGGGTTGAAGCGCCCGGGGCTAGAGCGCCGGCTCAACCGCGCACGATGGAGCCACCTCGTCTGAATAATACTCCGCCTCAACATGTGCCGACACCACCGGGTCATTAATCCAACCCTTTGGATAATATGATCGCTGCGGCCACATGATTGGCGGCTCTCTGAGTTGAAGGCGATTCTCAAGCAGTTGTTGAGACGCGGAGGGCTAGATAGCTTCTTCAAACAGCATTGGTACAAAAGGAGGCATATTCTTACAGTCGGGAGAGGATTCATTCGACCCCTCGCCCAAGCCGGAGTTATAGCAGACACATGGACTCACCGGTTGTTTCAAGCAATGACCAACGCCGTAACCATACGCGTGGGCATGACCCGGCGCGGCATGGTGCTCATGATTTGGTCAATCAGGATGGGGCACATCGAGAAGCTGAGCTTGTGGCTCAGCGAGCGGCTCATCAACGTCTTCTGGTTTATCCGACGACTTCAGTGGAGGCAGGCGTGACCTCTAGAACCACGGGTATACCATGTTTAGTGACGGCTCTACGGAATGAGCGTTTGCCCAAGGATTTCAAAGGACCTCGTAAGGTGCCTAACTACACAGCCGACTTACCCCCTGAGGCGTGGATTGAGAGTTACGAGATGGCCATGGAACTATTGGAGGTCAGCGATGCTGCGTGTGCCAAATATTTCACCATGATGCTGGATGGGACGGCCCGTACTTGGTTGAAAGAGCTTCCTACCAATTTCATCGGATCATGGGACGAGCTAAAAGCCCGGTTTATCCAGAATTTTAAAAATACGTGCAAACATCCCATGTCGATTATGGATTTGGATGCTTGCGCCCAAGAAGAGGGAGAATCAACGAACCATTGGGTGCGCCAGGTAAAGGCTATCCTGCACTCATCGGATAACATCAGAGAAGAATTGTCGTTTTTCCCCTTAAACAGAAGCTAGGGCGGCTCAAGCGCCATTGCAATGATATGGGGGAGCTGATGGCGGCTCTAATTAAGTATGCCGACTCTGATAGTACCAAGGACCCCGAGTCTGATGATGAAAAGCCGGGAAGGGAAAGAAGAGTGGCAACACCAAGGGTCAGCAGCATAACACGGTAAGTCAGTGGGCAACGGTAAGCGCAAGGCTGATGGTAATTCAGATTTTGTGGCCAATACCAATACACAGAATAATGGTCAGCGTCGTCAGGGGAAGCCACCTCCTCGGATAGGTGGATCAGGTCTCAATCTTGAGCAGTTGCTAAATCAGCCCTACCCAAAGCATGGCACGAAGGAAAGGCCATCCAGTCACCTTTGGAAAGATTGTCAAATTATGAGGGAGTTAAAGTTCTGATTTATTCCAGAACAATCATGGACCGGGCAGCGGCTCAGGTTCTGGTAGTGGCGGTTCTCATGGCCCGGGTTACGGTGGTGGCGGTTCTAGTTCCGGCTTCGAGGGTCACCAAAACCATCAAGGTAATCAGGGTGGTTACCATCAAAAATCCGGTCAGGGGGGTCAGCGGCAGCAACAGTCTGGATATCAAAGTAATCCAAAGCAATTGAATAGCGGGCAGTACCACGTCTTCACCACAAGTTTATTCAAGCGGGATCAAAAGCTCCATAAAAGGGATGTGAACGCTATTGAGTCGGCAGTTCCCCATTACTTGCGATGGTCCGAGCAACCTATTATGTGGATTCGAGAGGATCACCCACCCCGGGTTGATAATCCGGGTCACATGGCCTTGGTGGTGGCGCCTCAAGTTGGTGGATAGAAATTCACTAAGGTACTCATGGATGGGGGTAGCAGTATTAGAATCCTTTACTATGATACTTTCCGTCGCATGGGGTTGACTGACAAAAGTCTTAAGCCGTCCAATATTGTTTTTCATGGAGTGGTGCCTGGTAAGTCGACGTATCCTGTAGGCAAGATTGATCTGGAAGTGGCCTTTGGAGATGAACATGATTCCAGGGCCGAGAGTATGACCTTTGAAGTGGTCAAGATTAAAAGCCTGTATCACGCTTTGTTTGGACGGCCGGCTTATGCCAAGTTCATGGCACGGCCTTGTTATGTTTATCTGCAGCTCAAGATGTCGGGTTACAAGGGGACCAACACAGTGCATGGAAGTCAGAAAATAGCTTTGGAGTGTGAAGAAGGTGACACTGCTTATGCTGAATCTGTCTGTGCAATAGAGGAATTGAAGTTCTACAAAGACAATGTTGATCCGGCGGATATGACTCTTTGAAAAAGCCAACCATAGAGGATGATCCGGTATTGAAGTTTAAGTCGGCCGATGACACTAAGCTAGTTGACTTTTTTCCTGGCGATTCATCCAAGCAGTTCAATATCAGTGCTAACTTGGATCCAAAATAGGAAAGCGTGCTCATTGAGTTCATCCGTGAGAACCGGGACATCTTTGCATGGAAACCTTCTGATATGCCCGGTGGACCGAGGGAACTCACTGAGCACACTCTTAATATTGATCTGAAGTTTAAGCCGGTCAAGCAATTCCTTCGTCGCTTCAATGAGGAGAGGCGTAAGGCCATTGGTGAAGAAGTGGCCCGGCTCTTGGCGGCTGGGTTCATTGTTGAAGTCTTTCATCCTGAGTGGTTGGCTAATCCGGTGCTGGTGCTTAAGAAGAATGGCACTTGGCGTATCTGTGTGGACTACACAGATTTAAACAAGGCCCGTCCAGCTGATCCTTTTGCTCTCCCTCGTATTGATCAAATCATTGATGCTATGGCGGGCTATGAGCGTTTGAGTTTTTTGGATGCTTATTCTGGTTATCATCAGATCAAGATGGCAGTTAAAGACCATGAGAAGAAAACTTTTGTCACTCCCTTTGGAGCCTTCTGCTATGTGTCTATGCCTTCTGGGCTCAAGAGTGCCCAGGCGACTTACCAGCAATGTGTGCAGAATTGCCTTCACAGTCAGATTGGGCACAATGTTCATGCTTATGTGGATGATATTGTGGTGAAATCCAGAGAGAAGGAAACTTTGATAGATGATTTTAAGGAGACCTTCAACAATCTCCGGGTCTACAAGATGATGCTCAACCCGGCCAAGTACGTTTTTGGTGTGCCAGCAGGCAAGCTCTTGGGTTTCTGGTTTCTAACAAAGGCATTGAAGCTAACCCGGAGAAGATCAAGGCCATTACCTCGCTGGCAAAGCCGGTGTGTATCAATGATGTTCAACGTCTAGCTGGTCGTATTGCTGCCTTAAGCCGGTTCATAAGCCTGCACGGTGAGAAGGCTATACCGTTGTACCAGATGATGAAGAAAACAGATCACTTTGTATGGAGTGATGCTACTAATGACGCGTTTGAAGCTTTGAAGAAACATCTAGCTGAGCCGCCAGTCCTTGCGGCTCCTATTGATAAGGAGCCATTGTTATTATACGTGGCTGCGAATGCCCGGCTGCCAGTGTAGCTATTGTGGTGGAACAGAAGGAAGCAGGCAAGGAATCTTCGGTTCAATGGCCGGTTTACTATATCAGTGAAGTGCTTATCGAATCCAAGAAGAGGTATCCACACTGGCAGAAGCTCGTGTATGGGGTGTTCATGGCCAGCCGGAAGCTTAAGCAATATTTTTTGGGTCATCCCATCACTATGGTTAGTTCGCCTCCCTTATGGGATGTTATTCAAAACAGAGAAGCCACAGGTCGGGTAGCCAAGTGGGCCATTGAGCTTGGACCTCATGGTTTGAAGTATATGCCTCGCACGGCCATTAAATCTCAAGCACTTGTGGATTTCATCAATGACTAGACAGAGCTGCAAATGCATGAAGAGAAGCCATATAACACATATTGGACTATTCACATTGATGGGTCCAGGCAATTGGAGGGCTCGGGGGCTGGAGTTGTCTTAGCTTCCCCTCGAGGTGACAAGTTTTGTTATGTTTTAAGGTTGATGTTTCCCTGTACTAACAATGCAGCTGAGTATGAAGCCTTGCTCCATGGTCTTCGGATGGCTAAGGAGATGAATTTAAGTCGGGTGAGATGTTTTGGCGACTCAGACTTGGTGGCTCAGCAAGTTTCAGGCAAATGGGATTCTAAGGATACACTCATGGCGACTTATCGCCGCGAGGTTGACGCTATTGCTGGGCAGTTCAAGGGCTATCAAGTGGAACACATTGATTGTAGGAAAAATGAGGCGGCTGATGCCATAAGTCGGTTAGGGTACTAGTGTAAGCCGGTGTCACGTAACACTTTCATGGATATTCTGCATAACCCTTCTGTCAAATTGCCTACAGAGGAAGATCTGGCCATTCGTGACCTGGAAGGACAATTGGTGGCGGCTCTTAACGCTATTCCTAATTGGACAGTTCCATATTTGGCTTATATGACCCAGGGCGAGTTACCTGAGGACGAAACTTTGGCCAGACAGATAACCCGGCGGTCTAAGTCAATGACAATTGTTAATGGAGAGCTGTAGCACTGCAGTCTTACTGGGGCGTTTCAACATCGCGTCTCTCTTGAAGAGGGCTGTGAGATTCTTCGCGAGATTCATGAAGGATATTATGGTCATCATGCCGGTTCAAAGTCTCTTGTGGCTAAAGCTTTTCGTCATGGATTTTATTGGCTGACGGCTCATGCTGATGCAGAGGATTTGGTCAGTAAATCTGATGGTTGTCAGAAATTTTCACGGCGAGCTCACGTGCCGGCTCAAGAATTGAGGATGATTCCAATTACTTCGCCGTTTGCAGTTTGGGGGCTTGATATGGTTGGGCCTTTTAAAAGGTCCAAAGATAAAAAGACCCACCTTTTGGTGGCGGTTGAGAAATTCACAAAGTGGGTCGAAGCAGAGCCGGTCAGTAAGTGTGACGCGGCAACGACAGTTCAATGCATCAAAAAGGTGATTTTTCGCTTTGGTTTTCCCCACAACATTAATAATGACACTAATCTGTCCAAGGGTGCTATGAAAGAGTTTTGTCAACATGAGCATATTCGACTTGATGTGTCGTCAGTAGCTCACCCCCAATCCAATGGTCAAGCTGAAAGAGCCAATCAAGAAATTTTGAGAGGCATCAAGCCCCGGCTTATGGTTCCTTTGCAGAGGATGCTGGGTTGTTGGGTGGAGGTGTTACCTTCAGTGCTATGGACTATCAATACTACCCCCAACAAATGTACGGGTTACACGCCTTTCTTCATGGTTTACAGAGCAGAGGCGGTTCTCCCTAGTGATATCCGTCACGGCTCGCCCCGCGTGGCGGCTTATGTTGAAGCTGATTATGAAAAAGCACGTCAGGATGCACTTGACCTGTCAGATGAGGAGCGTGACCTTGGGGCAGCTTGCTTGGCGATTTACCAACAAGATCTACGCTGTTATCATAGCCGCCGGGTTAAGGCGAGAACCTTTCAAGAAAGTGACTTGGTGCTCCGGCTTATCCAGGATCAGAATGATATGCACAGGATATCCCCACCTTGGGATGGACCCTTTGTGGTCAGCAAGAATTTGAACAATGGGTCATACTACCTTATCGATATTCGAGACCACAAGGACTCACGTAAGTCGGAGGAGGAGACCCGCCGGCCATGAATATTACTCATCTTCGGCCTTACCACACTTGAGCCACCGGCTCTTATGTACATATTTTGACAATGTGTATATTATGATGTTTATAATAAAGCCGGAATCCCTGATAAAGCAGGGCCTCTGTCGTTTCATCTTCAAGCTTAATGAATCTTTTTCATCACAAAAAAGGTCACTTGGGGACTTCCTGTTCAAACATATATTATATTCACCAAAGAGAACATAGCTGTGAATATCCCTCTTGATTGGCGCAATGCCATATTTTTTTTTAAAAAGGTCACTTGGGGGCTTCCTGTTCAAACATATGTGTATTCACCAAAGAGAACATAGCTGTGAATATCCCTCTTGATCGGCGCAATGCCATAATTTAAAAAAAAGGTCACTTGGAGGCTTCCTGTTCAAATATAGGTGTATTCACCAAAGAGAACATATGTGTGAATACCCCTCTTGATCGGCGCAATTCCACAATTTCAAAGGTCACTTGGGGGCTTCCTTTTCAAACATAGGTGTATTCACCAAAGAGAACATAGCTGTGAATATCCCTCTTGATTGGCGCAATGCCACAAGCACTTGGGGGCTTCCTGTTCAAACATAGGTGTATTCACCAAAGGGAACATAGCGTTACTACCCTTGCGAGCTAGTTTGGAACACCAGGTGTATTCACCAAAACCTTCTAGGTTCTCCTGCTTTGTAGAAACTGCCACTCCGCCCAGGTAATCCTGGAATGACAAGCCGTACTCTTGATAGTCAGTCTTACATAGACCCTGAACTTGTCAAGGTTAAAACGGCGGTCATGTGAGGCCGGTTTCACAAAGTGTAAAAGGTTAACTGAGTGGCTTGGCGGCCCATGAAAGCCTCAGAGCTTTAGGCTTGGCAGCCTACGAAAGCCTCATTTTTTCATTTTGCATGGTTTTTTGAACATTTATTTGGGTTCATCTTGATACCATATTGACGTATGGTTTAAAGTGCTTCAGGCCATGTAGCCTCAATATTTACGGCTCATATTTGAGTATATCCGTGGTTTCTGATAACCCGACTCGGCATTGGATAATGAATCACCAGCATATGATGATATTAAATACTTTGAAGTTTTGTTTTCTAAGTTTTGGGTTATCACCCTTACTACACAGGTATCATAAGCCGACAGTATGATTCAATATCACAGGCATGATATTTTTTGTTATGATTATATCTAATCATGATTAAACCGGCCCTGCCTATAAACTGTTTAATCATCAGTGGTTTTATATGGGATATTATGACCTGCCCTGCGGTAAACCGCCAGGGCTCTTGTGATCTACTTTTGTGCAGGATAGTGCTAAATCTCATCCGCATTAATCAATATCATCATCAGTACAAGATCATAGTTTTCAAGTGGCGAATCAAACAGCGTTGGGCAAAACACAAACATGCACGATGGCACGACAGATCAAAGTTTTGCTGGCCTATTACATGATTCACGGAGCCAAAATGATCAAATGTTTTCAAATGGATCACATATTTTGAACCGCCCAGCGAATCAATTTTCTTGGCCTTGACAACTTGAAGCTTCTCCGGTTCTTCGTCCTCCTCTGCTGCGTGGAAGTTTGGTGATGACCAATCAATGCGACACAAGGCTTGGAATTCAGCTTCATCATCTATATGCTCGGATGGTTCAACCTCAGGAGCGAAAGTGTGCTTACGGATTGGGGGAATTAGATCCATCACTTTATAAGCCGGTGTAGGCAGCTTCTGATTCTCCATGTCATAAGCTGGTTGGTATCTTCAAATATCCATTTCATTTGCAATCAAGATGGCCAGGGGACGTATCTCCTTTACGTAGGTGGCCAAGTCTTTCTTCTCAAAGGGAGTTCCGTCTTCTTTTAAGCTTGGATACCCAGTAGCTATGTCGGCCGGGTCTAGCTCTGCTAGCCATGCCTTGGCCCGGCTTAAAGCTGTCACAGCACCGGCTCTTGCAGATGATTGCTTCATCTCGTTAATCCTCACAGTAAGAACAGAAAGCTTTTTTAAGACATCACTCAAGAGAGTAGATGCTTGATTAGTCGGAGAAATTGTGGCCAGTGCGCGCTGAGTTCCAGTATATAACTATTCAACAAGTGTATAAACAACCTTGAGCTTCACAAGCATCCTTTGACTAAGATTGTTGCTCCTGGGACCTGCATCATAATTATGGATTGGTTAGAGGCGGTTTATACCATCAAGGAAGAGATTCAAATTTGATACTAGCAAGGCGACTTACCAAAGATAGCAGAAACCATCTAGGATACATGGTGTTTTAAACTGGTAAGCTCAGTGGTCACCTCCTGAAGAGCCGCCTCCGCCTTTTCAACCCGCTGTATCAAAGAAGTTTTTTCTTCAGCGCAGGCGTTTCTTTCAACCTCGAAGTTGGTCTTCAGTTTTTCTGTTTCAGCCAAGCTAAATTGAAATTTTGAGTCCGCTTTCCGGGTCTCAGATTCTTGGTGCTCCAGCCGGATCTTCCCGTCAGTCAATTGTGATTGAGGTTGAGTAGTGGTGTCCTGTACATACACCAGTTCAAAATTATGTGGGTTACAGAAATGAAGTCCCAAGCCTTTTGCAAGCAACAACACTTGGAACTTGGGGGCTAATGCCTACCGAAAAAATTACTCATAGAATGCCTTATGTGAATAAGTCCCAAGCACTTTGCAAGCAAGAGTACTTGGCACTTGGGGGGCTAATGTATATCGCTTGTATCTTCTTACTACTTTATGATGACTCGTTTGTGCCGCAAACGATCATATCCGGTTCATGGGGGCCACACAAGTAAGCTTTGATCTATAAACAATGATGAACTGGACCGGCTCATTCATGCTGATTAAACCGGTCCTTGGGGGCTACACATGCAGTGTTAATCATTACAGGTCCGCTTTAACCTGGACAGTGTAAGCAGGATTTTAAAAGGATTTTATCAAGGGTGCTATTTTCAGGATTATTCTAAGTCTACAGCATATTCAATCCTATCGTACACAGTAGATTTGGGGGTTGACAGAATATGCATAATTCATTAAAGCAGGAGTCCATACCTCATATTTTTGATGCATTTGCTTCACCTTATCAACTTGAAGGTCGCGGCTGGTGTGCACTTGATTGAGATAACCAGAGAATACTTCATTAATACTCAATTGAGAGTAGTTGGCAACGTCAAATCTCACTTTTCGCCTCTCAATATGTTCTTTGGCGAACTGCTAGGCCAAGAAAATAGGTCTTTCCGGCTCTCTAAAGCCGGTGCTGGTAATCATCACATCATTGCTGTGTGTTTTAGCCGGTTTAATTTGGCTTGATGATTCAGTATTCAATGGATCGTTGTTTGCCTAGTCAATGGAAGGGTCAGGACTTTCTGGTGGAACAACATGAACAGGTTCTTCTACTTGTGGGACGGAGGTGTCAGACACTGGAATCTATTGCTCCGGTTCAGCAACTTTCGGGTCTTCAGCCGGTTTGTTCACCTTTGCCTTCTTGCTAGGCTTGGCCTTTCCACTACATGGGTCATGAGAGGTCAGTGTGAATGTAAAGGACCATAAGGAGCAAATAATAAGTAATTGTTATTACCTAGGAGCAGTTTTGAAAGCCGGCATCTGGGACTGTGAATAGTCACTGGAAGAGGAGCGAGAAGTCTCCTGATAATTTGAATCAGAAGAATTAAGTGGCTGGCGAATGAGAACCGCCAAAGGATAAAAAGAGTTTAAATTTGGGATGACCTCATTTCGACATTTCCTTGGGGTGTTTGGTAAGCCGGAAGATAATTCTTCACCTCCGTTTGTCCAAATCTGTCGCCGGTTCTTGTGCTGTTGTTGCTTCAAAAGAAAGTGAGGATTCAGATGAGCTAAGGGGTGTGAAAAGCTTACTTTCTGGGTTACTCTTCGAGTTTTCTGTCTTGGCAAAGGCTCGGAGTCGGAGGAAATGATAGTTACCTCTTCCTCGATTGCTTGACTGGCCCAATCTGTCATCCTGATGATAATCAATGTCAATAAGATAGTTGAAAAAGGATCCAAGGGAATCAAGAGCTACCACTGACTCAGAGTTGTCGTCCAATTCAAACAGCTCGCAAGTACTTGATTTCTTCTTATTCTTCTTGGAGGGTTTCTTGGCAGCCCTGGCCTTTTTGGCAGCTTCATGGTTATATTTCTTTTTCCAAAAATCAGAGTCAACCTATGAAAGTCATCAAAGTTGAGTTAATAGAATATTGGATTGATGAAGGTAAAGTAAGTAATTTAAAGACTCTCCTCTAGTGGCGGGTTAAGTTTGCAGAAAGGGTTGAGACCCACATTGCTGCAGTCTTCCAGATCTTCATTCAGAAGGCTCTTTGTCATTTCATTGATTGCCTCATCAGTTAAATGCACGGAGCTGTGGTGTAGTGGATCCTTTTTACCACTCGTGTAAGTACACATTAAGGCAGATCAGCGACTCAAGGGTATGATCCGCCAAGCAACCCAACATCAAACCAAGTCAATGCCAGTTAAACCGTTTCCCAGCAGAGCCTTGACCTTTGCAATGGTGGGGGCGAGCTTTGCACGTTCAACAGTGGTAAGCTTCTCAGGAAGATGATGTTTTGAGTCAAGATGTTGGGCACGATAGCCTAGCAGTGGGTTCTCATCAGCCGGAGAGGTATCTTTGCAATAAAACCATGTCTGGTTCTAGTCTTTGGGGTGACTCGGCAAGCGAGCATAGGGGAAGATAGCATCTCTTCTTCGTTGAATTGAGATTCTACCAAGTTCCAAGCTGGGTCCGTTCATAAACTCATTTTGGCGGTTCAAAAATAAATATTCCCTAAATAGTTCAACACTGGGCTCCTCTTGAAGGTATACTTCGCAAAAAACTTGAAAGTTGCAGATGTTTGACACGGAATTGGGTCCGATGTCTTGGGGATGAAGCTGAAAGAAGTGCAGAACATCTCAGAAAAATTTAGAACTGGGCAGTGAGAAGCCCCGATTCATGTGGTCAGTAAAAACAATGACCTCATCATCCTTTGGCTAAGGTCTTTCTTCTTCTGGATTGGGGGCACGATAATGCATGATAGTTTTTTCTGGTAAATAGCCGATTTTGACAAAGTCTTTAAGCTTGTCGTCAGTGAAAATGGAGGGAACCCAATTACATGAAGTCGCTGTCTTCGGCGGCATTGTGAAGAAAGAAGCCTAAAAGAAAGAACAATTTTGCCGGTTTAAGTTCATTCATTAAGCCGGAGGCAAAACATTACCGTACATATTTAGAATGGCGGCTTAAAAGGGGCCTAATGACATATGACTGGCTATAACTGGTGATGTAAGCCGCCATGACAATACTGATAGTTAAGATCTATCAAGAAGGAAAATTTTGCTAAGTGATGGGCAAACAGATTTCACAGACTGAAGCTATAATTTTGGATCGGTGGCAGTTCAGAAAATGCAGTAAATTCTAAACCTAAGGCGGTACTAGACGAGTTCGTGTGCTCTGATGAGATCTTCTATGAAGAAAAAGTATTCTGATATTAAAAACAAAGGCTAAAATACTATCGCACGAGTTTTATACTATATTCAGATCATAAGCTACTGGGGTTGAAGAACAAAGCAAAGAACAGAGAAGAACACGAAAGAACAGGGCTAACCCTAATGCAGATCTGACGCGTAGGAGATGAACACTTACAGATGCAGATGGAGTGCGGTGGAGCGGCCGGCGTTTTTTGGACCGGTCAGGTTGATGCAGCGGCCTGAGTTGGTGCAGCGGTCGGAGGACAGCGGCGGCGAAGCTCGAGGCGGCAGAGGAGTCGCGAGAGGAAGAAGAAGATGAGAAGGCAAGAGCGGGAAATGAAAGGAGGGCTGTTTGACCCTATTTATAAGGAGAAGGGTAACAGGTGGGTGCGAAAAACGAGGAGGCCAAAGAATGATTATCCAGCCGCTCGGATGCCTCGATTTTCCGGATGGTTATTAAAGATAAGGATCTGTTAAGATATATTGGATATTGTGTAAAATTAATGGTAGATGACGTCATGGTGGGTTACCACAATCGCATGCGATGATGTCATCGCGGGTTATGTAACAGCCTGATTTTTGGCCCTTTCTTTTTGTGAGGTTTTTGCCCGAGTTTTCTTTCTCCGTGGCTTTGTGGTCTGGAAACTGAAGAAGATGCCCTCTTCTTCGCTTCTAGAGTGGCTTGTCATTCCCAAATCGTTCTCTAGACCCTTCCATTTCCACCTTGGACCAAATCTCAATATTCTTTTTATTGGGAATATTCCTTTTCTACTAAAGGAATAAATCTTTTTGCCCTAGGTTGTGAAGCAACCTCTATTTCCATCACTCCAAAAATTCTCAAATAATTCTCATAAGTTTTTTGGGTCATATCTTCATCAATATGGTAAAATATTTCATTTGCCATGTTTACCATCATCCTCAAATAATTCATTTCCTATTCTGCCCTAAATAGCACATTGTGAAGCAAGTGTTATTTTCCTTTGCCCAATTGACTTAAAACTCCTTGAACACCTTTTCTTGTCTATATCATTGCTACATGCCAAAATGCAACCTCATTTGCCTAGTAGTCATTTAATTATGATTTTCCAAAGTTTCTGTCTAGAAAGAAACTTTGTGAAGGAGGTACAAGCTAGGCATATCCAAATGAGTTGCAATTTTGCATGGTCTTTCATATCATCAAATCATAGCCCTCCACCAAAGTTGAGCTCATGTCATGCCTCCATGTGAGCACAACTTCAAATCTTTGATTCTATCCAAAATTTCAGTTTGTGAAGCAAGTGTATTTTATCTTGCTCCATTATGGCTGCAAATTTTTCTAGGCCTTATCTTGTCAATATAACCTCGCTCCAGCAAGTTGTGGCTCAATCCCTTTGGCCATTTTCCTTGTGGAATTTAAGCTGATTTCTGGTGATCATAGTCACCTTAGTGTGTGATAAACACCAGACAGATCACTTCCTTCGTCGCCAAGTATGTGTCCCCTCTGGACAATACAAACACTTTGCTACCAAAAGCTTTTGGCTTCTCCTACAAATCTCTTATTTGTCCCTGAACCGACTTGTTTCTTCGTCTAGACTCGGGACACTAAGGTAAATGCACTAGACACGGTCGGCCTGGCCAAAACTCTCATTTTGCACTAGTGCGCGTGGTGATCACGCTTGCGTCATGCTAAACTCTTGCTCTGGCGTGTTCTTCCCCCCGTTCCCGTCGCCTTCCTCCATGTCTCGACCTCAAACCTTGTCCAGGAGCTAGCCCGTGCTTGACTACATCTCCCTGAATCGCTGCCGTGTGGTCGCCATCGTCGCACCCGTGCCATGCCCAGCCACTGACCACCATTAAAGCTTGGTCGGGAGCTCGCCCGTGAGCTCTAGGAGCTACTCCCACGGCTATATAAGCATGCCCGAGTCCTCTCGTAGCTCCCAAGCCCCTCCTTCGCCTCATTTGCCCCTCGGAATCGCCCAATCTCGTCGTTTCTTCGTCGGACCACCGTGACCTCGCTAGCGTTCGTCTTGTTTCCGACGAGATCAAGCCTCCTCTCCTCCTCTGGTGTTATCCAACGCGTTCCCCTTGTCTCCGCGAGTCACCCCAACCACTTACCCCTCGCCAGAGAGCCCCGTGGCCACGTGCTCCTTGTTCGGCCGCCGTCGTCGCCTCTCGGTCGTCGTCCCGTCCGATCGTCCCGAGCCTCCTTTTGCCTCCCCGACCTCACCAGAGTACTTCCCACCTCTCGTAGAGCCTCCCCAACCCCTCAGCCTTGACGGAGTCGTCCCGCATCACCGACCATCACCATCGCCCCCCGGCTCTGCCTCCTTCTGTCCTCCTCCCGTCGCCGCGCCTCCCCGGTGGTCACTACCCCTGGGAACCGACGCGGTCATTGATACGTCTCCAACGTATCTGTAATTTTGGATTGTTCCATGCTATTATATTACTTGTTTTGGATGTTTATGGGCTTTACTCTACACTTTTATATCATTTTTCGGACTAACCTACTAACCGGAGGCCCAGCCCAAATTGATGGATTTTTGCCTATTTTAGTGTTTCGAAGGAAAGGAATATCAAACGGAGTCCAAACGGAATGAAACCTTCGGGAGCGATCTTTTTGGAACAAATGGAATCCAGGGGAATTGGAGTGGACGTCAAGCAATGAACGAGGTGGCCACGAGGGTGCCCGGCGTGCCCCCCACCCTCATGGGCCCCTCGAGCGTCCACCCACCTACTTCTTCCTGCTATATATATCCATGTACCCCGAAAGCATCCAGGAGCACCACGAAAAACTATCTCCACCACCGCAACCTTCTATATCCGCGAGCTCCCATCTTGGAGCCTTCAACGGCACTCCGCTGGAGGGAGAATCGACCATTGAGGGCCTCTACATCATCTCCATGGCCTCTCCGATGAGTTGTGAGTAGTTTACCACAGACCTTCGGGTCCATAGTTATTTGCTAGATGGCTTCTTCTCTCTCTTTGAATCTCAATACAAAGTTCTCCTCGGTCTTCTTGGAGATCTAATCGATACAACTATTTTTGCGGTGTGTTTGTTGAGATCCGATGAATTGTGGGTTTATGATCAAGTTTATCTATGAGAAATATTTGAATCTCCTCTGAATTCTTTTATGTGTGATTAAGTTATCATTGCAAGTCTTTTCGAATTATCAGTTTGGTTTGGCCTACTAGATTGATCTTTCTTGCAATGGGAGAAGTGCTTAGCTTTGGGTTCAATCTAGCGGTGTCCTTTCCCAGTGACAGCAGGGCCAGCAATGAACGTATTGTATTGTTTCCATCGAGGAGAAAAAGATGGGGTTTATATCATATTGCATGAGTTTATCCCTCTACATCATGTCATCTTTCTTAATGCGTTAATTTGTTCTTCATGAACTTAATACTCTAGATGCAGGAGTCGGTCGATGTGTGGAGTAATAGTAGTAGATGCAGAATTGTTTCGGTCTACTTGACACGGACATGATGCCTATATACATGATCATGCCTAGATAATATCATAACTATGCGGTTTTCTATCAATTGCTCGACAGTAATTTGTTCACCCACCGTAATACTTATGCTATCTTGAGATAAGCCACTAGTGAAACCTATGGCCCCTGGGTCTATCTTTTATCATATAAGTTTTCCATCTACTTTTATTTGTATCTTTTACTTTCCAATCTATATTATAAAAATATAAAAAATATTTATCTTATCATATTATCTCTATCAGATCTCACTTTCGCAAGTGGCCATGAAGGGATTGACAACCCCTTTATTTCGTTGGTTGTGAGGTTCTTGTTTGTTTGTGTGGGTGCATGGGACTTTTGAGGAGCCTCCTACTGGATCGATACCTTGGTTCTCAAAAACTAAGGGAAATACTGATGCTACTTTCCTGCATCACCCTTTCCTCTTCAAGGAAAACCAACGCAAGCTCAAGACGTAGCAGCCGTCCTATGCGGTGCTGTCGGTGGCCTCGGCTCGGCCAACGATGGTCGGAGCCAGCCGGGCCACTACCGGCTTCGCCCCTACCTCGTCTCGTCTTCTGTCTCGCTTGGGGCAAAGTGGGCGAGGAAGAAGATGACCGCACATTCCCCTCCCCTGCTGTGTGGACCCCCCGTCAGCCGCACAAGCCGGGCCCCGCCACTGCCACGTCGCGTAAGTGGAGACGTATTTCCTAAAGTATGTTTTCCTTAAAAGAAAACATATCCTTTCCTCTTATGTCCAAAGTACGCTTTCCCTTCTGGAAAGGGTATTTCCATTCTACTTCAGTTGAAAATATGCTTTCTATTTTAGAAAATGTAAACGGCCCGAAGGCGCTTTCTGTTTTTCCTCCAGGGGCCTGTTTGCTGAAGATATATTCACAGATTGGTCCCTGAACTTCCAATCTCACAACTTTTTGCTCGTAACTCCGATCGAGGTGAAACCAACGCTCACATCTTCGTGTCATCAAGCTCTTTCTGTTGGTTCCATTTCATAGGTTGTCCTATAGTGAAAATGACCATTTTGCCCTTTCCCTTATAAGCCCCTTTCTAGAGAGAACCCTTTCCAGCAATTTTTTCCGCGGTTGCACATCTCCTCGGAGTATCCTTCACCCAGAGGCAAGCCACAACACCCATTTGCATGATGGTCATGCAGTAGCCATGGTTTCCAACTTGAACATTTAATACCTATCTGTTTGTTTAACTGCAATCGTTATCGTTGTTTCGGTACTGCTTATGGTTTCGTGTTCACCTTCGTGTTATGTTTCGATGCATCTGGTTATCATTTGTCTTGCTAGTATTACTTTCGTATGTCATGCATGGTAGTAGTACATGTTGAGGTTGGTGATGGTCTTCGGTACATGACTATCGTCTGTTCCGGGTGCCGTTGCTATGCCTGTTTCTTTGCATACCATTGGTTAAATGCTTGCATGTAGTGTTGTCATTATGTTCTTGCATGTTATTAGTTATGCCATGAGTAGTGTTATGCTCGTCAATATGACATGCTCATCTTGATAAATGCTTCACTATTGTTATGCTTAAGATTTATGCTACATCCATGTTTATGTTGGTATCATGAATTACTGTTGCATCATGTTATTTTCATATGACTCGGCTTATTGCATTCAAGTTTAACCAGACTTAATTGAACTTGAACAACTGTTGGCTTAGTCATGGTGCCTCTGAATCGAGCTGACAAGTGCAACCACATTTACCATATGGGGGTCTTGATTCGGTCCTTTGTCATGCCTCTCACCGGTGCCTGCAACGAGGGAAAGTTATGTGCGGGTGCTACCCTGATCAGGTAGGACGGCATAAGCCTTGTGTTCCCATTGTTATTTGGATACATGTCCCCATTTGGGACCGTTTTGCCATGACGGTGGACGAAGATGCCTTTGGTCGGCATGGGGCCACCCATGACTTAGCCTTGAGAGGGAGTTGGTCGGAGTGGCCGGGAGAGTGTCATGGCAAAGGGAAGGTTTCTGTCATTACGTCGTTGGTCCACCCGAATGGGAGTGCGAGGCCATGGGTTCTGTGATGTGGGTAAAGTGCGCTAACCTCTGCAGAGTGTGTGTTAAAACTATCAATAGTCGTGCCCGTGGATAAGGGCCTAGTTCAAAGTCAGTCAACAGTAATAATAATGATGTGCTTAATAACAACCCCAGTTCTATGATGAAAGAAGTTGGTGGATATTTATGTGATCATGAGAGGATCACCATGGTATCAAGGATACCGAGGTGTTGGATATTTGTGGTGTTATGCGAGAATCACGGGTAAAGGTCAAGCTCCTTGTGGTCATGTAATGATTACTACGGTACTGTTTATACCAAGCTTGATTGGTTCCTAAGATGATCGGGTGATGTACGATGAAGGTAAGTGATATATGTGATGGTTATGAGGTTACCCGAGCAGAGTAAGTTGGTGCATGATAGCTTCATCATGTTGCATACTAGTTTCATCATGTTTATATGTTCATGTCATGCTCATATTATGCTAGCAGTATCATGTTGTTCATGCTATGTTGTTGTGATGATATCATGTTAATCCTTGTTAACCTGTAATTGCCATGCTGTTGTTTGTCTTGAATGCTTATGGTTATTGTGAGCTTGCAAGGACATTCAATGTACTAACCTGGCATGTCATGCCAGTTTGCAGGTCATGCCGGATTTGATTGCTTGTTTGCCGTGGATTCTCTATTTGCGAGCTAGGATACGCGTTCTAGTCAGAGTCCCTGCGGAATGGAGTTCACCACCATCGTCGTTGTTCCGCTGGTAGAAGTTATTCCGCTGCTTCAAGTTGTTCTACTGCTTGCATAGAGCAACCATGGCAGGCGTAGTGTCGCCATGCCAATGTAATCCCCTTGTACCCAATATAGATTATAATAAAGAGCTGATTTGTTCTATGCTAAGCAGTGTCGTATTCCAGAAGACTTCTCCTCAATCTCTAGGCTGGAATACGGGGCGTTCCGATTTCTCTGAGCCGGGGTGCCACATGCTATGAGATCTCGCACAAATGAAGAAGGAAGGATTTTTTCTAAGTGTTGAAGATTGACATGAACAAGTTCAAATCAATTTGGGGCCTAATGTTGGGGATATGACTATTAGGTATGATCCGCCTAGGAGGGGCCGGTTTATACCTATGGCGGTTCATCAATATGAGTTTCGTGAGGATATTGATGATGGCAGTTCATGAAGCAAAGGCCCAAGAGCGACTTAAGGCCCATAGAAGTAAACCGCCATATGTGTATGACTTGTATCGTAAGGCAGGTATATTTAGTTACTGAGCCGGACACGTTGTTTATGAGCCGGCCGGGACTCCGTGAGCCGCTGGGGGTCAACCTGTGTATATAAAGGGATGACCCTGCGGCGGTGCAGGGCAAAAAAACAAGAGATCGAAAGCTAGGTCAAGTGTATTCTCTTCCTAGTAATCGAGACTTAAGCAATACCACCTCAAACTGGATTAGGCCTTTACCTTCACTGTAAGGGGCCAAACCAGTATAAAGTCCTGTGTCCTTTGTCATGTTTAACCCCTTTAAGCTAAGCTAGTTGCGCTGGCTCCACGACTAAGTCCTCACACTAGGACATCTGTCGTGACAATTCCATGACATTTAGCGTTGATATTTTTAACGACCTGGTTGCTTGTTGATATGCTTTAGTATTAAAGTCTTCATGTCAAAACAAGACTATTGCTTTGAACCATATAAAAGTCCAAATGTACATGCTACAAAGAAAAGAATATGTGATGAACATGTTAGGCAGCATTCCACATCAAAATTTATGTTTTTATCATTTACCTACTCGAGGACGAGAAGGAATTAAGCTTGGGGATGCTGATACGTCTCCAACGTATCTATAATTTTTGATTGTTCCATGCTGTTATATTATCATTCTTGGATGTTTTGAAATCATTTTATAATCATTTTATATCATTTTTTGGTACTAACCTATTGACATAGTGCCCAGTGCTTGTTGTTGTTTCTGCTTGTTTTTTACATTGCATGAAATCAATACCAAACGGTGTCCAAATGCATCGAAAGTTTTTGTGGATTTTTTATGGACCAGAAAACACAAGTTGGACCAAAGAAGTACCAGAGAGGTGCACCAAGGGGGGCCTCCTGCATCGCCTCTTTGCTCTATATATAACCCAATATTCCAAAAACCCTAGGGGAGTCGACGAAAATCAAATCCAGCCGCCGCAAGTTCCAGAAACACAAGATCCAATCTAGACACCATCACAGAGGGGTTTCATCATGTCCATTGGTGCCTCGCCGATGATGCGTGAGTAGTTCGTTGTAGACCTACGGGTCCGTAGTTAGTAGCTAGATGGCTTCTCTCTCTCTCTCTTGATTATAAATACAATGGTCTCTTGGAGATCCATATGATGTATGTCTTTTTGTGGTGTGTTTGTTGGGATCCCATGAACTTTGAGTTTATGATCAGATCTATGTTTTTATCCATGAAAGTTATTTGCGGTTTCTTTGATCTCGTATATGCATGATTGATTATAGCCTCATATTGCTTCTCTGATATTTGGGTTTTGTTTGGCCAACTTGATGTGTTTATCTTGCAATGGGAAGAGGTGCTTTGTGATGGGTTCGATCTTACGTTGCTTGATCCCAGTGACAGAAGGGGAGACACGTATGTATCGTTGCTATTAAGGATAACAAGATGGGGTCTATTTCTACATAAATAAATCTTGTCTACATCATGTCATTGTTCTTATTTCATTACTCCATTTTTCCATAACTTAGTATACTAGACGCATGCTGGATAGCAGTCGATGTGTGGAGTAATAGTAGTAGATGCAGGCAGGATTCGGTCTGCTAATCTTGAACATGATGCCTATACAATGATCATTGCCTGGATATCATCATGAGTATTTGAAGTTCTATCAATTGCCCAACAGTAATTGTTTTCCGACCATTTGCATTTTTCTCCAGAGAAGCCACTAGTGAAACCTACGGCCCCGGGTCTCTTCTTTATTATATTTGCCTTCGCGATCTATTTTTATTTGCTTTTATTTTCAGATCTATTAAACCAAAAATAAAAAAATAATTTGCTGCACCATATTTTATTTGCGATCTATTTATCCAATCTATTACAACTTTATCCCGTCTCCGTGCCAATTTCTGTGGCCGTTACTCGAAAGGGATTGACAACCCCTTTAACACGTCGGGTTGCGAGTATTCGTTAGTTGTGTGCAGGAGTTATTTATGTTGTGTTGCGTGGTTCTCCTACTGGTTCGATAACCTTGGTCTCATCACTGAGGGAAATACCTACCCTCGTTGTGCTGCATCATCCCTTCCTCTTTGGGGAAATACCACCGTAGTTCAAGCAGGCATCAATATGATCCAACCAGAAGGTTTTGTCGATCCTAAAGGTGCTAACAAGGTGTGCAAGCTCCAGCGATCCATCTATGGACTGGTGCAAGCATCTCGGAGTTGGAATATATGCTTTGATGAGGTGATCAAAGCATATGTTTTTATACAGACTTATAGTGAACCTATATTTACAAGAAAGTGAGTGGGAGGTCTATAGCATTTCTGATATTATATGTGGATGCCATATTGTTGACTGGAAATGATAAATAATTTCTGGGTAGCATAAAAGGATACTTGAATAAGGAATTTTCAGTGAAAGACCTCGGTGAAGCTGCTTACATATTGGGCATCAAGATCTATAGAGATAGATCAAGACGCTTGATAAGATTTTCAATCAGTACATAACTTGATAAGATTTTGAAGGAGTTCAAAATCGATCAGTCAAAGAAGGAGTTCTTGCCTGTATTGTAAGGTGTGAAGTTGAGTAAAGACTCCAAACCCAACCACGGCAAAAGATAAAGAGAGAATGAAAGTCATTCCCTATGCCCCAACCATAGGTTCTACAAAGTATGCCATGCCGTGTACCAAACCTATTGTGTACCTTGCCATGAGTTTGGCAAGGGGGTACAATAGTGATCCAGGAGTAGATCACTGGACAACGGTCAAAATTATCCTTAGTTACCTTAAAGAGGACTAAGCAAATGTTTCTTGGTTATGGAGGTGATAAAGAATTCATCGTAAAGAGATACGTCAATGGAAGCTTTGACACTGATTTAGATGACTCTAAGTCTAAATCTGGATACATATTGAACATGGGAGTAATTATCTAGATTAGCTCGATGCAAAGCATTGTAGACATAGAAATTTGCAAAATACATATGGATCTGAACGTGGCAGACCCGTTGACTAAACTTCTCTCACAAGCAAAACATGATCACACCTTAGTACTCTTTGGGTGTTAATCACATGGCAATGTAAACTAGATTATTGAATCTAGTAAACCTTTTGGGTGTTGGTGTCACAAGGCGATGTGAACTATATGGGTGTTAATCACATGGCGATGTGAACTATTTGTGTTAAATCACATGCTGATGTGAACTAGATTATTGACTCTAGTGCAAGTGGGAGACTGAAGGTAATATGCCCTTGAGGCAATAATAAAGTTGTTATTTTATATTTCCTTATTCGTGATAAAGGTTTATTATTCATGCCAGAACTGTATTGATCGAAAACCTTAATACATGTGTGAATACATAAACAAACAACATGTCCCTAGTGAGCCTCTACTAGACTAGCTCGTTGATCAAAGATGGTTAAGGTTTCCTAACCATGGACGTGAGTTGTCATTTGATAACGGGATCACATCATTAGGAGAATGATGTGATGGAAAAGACCCATTCGTTAGCTTAGCATAATGATCATTCAGTTTTATTGCTGCTTTCTTCATGTCAAATACATATTCCTTCGGCTATGAGATTATGCAACTCCCGAATACCGAAGGAATGCCTTGTGTGCTATCAAACATCACAACATAACTGGGTGATTATAAAGATGCTCTACAGGTATCTCCGAAGGTGTTTGTTGAGTTAGCATAGATCGAGATTAGGATTTGTCATTCCGAGTATCGGAGAGCACTACAAAAAAATACACTTCCGTGATGATACGTGTTTGTCACAGTGGGTCGCATTTTTTGTCATGCATGTACATCCATGATGATTCTATGACAGAATCAAGATAGTCATACCTGTGCTGTCATAGAAATGTTCCATGACATTACCAAAATTATCATCACGGAAGTGTCCACTTCCATGACGATAAATCGCGCATCACAGAAGTGCTTTCGTCAAGGGTGACCGACACATGGCATCCACCGTAACGGAAGGCCATTAAGCTATCGGGTCGGGCTTTGGATCCGATAACCCGTTAACAGCCCGGACCAATGCGAAATTTCCACGTGTAAAATTCTGATTGGCCGAAGGGAACACCTGTCAGCTCGTCAGTGGGCCAGATGTCGCCTGTCCATTGGGGGAGGCATGCCTATGATACGCCGACATGTGGCTGGGCCCAATAGAGGCCCATATAGGTTAAAAAGGTCGGCCCAGTCAAAGGCCCATAGTTCTTAATCAGGTACTAGTGGGCTAGCCTAATAGCGGCCTGCTTAATAAAGGCCCATTTATGGCCTGAAGCCAGATTTGGCCCATTAATTGTTCGCCCAATATTTGGGCCCATTTACGGCCCAAAGCCAAATTTGACCCATTAATTGTTCGCCCAATATTTGGGCCCATTTGCGGCCTGAAGCAAGATCTGGCCCGTTAATTGTTCGTCGAATATTTGGGCCCAACTACAGCCCAGTGACTTTCGGCCTCTTAGAGGCCTGATGTAGACATGGGCCCATTTCAGCCCGGTGTGACTTTCGGCCTGGGAATGGCCCGTGCTGCCCATGGGCCATATATGGTCTGACGGGACATCGGGCCCACTAATGTCCCGTGCTAAAGGTGCCAACAATTAAGCCCAACGTGACTTTGGGCATGTTAAAGGACTATCGCATAATTAGGCCCGTTGATGCCTGTACTAAGCTTTCGACCTCTTAAAGGCCCATCATATCCGTGGGACAACTAAGGCCCTAGATATGTTTCGGCCTGGTAACGGCCCATGAGCCAACTGGGCCAAAAAAGTCTCGGTCTACATTTCAGCCTGCTGAAGGCCCGTCGACGACTAGTGAAAATTGAGGCCCAACATGCATTTTGGCCTGCTAAAGGCCCGTGGTTTCATCTCGGCCGTAATAGGCTAGTACAATATTTAGCCTGTTAATGGCCCAACGCTACCTGGGCCAAACTAAGCGTTGGGTCGACAACAGGCCCAACTAAAATATAGGCCGGTGTATGTTTGGGCCTGGTGAAATGTGTGAAGGACCCAAATTCGGGCCCAAGAAAGACGCGGGCCGGCCCAATTATGGTCTGCTAAAAACCAGGCCCATTAGAGTCTAATGTTTCGGCTCGGTCGACTACATCTGATTTTTTTCCAGATAGCGAATGATGGCAGTAACTAGTAGGAATTAAGAACAAACCTACTCTATACAATAAAGAAATTATGACATAGTAACTAAGAATAAACCTACACTATAAAATAAAGGATTTAATGTATATTACATCCACTGGGCATCGAAGTTCGCCACCAGTGATCATAAAGCGCAACGAAGAAACAGATTAGAAAAACTGGGCACCATTGAAGTGTAACAAAATAATACTGAACTGATACCACTTCCAAGACAGTTCAAGAAAGGTTAGCCTTGCGGGGGAACTGCTGCGCAAGCTGCTGAGCAAGGCTGTGAGACCGGCCTAGCATGTCGGTCATAGCTTCCAGGTCTAGCTGTTTAGCGATGAGGTTCTCATTGGTGTTCTCTACAATCTTTCTTAGAGATAGGACTTCAAGTCGAAGTTGAGTTGTAGAATGCCTTTCTGCTAGAACTTGGGACTGAAGAAGTCCAACTGATTCAGACAACGAATTATGTGAGCTTGTCTGACTGCTAGTCTTAAGTAACTTGAACACTGCATCAAGACAAGACTTTGGGGTTGTCTCACTATCTTCACGATGTTTTACCTTCTTTGCTGCAATATATGTTGGGTTTGTCTCACAACCTTCAGCAGACTTGTGCATGCCATTAGGCATATCACCCTGAAACAAAGTAGAGAGATGACAGGTTTTGCACGTGTATAAACAAGGATGATAATTGTCCTGTCAATTCCATCCAATTTCAAATTAGAAAATAAAGAATAAGTTCAAAATATCGATAGCATAATTTGGCATTATTCATAATGCGGGGAGCTTCATCACACTACTGGATTAGCAGGTCAACATAACAAGCATAGATGAAGGGAAAATTAAATCATTGTATCTATTTTGGATGATGTGCATGGCATGTTGTTCATATCATCAGCCACATCCGTAAGATAAAACAGGAGATGACAAGGTGCAAACGTGGGCTGCTTCACCACACACTGGATTATAGATCCACAAAAACAAGCATACATATAGGGAGTATTAAGTAATGTGCATGGTATGAATAAGGAATTTGGTTTTACAAGTAAAACTTAGAACTTACGGTTCTTGCGAACATGCATTTTGGTAGAAACAGCAAACTAAACACTAGTAAACGATAGGGAGTATGAGAAAATTAAACAGCAGTTGTGGATAAAGGCTTTAGAAGGACTGACTTACATTAACAGTTAACACCGGCTTTATAATGCCCTTCTCCATGTCAAGGGAAGGATAACTCAAGAACTTCAGCACAGAATCTTCTTCATAAGCACTGCCTGTACTCTACATTTTGTAGAGAGTAATTATAGGTATGATAATACTGGAAGGGATAGAGGATAATGAAGATAAGATGCAGATTGATGCTACATAATTAACTACCAATCCCTGGAAGTACAAGCGTTACAGGAGAAAATGAACTGACAAGAGCAACGGGCTACACTTCTGCACTGGCATTGTCTGTGTATTCTACTTGTTGGTAAGATTAAATATAGATCTGATCTCTTTTAGTAAATGGTGGGCGAGGGAGATAAGATGCAGAATGCTACACAATGAACCAATCCCTCTTCCCATAATACAAGAGTGTTTTGAACACTGGTGTACTGTACAAAATGTTCTTATATTATGGGATGGAAGGAGTAGTTGTTAATGTAAGTACAGTGATAGACCACGTTCAGTCCTTACAAGAGGACTGCAGAGCTAAACCTCTTCAAAAGCATTAGGTTGATTCTAAATTTATGTAAGAGTCCATACGGATCTTATAATGTCCACCAAATGGACGATTACAAGGCTAACATGTGCAGTGATGCTACATAATCAAACAACTATCAAAGCAAGTATGGTCATACAGGGCAAGAGGTACTCACAAGAGCAATGCAGTGTGCAGTATAATTGCGAGATTATGTGGTCCCTTGAGAAAGATTGTTCTTCTACTAACAGTTTTCGTACAAGTGAGACGTTAAGGCAAATGCAGAAATGTAGTTCAAATTGTGATGTCATATCATAGACAGTACCTTACGCTGCAGCCGAGACCAATGTGTAACAAGATTATTCCAGTCACCGTCGGATAAATGTAGCACCGGAGACTTTACAGAAATTTCATTCAGAGGCTTGCCATCGAAGTGCGCTTGCCTCAGGTAGGAACGATACTTCATCAACGAGTGCTTGAAAAGCGCAACCAACCCTTGCTCGTCTTCACAATCCAGTTTGCTCCTTGCCTATTTCAAAGAATGAAATCTTGTGTCTTCTGTCAGCAGAAACATATGCAGTAATGACCAAGAATAACATTAGTACATTACTTACACGTAAGTTGTGGAGGAAGACTAGAAATTGTTCTGTGTCTACGGTATAATCTTTCCATGAAGGAAAGATGCGCACAAAGTTCCTGACAACAACATAAGCTTTGTCTTCTAAACTGGGAAGAAATGGAACAAGGGTCCTATTTGCTGCAATTAGGGCTCTCTCTGGTTTGAAAAGGGATTTGGCAACTGGATTTTGTGTACACTTTGCTGGAATGGGGGTTTTGTGTCGTAGAGCTGGTGCTATGTTAACTGGCATAATCATATTGTTTGCTGCAGTTGGGGTCTGCTAAGTTGGGGCATCAGAAATGACCAGTGTAGTAGGGCTAGAGTCTGCTAGAGTCGGGGTGTTTTGTGGGTCAGGTGATATTGCAACTACACCTGATGGGCTATTTGATTTATCAGGTGCCACTACCTTTTCCAAATACTTTGCTTGTGCTCCTCCACGATCAGCAATCGCCCTCTTCCTTTTGAACGTCTGATACACAAGAACAACATTTGAATGGATAAATAAGGTATGATGACAGATGGAATATGTACTAAAAATGGATAGGCAGGGCGTATTCACATACACGATGTGTAAACTAAGCTAATGGCAGTTCAACAAAGTAGAAGCAATGCAAAGTATCAGTTGCAAGATATGTGCGAGCAATGTAACCTTGGAAAGTTAGAGCAAGTACCTTGATGGGTGAATAAGATAGTGCATCTTCCTCTGACTCCTCCACTAGGGAGCTACATTGACTTAGGTCTCCCTCTAGCTCAGAATCACTGTTAGGATCATATTCTGAGCATGAATCTATAGGTGGAGAGCGTTTGCATTGCATTGCATCCAGACTTGATTTCAGTCCCTTAATGCCAAGTTTGACAGCCATGGCATTATTCTGCTTTATTCTTTTCATGAGCGCAAGCTCATAATCATTATGATGCTGTTCAGAATCAGAGATTCATGAAAACATAAAAAGTAGTCAGATTATCTATGGAATGCATTGCGGATTCAACTCGAAGAGTGTCTCCCTATAAACCCCTGCATATGCAAAGTTCACCCACCCAACTGTGCTGACCAGACCACACACAGAAATACAAACCCCTTATGTCTCTATAACACGCAGGCACACATTTCAAAACTGAAGTACGAACATTAGAATCATATGAAATTCATATTTGAACAAATAAACTAAGCAATTATGAGTGGCATAATGTTTAGCTTCAAGGGTGGAGTGTTGGTAGTGCGACACAAAGAAAGTAGGCAGATTGTATTCCATGTAAAAGATCGAAACCTATGTAAAAGCTGGAAATGACACTTTCTTTCTATACAATGCAGTGTTTGTTACCCACACATGATGGAAGAGATCACATAGAGAAATACAATTCACTCATGTCTATGGTTCCAGTATTTAGAAACAGGGTGGTCCACCCTAAAAGAATATTGACAACAAATATGACAAGGCAAGCATAGATGTAGTGAATCAATCATTTACTTGTGACCTTACTAGGACAAGTATGCAGAATTGTAACTGCTATAAGAGACCGTCCAAAATCTGAATGAAGAAGTTTGTCTAGCACTTATTGTTTGCAACTAATCTACGTGAATAATTGGATATTATATCGAATGAGTAAGAAAGACAAGTAAAATTGTCAACAAACCTGGCTTGCATTAGTAATCTGGGTCAACGTCACTACGACCAACAATCCAAAATGACTAGTGTCTGTTCCGAGGGCCGGAATTTTGAAAACCCTGTGAACTTTAGAGGTACTAAAGATTACCGAAATACATCTGAACCATTAACTGTAGGTAGCACTGAGCACACAACAAACACCAATGACAGTCCTGCCTAATGATTAATGAATCAATTAGAAAATGGGTGATGAGGAGTGGTTGTTGAGTGTTGAGGACGTATCTCAGGATAAATTGGGTTGGCTTGGTGGGTGCTTCACGCCTGAGCCCTGAACGGACTGGGAAGGTAGGCACGGCACCGCGCCTGGGCAGCGGTGACGCTGTTGGGTGAGCGGCTCCTGGCCTCCTGTTAGTCTGGTGTCTCCACCTAGAGTCATGCCGTCCGGGGACGGCAAGTCGCCGGTGAGGCAGGCGGCTGGGGGCGAGTAGAGATCAGAAGTGCGCAGCAGAATAGAGGGGAATCGGGGCCTGGGACGACCCAAAATCCCAGGGTGGGCCGGCCCACCGTGGGCACCCTGTAGAGATACACACCTGAGCAGCGAACATGCATTTTCGAAACTAATTTAGGAACATTTAGCTGACCAATTAAATAACTTTGTTTTAATAATATCAGATTCGTATTTGAACAACTAAGCTTGTTTAGCTTGATGGGTGGAGCAGTGTTATTATGACACGAAGCACGTATTCTAATCGTATAGTGATCATAAAAGGGGGAAACTCTAAGCATATTTTTTTAGCAAAAGAGGGTTTCCCCTCTGATTTCTATTAAAGAAACCACCATGGAACCAACATGATCAATTGAACCCTAAGCATGATCAATTAAACTGTATTATGGCTGTGCCATGGAAGATTTGAAGTTGCAAACCGGAGAAATGATATTTAGCATCCATTGTTTGCTTCGAACTAAGAACTAAATTCTAAGAGCTGAAAAGAAAGTAGAGTAACCAAGTTAAGATCTATTTTCTAGTTGAGATCAAAAAGTTGCGGAGATATAAAGTACCACCTCTCTTGCGGCGTCGTGTAGGCATCGGGGGTGCGATGGCTATCGGTGGCGTTGAAGCAGATCTGTGATGGTAGATGGGTGCATCGGGGGATAAGTCCCGTTGCGGTGGAACGGAAGGTCGTGTGCGCGACCCTGGCAAAGAGAAGCGAGAGGACCGCGATGCAAGGCTATTGGTCCGTCGCCGTGGATGAGAAACGTCCATCTCTAGTAGTGGACGACACGGTTTTGGTAGGCGCGTCGACATGGTGTAGGACGAATGCGATGGATTGGGTGGCGGACGGAGGTTGGTGTGGGGATGGGATGTTCTAGCACAGACGGTGTATGAATGGGAAAATGGAGTGAGAGGTACAGGGAACCATGTTTTTGGGACGCGCATATCTGAAATATGGGAAAGTTATGAACTTAGCCCTTGTTTAAAATTTGGACGTCTCGTCGGTTGGGGATAGGACGGTAATCTCGCATCTCGCCAATATTTCGCCAGAGCAATTTCGGGCAAGGAGAGGGTGGTTGGCGCCCATGGTTGGCACCCACGGTGTATGAACAGGGCTGACAGGTAGGGCGGTTATGTCACGTCTGAGTGAAGTTACAAACCTACCCCTATTGAAAATATTTGCCTACATCGATTTTGGCCAAGTCGAGTTTGTTTTGCCGCCCACCGTGTATGAATGGGGAATGGAGGGAGAAACAGAGGTCTTTCAGACGAGCTTAAATCAAATGTGTTTTTCCGCCCATGTTTGACGCCCACCGTGTCGGAATGGGCTCAAAGGCGGTCGTGTCACGTCTAATTGAAGTTACTAACCTACCCCTATTTAGAGCAGTGGAAATCGGGCCGATGGATTGCTCGTGTAATGGGTAGACAGTAATTTCCATCTCCCAAACACTTGGCTTCGGTAGCCGACGTGGGAGTGGACATTTTGCCGCTTCTTTCGAATTTTGGGACAATAAGCATCCACGTTTACCCTGGCAACTAAATTTGAATCCATTTTGTATTCCTATATGAATCTTTATAAATCATTCTATGTGTTTTTATATATCTTCAAAAGGATGACAAAGATGTATTCCACTGTCATATATGAATATGGTTTACAAATGCCGATACTCAAATTCAGAAGCTAGAATCCAGTTTAAGGTGAATTTGAATATTTGGAACACTTCATGTCCAACTCAAATGTCACACACAGCATAATGTGTACTCCCATTTAGATATGTACACAAGCGATGTATCAAGATACAAATACCGAGTCAATCAACCAAGAATGTATAGAACTATCAGACATATAAACACTTATAGAGTATATGGATCAATAATATCAACTAACATACATAAGCCAGGCTGCTGTACTTTTTTTTTGCTACAACAACATCCTTTTTTTATCCAGCATCTTGGCCCTTTCCGATGCGTGCCACTTATGGTCCATTTATACTTCTATTAGTGTTGAATGCACATTCAGCCCGATTGGCATATTTGTAGGTCTGGCACAGCAATCCAAATGAAATGTCTCCGAGTCTTATTAATTAATATAAACTTGTGCTCAAATAAAATTACAAACCAAAAAGCAAAAAACAAAAAACAATTATTACATGATCTCTAAAAAATGGTTAATTGATTACATGAACAAACAACACAAAGGTTATTCAACGATGGAAAGAACATTTCACCTATTATTTACCAAGTGGGAATTTAATTTCCTTTTTTCCTTCAGGACCTTAACAATGTGGTCAGTCTCAGCTTGCTTCATTTTGAAATCCACCAAATATTTAATGGTTGTCTTGAGTACTGCTTGTGATTGTGATGTTTGCTTCCTAAACATGTCAACTTCATATCTAAGTGCAGAAGCAGAATATCTTTCTACCACTAGTTTAGCCTCTAGAGCATCAGCAGTTGGCAATTCATAATGCACGATTGGGCCAGTGCCACTGCTGTGGGATGATGCAACGTCCATGGGGACCTTTCTCTTTGATCTTGGGCTAACCTGTTTTGCCATTAAAGTTTTGATTTGATTCAGAAAAGTTGAAGTTAGCAAAACATCTCAACTGGGAGTTATAACAGCAAACTAGTTAAACAAACAAGGAATTAAAGAGTTTCAATTGGATGTTGAAAAGTAGTTATTAACATCATTGTAACCTGCTGTTGCAGCAGCAAAGCAGTTAAACAAACAAGTAGATATTTAAGTTAAGGAAAACAGGTAATTCTTAACAGTAAGTATCAAACACATAGATAGGTGTTGTCTATAATAGGATTAACAGGCTATGGCATTATGTAATCAGTAGCAAACTAAATTAGGCCAAGCAACGTAATTGAACAATTTTGCAATAAGTGGCTAACTAAAATTCTGAGAAGCAGGTAACTAAACTTACGCTAGTTCTTTGTACAGGCACACTGCAACTTCTTTTTCGCTTACAAGGTTGTACGAAGGAGTCCATGGCATCAATTGCTTGGATACGCAGTCCCAATACTTCTTTCTTCCCACACTGCATTAGTAAGTCGAATGGTTATTCTAGTAAGATGGTGCGTCCTTGATATCTTATATGAGGACGTGTAGTCAGACTAGTTGTAGCCACACACATCACACTGGCTTTTACTGTATATTCCATGTGATTACTTTTGGCATATCGAGATCTAAGCAATCTACAATAGGATGAAAAGATTGACATCCTTCACATTATTGGTGAACTCAGTTCATAGAAACAAGCAAGTCAACCATTCTGTGGGTAAATCAAAAGCACCACTGGAATATTTTTCACTAACCAATCATACACGCAAAAAGGGGTGACGCCAGCATAGGGGCTGGTATGGGCGGCCGCCTCAGGTGGCTGGAAACTGTGCACCTAGTTTGAGTCGTCTAGGTTGGCCCAGGCTAGTTTTGTTCGTCCCAACGCACGAGCAGGCAATGTAAAAAATGAAGAAAAATGTTTCAATTTGGCTGGGCCAATAACATAAGTGCAAGGCAGGCCCTATAGCAGGCTCGCGGCCCAAACAAGCACCTCCCATATCGATCGACAAGAGGAAAAATCCCAATTCATTCGCTCCAGCCTCCAGTCTTGTTCGCTCCTAACCTAGCCGCCGCTGGACAGACCGACACAGCACTTCCTCGTGCCCTCGTTGGAGGGCAGTCGCTAGGCTTCAAGCGAACGGAAGGACAAGAAGATGAAGATCCAACCCTGGGTGTAGCCTGCGTGGGAGGCAGCGGCGCAGCACGAGCATGGCATCGAGCTTGCGCAAATGGACAGTCGCAGCTTGCAAGAGTAGCATGCACAACGAGCAGGTACATCACATCACTGATTATATCTAATTCAACTCTTCAATTTCTGGCCAATAGTTAAACCTGACGGTGTTGTAAAACTGCTTGTATGTAGGGAATCTATTGGAAAATGAAACCAATTTCTACTTATTTTATAACTCCTCCAATCAATACTGAACTGACTGAATCTGATGTATCTAATCAAGTTTCCGATGCAAACATACAAGCTCATGTTGTTCTTGAGCCTGATGTGTCTAATGACTTCTAATGAAGGATTTGATGCAAACATTTTACATGCTCCTGGTGATGAACATATAGTATCTAATGAGGGATCTAATGCAAGCATTTTGTAAGCTCATTGAAGGATTTAGTGTCTAATGATGATCTGCTATGTTGAGAGAGATAGAGATTTGCAGGCATTGATGACAAGCAAATTATAGTGCATTTTCATAGCTTGAGGAAACATCGAGGCCATCTACCAAAAAGTGCCCATACCATGACCACATAGCATAAATGCTTTTCTAATCTGTTGTTTGAAACTATTGGCATACTTGTGCAGGATAGATATATTGATATACAGTTTGCGCACTGGTTATAGGTGCAATTACACTTCGATATTTTCAGCCAGAGAACGAATAATTCAAGCAGGTACAAAACATGTTGGTAGTCCTTGTACACCATGTTGCATTTTGTGTTTTTTGGTGCTTCAATCATTTAGTGTTTATAATCTGAACTACTTTGGATCATTAGCTAGTTTTCAATGTGCATGTAGCTTGACATTTCTCAAGTTATGTTGATTTCCAGAGTGCAAGTGCCTTAGTATTTTTTAAGTTAAATGTTCGCCCCTGGTAATTTGAATTCGTGGATCCTCCACTGCACACAAATCATACACGAATGCCAGTACGAATTAAATGAAATGCAGGGACTTACGCTAGCTCGTTGTACAGGCTCACTGTAGCTCTGCTTGCGCTTGGGATGTTCCATGTACAAGTCCATGTTACCACTTGCTTGGATGTGCAGGCCTTGTGCTCCTTGCATCCCCCTCTGCATTTTTGACATGGCGAATGGTTGATCAAATAAGAGGAATCGACCTTGATGTTGTACCGGAGGACATATACTTACAAGGTTATACGGGTGTGCAGGATGTGTACCAGATCCCGTAGCACCGTCATGCTTCGCTAAAAAATGGATTTTCTTGTTTCAGATGATATCTCCAAAAGAAATAAGAGTTAAAGTCAGAGTTGCATAGGCGTGTAAGCTAAGAGAGCAGTGAAAGGATATCCAAACATCGTCAGAATAGTGCACAAGGGAGTGATGTGTGGATACCTAGTTTGGGCCTGCGTTTGGGCGTGCTCGCCTAGCTAGAGTGCGGGTCACTTCAGAGCCGTTGAGGGTGATGCACTGGCGTTGGCTGGCCACGCATGGATGCAGATCATGAGTGGCAGCGGAGTGCTACGATGCGGTGGACGAGACCGTTGGTGAATCCCCAACGGCCTCGGGGGGGCGGAGGTGCGACGATGTGCTTGGTGAAGTAGCCCCGGTGAGCTGGGAGACAGTGTCGGTGAAGCGCACCTGATGCGGTGGGACTCTGTGTCTATGAGGCACGACGGTTGCGGCGGCTGACGTTGTTGGTGGACTACCCGGTGCGGTGGACGAGGGCGTAGATGAGGTAGCTCCGGTGCAGTGGTGAAGCGCGACTGTCATCGTCTTCATCGCCGTCGTCCGGCACAGAGGTGGGGAAAGAGACGAGACGAGGGGCGATTCGAACTTTGCTTGGGTTGGAGGCGAATTAGGGATTTGAGCAATCTGGGCACGGAAGGGGACAGTGGAGAAGAGAGATTTTGCAGGGCTGGAATTGGGGCCGCAAGATATTTCAATCCGAAACATGGAAGCGCAAACTTATTTTTTCGTCGTCCCTTT
>NC_041385.1:75070852-75071627 GCF_002162155.2 Triticum dicoccoides
GGGGGGGAGGGAGTGGGGGAGGGAGGGACGAGGGAGGGGGTGGGTGGCTGGGTGCTAGGCGTCCGTCCGACACAGGCGACCACCCCGACAGGACTATGCTTTGGTGCCTTAAGGCACCGAAGCAGCATCCACCCCAACACGACCCTGGTCTGCCTGGTGCGCCTACATTTGAGAATGCAAACGAATCTTCTTTCATTTGCAAAAAAATCTGTATGTATTACCATGCCCATGTTTTCCTTGCAATAATTAGTCATTCGAAACGAGATACTCCCTCCGTTCACTTTTGTAAGTCGTTTCAAACAACTTAAAATGAACTATTTTGCACATTGTCTGAAATGTCTTCAAGGTCTTATAAAAGAGAACAGAGGGAGTACTATATATTAATTAATGAGGGGTTATTTGAAAAAAAATCGAAATGGTATCCACGCTAACGTGGATTAGAGTGTGTGTCACATAATTAGTTATTTGAATTAGAGTGTGTTTCACGTAGTGATCTCCAATTCTAACGTGGATTTCGCATTTCACTGTATCCATGCTACTTTTTAATACAAATTCATATGTATATGATGAACACCATGGTAGTGAGAAAACTTTTGGATGGATTCAAACATATGACCTACAGAAAAGCACAACAAATTGAGTCAATTTCAACTTTTCGAAACTTAGTATGGCACGAATTTGAAATAATTACCCGTATGTATGGACCTCAGTTCAAATCTTACAATGTACACCGAATTGAAACATTGATATTAAGTCTCGTACTATGTACATTCAA
>NC_041385.1:75071889-75119899 GCF_002162155.2 Triticum dicoccoides
AATCTTCCTCTCCTAACCACCTTAGGAAACTATCGGCTTCCAACACATGTTCATTCTTTCTCTCCATGTTTCGATCTCTCAGTCTCTCAACTACACAACCCCTTTTTCCACTCTGTTACCAAATGTATTTACCTCACACACCCACCATTCCACCCCATGCCGAGCTCTCTATCTCTCTCTCTCTCTCTCTGCCTCTCACCCTCTCGCGCTAAATACATGCATTGCCTATCTAGCCCCCCTACCTCTCGTGCTCATGCACGCACGTTGTATATGTAGGTCACTCCCTTGAGACTGTCTCACTCTTTCTTCCGCATGGCGGGCCACACTCGCTCAATCTCGCTCTCTTTAATTGAGTCTCGTTTAACCTTGTTTTCTTTCACACACAAATGATATATATCCATGCTCGGGCCTCGATCGACACAGTGTATACTCTCTCATGCAGATTGTCTATCTAGGTCAGTCCATCCAAGCCGCCGCCACTCTTTCGACCTCATGGCGGGCCACACTCACTCAATCTCTCTCTCTCTATCTCTCTCTCTCTCTCTCTCTCTCTCTCTCTCTCTTTGTATGTCTCGATTGACCTCGCTCTTTCTCGGACAAAAACGATATATCACCATGTTTGAGCCCAATTCGACCTATTCACATTGTATACTCTCTCACGCACATTGTCTATCTAGGTCACTCTCTCCAACCCATCTCACTCTTTCGATCGCACGGCGACCCTATGTGATCGATTGACCTTGCTTCCTCCCACGCAAAAAATATATCTACACGTCTGTGACTGGAACATCTCTCAAGCTCTATCTTACATCCCTCAATATATCTCCAGAGCATATATATATATATATCTGTTCAATGAATGTCGGACCACACTCACTTTGTATCTCTATCTATATGTCTCTCGATTGACCTCGCTTTCTCACACCGTATCTTCCACGCATTGAAGCTACTACCTCTCCATCCCTCGCAAAGCCGGAGCTATTTACATTGCGAGGGGCACTCCAACCTTGGATTAATTTGTGTAGGCATTTATTCCGGTCGGTTTAGATCATATTTTCATAGCATTCAGCCCACAACTACTCCAAACACCGTTGCAACCCCCGCAACTCCCCTAGTTGATTTCCCTCTAGCTCGGTCATCGCTCTCTAGCACGTCCTTTCTCGCCTTCAATGTCGCACCATGGTATTATTGCAAAAAACTATGTTGTTATCTTTAATTATTATAAATAAGCTACAAAACTACACACCGATAGTCCACTTGGAATGAAACAAATTTCAACCCACAAATTAAAGTGCTACAAACTACACACCAAGGGGCTCACATGTCATGAAACAAATTTGGACCCATATACAAATTAAAAAATAAAGGACGAGGATCGAACATGCGACCGGGCCTTCAAGCCGCACGTCAATAGGCAACATACGTAGAACATCAATTTTTGTTGTACCCCCCTTTGTTCACATAATGTTTTTATATTACCACGGCCTATTTAATGGATAACATGTAATATTATTTTTACTACTATTCGCCTTCACTTACCGGTGGGTTCCATGTGTGCTCTCTCTCTCTCTCTTCCCCTTCTGCGTTTAGACGCACGGGCAAACATGAGGAACTCGCGGGCGATGTTGCCGTTGACCATATCTGGACGCATTCACAACTCACGGCACTAGTTTCACGTACTAGCAGCACTAGTCAGTGTGTACATGCAATGCACGTTAATTTGGAATATATTAAGTACACGCGGATACTAAGTAGGATATTATTTGCATGTTATTATGTGATTAGCGCTATTTTTGGCATGAAATTAACTGCACGCTAAACGTGTTGAGCGCTTGACATTGAAGCAGTCTAGGTCGTTGGATGACAAGGAATACATGTGGCTTGATGACGTTTTATATTTAATTTGATACGGCTCTAGCAGAACATTCAATCGATCAAACCATAGATTTCGTTCAGTCTGACTCCAACTTTAAATTATACGATGATCGATATCAAATAAACGGAAATGATAAACGTTCGGATTTTAAGCATGGCAATCTGAAGGTTTTTCATGGAAAATTTAGATTACGCGGCGGCGGCGGGGGCGTCTTACGGTGGGAAGCGGCTCCTCTGCCATGCTCTGTGTGTCGTCGGGCCACTGACCGATGGCGACGACGGCGTCTTGCGCCGTTGTTGGCGTACTCCTGGACATTGACCTAGCTTCAAGGAAGGCCAAAATGTTCTGTACTTCGGAGCGAGTCAACTGGCGGGAGGAGGCGACTGGCGTTGGTGAAAGGAAGCGGTCGACGACGGCCATCCATGCCGTTGGGGGGCCCTGGCACCCGCCCGGGGATAGACGATGTCAACGGCGCGGCGGAGACATTCATGTGCACGGGCACCGGCACGGGCACGCACGTCAGTGCACACGCAGGCGCATGTGCTGGCAGGTGCACAGGCACCGGCACGGGCGTGTGTGTCAGTGCATGCGCAGGCGCATGCGCTGGTAGGTGCACGGGTGCGTGAAAGTCGGCGGGGACCTCGTGGAACCCCGTGGGATCAAGCTTGGCGACAATGTGTGGCTCCCAGCCCATCAATGCCACGGGGATGGGCACTGGCGCAGTCGGGGCGATGGGAGCCGGAACGGAGCGGGGACAGGCGTGGCGTCTTCCCGCAAGGCCAGTTCAAGCTCGTCCCAAAGCGCCTTATGTTCTTGAGACTCCGGCTGGGTGTCTTCCTCAGGAAACTGGAACACTAAGGGCAGATCATCGTGATGCAGCATGGCGTACGTTTAGGTCAGGCTAGTTGGAGGTAGACGATAGGAGAATCGGAGAGGAAGAGAGAAGATTGTAGCGATACCGGGTAGTGCGGGGTTGATTTTAAACTGCGGCGCCGGCGACATTAAAAGTGGGAGCAGTTGGGACGAAGGTGGGTGGCGGAGCCTGGTCAAAGGGCTCGCCTCCCGGTGAGCCTGCACAGTGGTCTGCTGGCACACCTCCCTATCAGCCAGCGCAGCGGTCTGCTCGCACGCCTCCCATCAACTCACACGCTTGCTCGGACGGCACCTGCTGATGAGAAGTGGGGACTCGTGGCGGCACGTAAACTCCCAGGGTTTCAATAGTGAAAGCGTTCGCCTTAACGTGACAGGTCTTTGCTCCAAAATACCTTGGCTCTTCATTTGTGCAACTTGTCATAAGCAGCTTGTCTCAAATTGAAGAAAAACCTTACAAAGTAATATTTGTGCCATATCACGTGACCATGCTCAGTTTCAAGAATTTGTGCTCACTTTTGGATTTTCTAAATTTTAATATCCAGGATTCAAAACAATATCATAACCTGCATCATGCAATTAATTTTCAAGCTGTACATATGTCCTCTTGTATTTCTTAATAAAGTATTTGGTCAAACATTTTTCTTAGTTAGACTTCAGACAAGTTATATATGCAGTGTAAAAGGATAATCCCTCTGTACCAGTGCATTGCCTAATATATTAACTCAAGTACTAGGCACGAACTAAAGGGCTCAATTCTGTGCTCATCCTGGTGTAGTAGTAGTAGTAGTACTAGGCAATGCAGTTGACGGGTGACCTTGATGAGCGGCGACTGAGGGAATTGAACCGTGCTCGGCATGGTAGGTAATGTTGTCTAGTTACTAAAGCATCCCTCCGTTGTTCATCGGTAGTCATTATGGACCGGGGACATGAGGGGAATTTCCTACGGCTGGAATACTGGTCGCTGGATATTTCGACTAGAAACGCTGAGGCTCGACTGGTTGGGGTTGCCTAATGTGCGTACCACGCACGCCACCGAAGGACACGAGCCCGTTTTTTATATTTTTATTTTTTTAGGATCAACACGAGCCAAGGTCTGGCTAGTACGCCGTTGGGTTCTATCATTCGAGAATACGAAAGGAACCTTTTAAATTGCCGAACGAATCTATGTGTATTACAATACCCGTATTTTCCTTGCAAATACTAATCTCAATGTGGTAATTGATTTATGACGAGTTGTTGAATTAGAGTGAGTTTGTGATATAGTGATCTCAATGTGGATTTCACATTTAATGGTATCCCTATTAAGTTTTCCAATGCAAATTCAAATTTAAAAGATGAACAATATGGAGGTGAGAAAACTTTGTATGTATCAAGCATATGACCACACACACACACAGTCACACACGCACGAACACAACAACAATCCAATAAGTATAGTGCATCTATTTTTCCAAACCATGCATGCATGACATGAATTCAAATATACTCCTTCTATTCCTAAATATTAGTCTTTTAGAGAGTTCAACAAGTGACTACATACGAAGCAAAATGAGTGAATCTAGACTCTAAAATATGTCTATATACATCCGTATGTGCCAGTCCATTTGAAATCTCTAAAAAGACTAATATTTAGGAACGCAGGGAGTATAATGTAAGACATGCATGGTCCTCGGTTCAATATTTAAAATGAACAGGAAACTAAAACATGAATATTAAGTCTAGTACTACAGTACATGCAAATGTTGTGTTTAGGTGGAGCTATAATTGTCGGGGGTCAACCCCTCGACCTTAGATAAAATTTTGGAGCTCTGTTTAGGGTTGTTTAGATTATATTTGTCCCCACCCTCCCAACCACCGATTGGTTGTGCACCCCCACCCCTCCTCCCTCGGAGAATATCATGTGCCCCCATACTGTGACACTCCAAAAATTTTCATTTGGCTTTCAACAAATTTCTTGTTTGATTTGAAGGAAGCTATTTAAAAATCTTTTTAAAAGGACTCCCCTCTTAAAATATATTTTTTTGGGATAAAATCTCTTTGGGGTTATCCTCAACCTTGATGGTTGCCTTTGAAGGTTCTTCTTTGGTGTTAACTCACCACAATGATTTTTGAGTGTTTATCATTTTTAAAAAAGAAATCCTAAAGGCTTTGGATTTATTTATTTTATTTCCAACCATCACATTTCACCATGTCCCTTATTAAAATTTTCCCCAAACACCTCCCTTCACTTTGGGTCAAGTCAAGTAGTCAATCCCAGCAAGTTCAACTCATTTTTGAATTTGTATTCCATTTATTTTTCCCCAAAACTATTTCTGTTTTTATTTTTGGACCTAGGTGATTTACAAAGGAAGTATCCTTTTTCCTTTGAGTTTTGATTTCAAACCAACTCCCTTGGCTAGTCCTTAGCACCCCCAACCTAGATCCATCAAGATCCACTCTTCCACAGTTCAAATATTTCAAAATTTGCCCACTGCAATTTTGGACCAGATTCATCATTTTTGGTGAAATTCATTTTTCATCTTCTCCAAAAATTCTGAGAAAATTCAGGCAGCCCCCAGATGCATTGAGATTCCACCCCACCAAAGATCAGCTCAAACAAAATTCCCCACATGCCAATTTCATTTCATCGAACACCTGGCAGGCACTGTTTCTGTGCACATTCAGAAAGTTCAGAGATTCAGGCGGTGTCAGTGTCGTTTTCTTTAGAGATCGTCGTCAATCTCACCAGTGCACGCACTTGGCACTTTGCGCACTGCACCCCTTCCTTATCCATGCGCTACACACTCGCTTGGTCGGGCGTGGACATCGGTGGCGGCGTGTCTCACCAACGCCGGCAGTTTTTGTGGTGGCAGAACCACCCGTGGCGGCCGGCAGTCGTCAGCGCCAGCTTTCGGCGCCGTCCAGCTCCGCCCAAGCCACCCAAGGCCTCTGCGTGGCCACCCCCTACTCTGTGCATGCTGCGGCACCATCGCCATGGCCTGGCAAGCGCAGGGCGCGCTCCCTGCCACCGTCAAGTCCCGTGGGCCGTTCTATCGAAGGATTGGGGTAACGCCCAAGCTTTTCCAAGTTTAGCTCCTAGATGGCACCAGTAGACTCGCACGATGATGCCCGACCGCCTGACAACCCCGTTCGGCCATCGCCTCGCTGTACCCACCACCGGAGTTATCCCGTTCACGGCCACCGTCTCGGATCGGCTATAAAAGGAGCCCCCAGGCTCTTCCTCGACCCAACGCCACACCTCCACACCACTAGAACCCTGCCTAGCCACTGAGACGACCTCGAGGAGGTCTCCTTCCTCGTCTCCAGCCGCCCCGATCCGCCTCGAGCTCCTGCTAGATTTGCTCAGGTGAGGCCATCCCCGCCTACCGTACCTGGTCAGCAACCACCTAGTGCACCCACAATCCTAACCCACGCCCCAATTTGAAGCTGGAAGCTCTGTTGGAAGAGAACCAACCTCGCCCGAACCACCGTCCGCCGGAGTTGGGGCCTCCACCGACGTGGTGCTCGCCGACACTCAACTCCACCACCCTCAGGTGCGGAAGGACGCCATGAACCCGTAGGTACCTCCCGATCCCCCTACCTCGCCGTGGATCGCCGCCGGCGACCACCGCAGCCTTCGGGCGCCGGCGCGCTCTGTTTTCCTCCCTCCAGATTTCAAACCTGACGGGTGGGACCCCCCCATCAGCCTCTCTTTTATTTTAAACGAAACGTTTTCTGTTTTTTTTATAAAATGAACCCTGGAAACTTTCTGTTTCATTACAGAGAGGTCCCTGGACTAAAACCCTTATAACTTTTAAACAAAAAATGATTTTTGATTGATTCCTTTTCTGTCATCTTTATTTTTCTGTCTAGTTTTTTGTCATATTTATTTGAAAAATATTTGGAACCCTTTTTGCGCACACACGGTATTTACGTTAGTACGTATTTTTCTTGAACCCGTAGATACCGGAGGAGGTGAAGGAACCGCGAACTTCACCGAGCTAGACTCCGACTACTCCAAACCAGGCAAGCATGTTTGAACCTTTGATATGATGAGTGTGTTGCATGTTTGCTTTGAGTAGCTAGTTTAGGGCATGTTCATACGTATAGCAGTAAGTGGTATGTTACATGCGAAGTTGATGCAAGTGAGCTTCGAAACTCCATATACCTTGTGATGTGAGTTTATATGATCATATGGTGACATGAGAGGTGGTAAGATGGCAGTGTTGAAGCATGCCAGTCTTATGCCAAACTGTTTAACTCCAGGGTCAACGTGAATCGAGTCACGTTACCATCCGTTTCCTTTCATGCTACCACATGTTTTTTGTAAAGAATATGGTTTAGTAAGTTGCAAACCACTTTCCTCGTACACACCAAATAGAGAGGCCGTGATGAGGGTTCCATGGCCCTGGATTAAAGCCAGTCATCCAGTCAGGGGGCATGTGTGTTTCCGGTTGGGACCGAGAGGGCGGCACCCCTTAGAGCACGCGTATATAAATTTGATCCCATGCAATTCGAGGTTGTAGCCTCCCCGTCTCAAAGTTTTTCTTGAACGTTGCCTAGGGTGATTCCTGGCATCGTGAGGTGCAAATGGGTGTGTACTGGTTAGATGTGTTTCTACCGAAATACCGCAAACGGAACTAGTCCTTCGTGACTACTGAAATCCGTTGGCTGTGGTTAAATAGTACAAACTCTGCAGAGTCAAAATCATTCAAGTAACTGTATCTTGGTCAACGACTATGTTCAACTTATCTTTGTCGGTGTCAGTCTCAGTGACAAAACTCCGGAGAACAAACATGAGTGTTTCGTTCGGTTAATGGTTTATTCCTGTGGATGGACTAACCCGTTCATTATTATGTGTGGAGTATTTTCCTGTGAATGATATATCTTCATGAATTTATTGAATACGAATGATGAAGTATAAGCCCTTTCTGCGATGTCGCTCAGACGTCCGACTGTGGCACTCTTGTTTTGTACTTTCAATATAAGCCCTTTCTGCGATGTCGCTCAGACGTCCGACTGCGGCACTCATGTTATTTACTTTCAATATAAGCCCTTTCTGAGATGTCGCACAGACGTCCGACTGTGGCATCACTGTTATCTACTTTCATTATAGGCCCTTTCTGTGATGTCGCATAGATGTCCGACTGTGGCACGCACTGTCATTTACTTTTCATTATAAGCCCTTTATGTGGTGTCGCCCAGACGCTCGACTGCGGCATGTTAATTTATTTGTTTCACCTTTCGTGGCGTTGCTTCAGACACCCGATTTTCCAGTTATTTTATTGGAATTTCGGGAGGACTACCGCCTGATTTCCTTTTATTTATCATGCTGTGCAAATTTATTATGTGAGTGTGCATTGCTAACTGCTCATGGTGCATCGTGTTGCATTTGTTATATCTTATGTCCGAACTGTCTTGCGAGTACATTCAAAGTACTCAGCTGGCTTGTTGATTTGGCCAGATGTTGACGAAGGCGATCTCATGGATGAAGAGTACGATAGCGAGTCCGACGCCTAGAGGAGTCCCAGTCAGTCCCGTGTGATCCTGGATTTGGTCACTTGTATTATATCCGCTTCCGCTACCCGAATAAATTCATCGAGCCTCACTCCGACGCTCGATGAGCTGCAGGACTAAGAGTCTTGTTACCCACTCCACTGTGACATATCCACCACCACTTTTATATCTAGCCAGTAGTATGCCACCATGCCATTGTGTCATATCCGCCTTTATGTAATATATTGGCATACCTGTAATAAATTGTTGAGCAACCTCAGCTCAACCCTGTACTATATTTAATACTACTGGATTTCTGTATCAAAGTTTTATCTACCAGTAAGAAGGATTTTCCTATACTGGTTTGCATAAAGGTCAGTTGTTCAATAAGCTTTTTATTTAAAAACCGGTCGTTACAAACTTCGTACCAGAGCCAGGTTGACTGTAGGAAGCCACTAGGTGCTATCGCTAATCGGTTATTAGCGTAACTAATGCTATTTTAATATTTTGCAAATGTAGTCATTTTTCTAACAGTCAGCATAAATTTATGATCTGACCATTCAGAATTTTTGCCTACTTTTGTAGATGGCTCGCGTCGACTGTGAATCGCAAGTGTTCGCCAACGTACCGGAGGGGTTCATCAAGCTCCTCACTTCCATCGTCAAAATCGCGATCGGGCCTTTGACTCGTCCGGAGTTCACGCTCTACCGGCACCAGATCAACGACAGTCTGTCCATGCACCAGGCCGTGGTGCATTTCAAGGGAGGGCGTGTTGAGTCCCGCCGCTTCCGGTTCATGGGCAGAGCCATGCCCACGGAGAGGCATGCTATGCAGATGGCTGCCCGTGAGGCAATAGCTCATCTTCGGGATGTTTTTCCTTCTATGAAGACTCGTCGCTACTGCTACCTTCCCTGCCACGTGCCATACACCTGTCACTACGCATTTGCATGCCCTAGAGGAGAAAGGGATGAGGCTATTGAGATGCTGGTCGAATATCTCAAGGCGCTTGAGGCCACTTTTGATAACCTGGTGGATGACCTCGTGGCTGCTCGCATGTCCGTCGTTCACAGCTGTTCCGCCAACAGGAGGGAACTTCTCCATACAGCTCCTCCATTGACTTACATCTCGTCCTCGGCATCTCACACACCTGCCACACTCGCCACTTCTCGCCACCTACCTACTCCTGAAGAATTTGACCAAGTCATCGCTCCTACCCCAGTCAGAGCCGCACCGCCTACCGCACCTGTTCCAGCTCCACAGCTCAGTGCTTCACGTTTGGAGCCCATTATTGAGGAGGAGGTTGAGTCTCCAACTCCACTGGGCCTTACCCTGGGCAGGCCAAGGGAAGTTCTCACCATCTCCGACTAAGTGCGCACAGCATGCCGTGCAGAGTGTCAGCATGTATGATATGTATGATATGTACATAGGTTGTGAGAAGTAGTCTGTTTGCGCATCATGTAGGAACTGGAGAAGTGCACTAGCCTAATAACATGTCAGGATTGTGTACGCACATCCTGAGTGACGTATTGTATAATTATGCTTGTGTGTAAGATATGTACTAAGCAGTCCTTCTCCGTGCGCAATTTAATATTTCCTTGAAAATATTGGAGTTCTTAATTTTTCGTCTTGCAAAAGAATTTTTTTTTACCTCGCAGTCTCACAAAATTTTTACAAAAAATTACCCCAGAGTGGAAAATGCATCGCCCTTGGACTCGCTCCATGCCAAGTCCGCCAGAAGAGAATTTTGGTACGCAGACAAGCAACAACTTCACACAGGGACAATCAAGTCAGCAGGGCAGTGATGCCGCATTTTCTCAAGTATGCCGCCTTTATGAGCAGAGTCAGCAACAGCACCAGGAAATGATGAATCAAGTCATCAATATGGGAAATCACCGTGGTCCGTATCAACAGCAATCCAAATTATCAGAACTACAAAATACGCGTCCCCCAACATTTTCTCATACTGACAAACCTCTTGAGGCCGACGACTGGCTTCGAGACATGAAGAGAAAATTAATTATTGCACAGTGTTCAGATCGTGAGAAAGTGCTATATGCACCACACTATCTCACTGGAGCAGCTGCCTCATGGTGGGAGAATTTCCTACACATGCACCCCAATTAAAATGATATAACCTGGGAGGAATTCAAGGAAGGTTTTCATGGGGCTCACATCCCCCGAAGTATTATGAAGATCAAGAAGAGGGAGTTTGATGACCTCAAGCAGAGGACCATGAGGGTGACTGAGTACAACAGTCATTTTACACTATTGTCTCGCTACGCCAACGAGGAACGTATGTCTGAAAACAAGAAGATGGAAAAATTCTTGGACGGTCTGGCACCAGCGCTTAAATGCCAGCTGGTCGTGCACACATTTCCAGATTTCAAAACACTGGTGGATAAGGCTATTACCTTGGAAAATGAGCGACGCAGCTTGGAAGACTTTCGCAAGCGCAAGAGAGACCAGACTACACTTGTTCGCAACCAACAAAGCAAGACTGATTTTCAGAAAGGAGGGGCACACAAACCCACCACCAATGCTTCACATCCTATCAAGAATTTCCACGCAAGAGACAAGGAGTTCACATATCGCCCAGGCGTTACCTGTTACGCTTGTGGAGAAGAAGGACACTATGCCAAGCAGTGTCCCAAGCCAAGAAACTTGGCCCCGAAGCCAAACAACGGTGGTAATAATGCAGCGCCCAAGCGAAACAATTTCAACCCCAATAACAACCACAAGAAGGGTCACCTGAACCACGTGACCAGAGAGGAAGCACAAAATGCCCCGGATATCGTACTCGGTATGTTCCCTGTCAACACAATACCTGCCACGGTTTTGTTTCATTCTGGAGCTTCTCACTCGTTCATTTAAAAGATATTTGCTTTGCAAAATAATTTTTCGCTGCTTCCATTGGAAAAATCAATGATCATCAAGTCCCGTGGGAGTAAGCAAGTTACTCAGAATTATTGCCAAGGTGTGCTAATTGATCTTGAAGGACTAAAGTTTCATGCAAACCTCATCGTATTGGAAAATAAAGGACTGGATGTTATCCTAGGAATGGACTGGTTAACCACCAACAAAGGATTTATTGACTGCTTCAATCGGACTGTGATCCTCACCCATCATCACGGGAAGACAATAAAGATTCCAGCTCAGGAAAGACAGATATCACGGCAACCAAGGTTGAACAAGGTGGATATCTCAGAGTTAAACAAAGTTCCAGTGGTATGTGAGTTTCCCGACGTATTTCCCGAGGAACTACCAAGCATGCCGCCAGACCGGGAAATAGAATTCATCATTGAGCTAGCACCTGGAACCACCCCCATATACAAGAAGCCATACAGAATGGCACCCTCCGAGTTAGTAGAATTAAAGAAGCAAATAAAGGAATTACTGGACAAAGGGTTTATTCGAGCCAGCTCCTCATCTTGGGGTTCACCGGTATTATTTGCCAAGAAAAAGGATGGGACACTAAGATTGTGCATAGACCATCGAGCGCTCAACATGGTCACCATCAAAAACAAGTATCCTATGCCAAGGATAAATGACTTATTTGACCAGCTCGCACAAGCCAAAGTGTTCTCGAAAATTGATTTGAGGTCGTGGTATGATCAATTAAATGTACGGACAGAGGATATCCCCAAGACAGCATTTACCTCAAGATCCGGCTTATACGAATTTACAGTAATGCCATTTGGACTGACGAACGCCCCTGCATATTTTGTCCACCTCATGAACAAAGTATTTATGAAATTTATGGACAAGTTTGTTGTGGTATTCATTGATGACATTCTGGTATACTCCAAGACACCAGAAGAGCACGCTGAGCATCTCAGGATTGTACTGGGAGAACTAAGGAAACATAAATTGTATGCCAAATTCAGCAAATGTGAATTTTGGTTGAGACAGGTCGGTTTTCTAGGCCACGTGCCAACCCAAGAAGGCGTTGCCGTAGAACCGGAAAAGGTCAAGGCCGTACTTAGCTGGAAACCACCGGCCAGCGTAACGGATGTATGAAGTTTCTTGGGGATGGCAGGATATTATCGAAGATTTATTGAAGGGTTCTCCACAATAGCAAAACCAATGACCAAGTTGCTCAAGAAGGATAAAAAGTTTGTATGGACCGAAGCATGCGAGAAAACTTTCCAAGAACTCAAAAGGAAACTGACAACAGCACCAGTATTGGTTGTGCCCGACATACACAAGAGCTTTGAAGTATATTGTGACGCATCCCGAAAGGGCCTCTGATGCGTATTGATGCAAGAAGGCAAGGTAGTCGCCTACGCTTCCAGGCAACTATGGAAACATGAAGAAAATTATCCCACTCATGACCTGGAATTAGCAGCAGTTATCCATGCACTCAAGGAATGGAGACACTTTTTTCTTGGGAACCGCTATGAAATATATACAGACCATAAAATCCTCAAGTATATTTTCACACAACCAGAACTCAATTTGTGGCAACGATGCTAGTTGGAATTAGTGAAGGTTTATGATGTTGGCATACACTACCATCCAGGAAAAGCAAATGTAGTGGCAGACGCCCTTAGTCGAAACCCTAGTCCGAGCAACGACATCCTACCAAATTTGAGACCAGAATTTCAGCAGGAGTTTGCCAAACTCAACTTAATAATGGTAACCGAAGGCAGTGTGTCAAATTTGGAAATACAGCCTACCCTGGTAGAAAAGATCAAGGAGGCTCAATGTGGGCACCCCAGCATCGAAGGAATAAAAAGAAAAGTGAGCATGGGCAAGGCCTCAGAGTTCGTCATAGACGATAAGGGAATATTGTGGTGCGGAGATAGAATTTGCGTACCAAATATCAAGAACCTCAAACAGCAAATTCTAGCTGAAGGCCACACCGCACCGTATTCAATCCATCCTGGAGGAACAAAAATGTACAAGGACCTTCAGGAAAAATTTTGGTGGCACGGTATGAAAAGGGACATAGCCACGTTCATTGCATGTTGTGATTCATGTCAACGCATCAAGGCCGAGCACCAGAAACCAGCCGGACTATTACAGCCAAACAAGATACCCGAGTGGAAACGGGACGAGATTGGAATGGATTTTATTGTTGGACTACCTCGGTCACGACACGGAAATGATGCCATATGGGTCATCACAGATAGACTGACTAAGGTGGCACATTTCATCCCGGTGAAGACGACCCACACCACTCAAAAGCTTGCCAGGCTTTACCTCTCCTGTATCATCTGTTTACATGGAGTCCCAAAGACTATAATATCCGACCGAGGCACACAGTTCGTCTCTAGATTTTGGGATCACCTACAACAGGCACTGGGAACTCAACTAGCATTCAGTACAACATACCACCCTCTGACAGATGGTCAAACTGAACGGGTAAATCAAATTCTAGAAGACATGCTGAGAGCTTGTGTCCTCACCTATGGGACCAGTTGGGAAGAAAGCTTGCCGTATGCAGAGTTTGCATACAACAATAGTTACCAAGCCAGCCTACAAATGGCACCCTTTGAAGCCTTGTATGGGCGGAGATGTTGCACCCCGTTGAATTGGTCAGAGACCGGATACAGTCGTATCTTCGGCCCAGAGATGCTCAAGGAAGTCGAGGAAAAGGTTAAGCAAATCAGGGACCGACTCAAGACAGCTCAAAGTCGACAGAAGAGTTATTACGATCAAAAACATCGGGAAGTCAGTTTTGAACACGGTGAGTATGTGTACCTACGAGTATCCCCTATGAGGGGCGTGCAATGATTTAGAGTTAGAGGAAAGCTGGGACCCAGATTCATCGGACCGTTCTGTGTAGTTGCACGAAGAGGCACCATAGCCTACCAGCTAGACTTACCCGAAGAATTATCAGACGTCCACGATGTGTTCCATGTATCACAATTGAGGAGGTGCGTGAGCAACCCTGAGAAGCATGTATCGCATGAAGACATTGACGTGCAACCAGACCTCACCTACAGGGAACGTCCGATAAAAATATTGGAGGAGTCTGAAAGGAGGACCCGTCAGAAAACGATCAAGTTTTTCAGAGTTCAGTGGAGTAATCACACCGAGAATGAAGCAACCTAGGAGAGGGAGGATTTCCTTCGGACAGAGCATCCACACTTATTTGAGTATCAGCTGGAATCTCGGGGATGAGATTTTTCCTAAGGGGGTAGGTGTTGTGACACTCCAAAAATTTTCATTTGGCTTTCAACAAATTTCTTGTTTGATTTGAAGGAAGCTATTTAAAAATCTTTTTAAAAGGACTCCCCTCTCAAAATATTTTTTTTGGATAAAATCTCTTTGGGGTTATCCTCAACCTTGATGGTTGCCTTTGAAGGTTCTTCTTTGGTGTTAACTCACCACAATGATTTTTGAGTGTTTTTCATTTTTTTAAAGAAATCCTAAAGGCTTTGGATTTATTTATTTTATTTCCAACCATCACCTTTCACCATGTCCCTTATTAAATTTTCCCCAAACACCTCCCTTCCCTTTGGGTCAAGTCAAGTAGTCAATCCCAGCAAGTTCAACTCATTTTTGAATTTGTATTCCATTTATTTTTCCCCAAAACTATTTCTGTTTTTATTTTTGGACCTAGGTGGTTTACAAAGGAAGTTTCCTTTTTCCTTTGAGTTTTGATTTCAAACCAACTCCCCTGGCTAGTCTTTAGCACACCCAACCTAGATCCATCAAGATCCACTCTTCCACAGTTCAAATATTTCAAAAGTTGCCCACTGCAATTTTGGACCAGATTCATCATTTTTGGTGAAATTCATTTTTCCTCTTCTCCAAAAATTCTGAGAAAATTCAGGCAGCCCCCAGATGCATTGAGAGGCCACCCCACCAAAGATCAGCTCAAACAAAATTCCCCACATGCCAATTTCATTTCATCGAACACCTGGCAGGCACTGTTTCTGTGCACATTCAGAAAGTTCAGAGATTCAGGCGGCGTCAGTGTTGTTTTCTTCAGAGATCGTCGTCAATCTCACCAGTGCACGCACTTGGCACTTTGCGCACTGCACCCTTTCCTTATCCATGCGCCGCACACTCGCTTGGCTGGGCATGGGCGTCGGTGGCGGCATGGCTCGCCGACACCGGTAGTTTCTGCGGTGGTAGAACCACCCGTGGTGGCCGGCTGTGGTCAGCGCCAGCTTTCAGCGCCGTCCAGCACCGCCCAAGCCACCCGAGGCCTCTGCGTGGCCACCCCCTCCTCTGTGCACGCTGCGGCACCATCGCTGTGGCCTGGCAAGCGCAGGGCGCGCTCCCTGCCGCCGTCGAGTCCCGTGGGCCGTTCCGTCGAAGGATTGGGGTAACGCCCAAGCTTTGCCAAGTGTAGCTCCTGGATGGCACCAGTAGACTCGCACGATGATGCCTGACTGCCTGACAACCCCGTTCGGCCATCACCCCACTGTACCCACCACCGGAGTTATCCCGTTCACGGCCACCTCCTCTGATCAGCTATAAAAGGAGCCCCCAGGCTCTCCCTCGACTCAGCGCCACACCTCCACACCACCAGAACCCTGCCTAGCCACTGAGAGGACCTCGAGGAGGTCTCCTTCCTCATCTCCGGCCGACCCGATCTGCCTCGGGCTGCGGCTCGATTCGCTCAGGTGAGGCCATCCCCGCCTACCATACCTGGTCAACAACCACCTAGTGCACCCACAATCCTAACCCACGCCCCAATTTGAAGCTGGCAGCTCTCTTGGAAGAGAACCAACCTCGCCCGATCCACCGTCCGCCGGAGTTGGGGCCGCCATCAACGTGGTGCTCGTCGTCGCTCAACTCCACCACCCTCAGGTGCGGAAGGACACCATGAACCCGTAGGTACCTCCCGATCTCCCTACCTCGCCGTGGATCGCCGCCGGCGACCACCGCAGCCTTCATGCACCGGCGCGCTCTATTTTCCTCCCTCCAGATTTCAAACCTGACGGGTGGGACCCCCCCGTCAGCCTCTCTTTTCTTTTAAACGAAACGTTTTCTGTTTTTTTATAAAATGAACCCTGGAAACTTTCTGTTTCATTACAGAGAGGTCCCTGGACTAAAACCCTTATAACTTTTAAACAGAACAAGATTTTTGATTCATTCCTTTTCTGTCATCTTTATTTTTCTCTCTAGTTTTTTGTAATATTTATTTGAGAAATATTTGGAACCCTTTTTGTGCACACACGGTATTTACGTTTGTACGTATTTTTCTTGAACCCGTAGATACCGGAGGAGGTGACGGAACCGCGAACTTCACCGAGCTAGACCCTGAATACTCCGAACCAGGCAAGCATGTTTGAACCTTTGATATGTTGAGCGTGTTGCAAGTTTGCTTTGAGTAGCTAGTTTAGGGCATGTTCATACGTATAGCAGTAAGTGGTATGTTACATGCGAAGTTGATGCAAGTGAGCTTCGAAACTCCATATAGCTTGTGATGTGAGTTTATATGATCATGTGGTGACATGAGAGGTGGTAAGATGGAAGTGTTGAAGCATGCCAGTCTTATGCCAAACTGTTTAACTCCAGGGTCAATGTGAATCAAGTCACGTTACCATCCGTTTCCTTTCGTGCCACCACATGTTTTCTGTAAAGAATATGGTTTAGTAAGTTGCAAACCACTTTCCTTGTACACACCAAATAGAGAGGCCGTGATGAGGGTTCCATGGCCCTGGATTAAAGCCAGTCATCCGGCCAGGGGGCATGGGTGTTTCCGGTTGGGACCGAGATGGGAGCACCCCTTAGAGCGCACGTATATAAATTTGATCCCATGCTATTCGAGGTTGTAGCCTCCCAGTCTCAAAGTTTTTCTTGAACGTTGCCTAGGGTGATTCCTGGCATCGTGAGGTGGAAATGGGTGTGTACTGGTTAGATGTGTTTCTACCGAAATACCGTCAACGGAACTAGTCCTTCGTGACTACTGAAATCTGTTGGTTGTGCTTAAATAGAACAAACTCTGGAGAGTCAAAATCATTCAAGTAACCGTATCTTGGTAAACGACTGTGTTCAACTTATCTTTGTCGGTGTCAGTCTCAGTGACCAAACTCCGGAGAACAAACATGAGTGTTTCGTTCGGTTAATGGTTTCTTCCTGTGGATGGACTAACCCGTTCATTATTATGTGCGGAGTATTTTCCTGTGAGTGATATATCTTCATGAATTTATTGAATACGAATGATGAAGTATAAGCCCTTTCTGCAATGTCGCTCAGACGTCCGACTGTGGCACTCTTGTTTTGTACTTTCAATATAAGCCCTTTCTGCGATGTCACTCAGACGTCCGACTGTGGCACTCTTGTTTTGTACTTTCAATATAAGCCCTTTCTGCGATGTCGCTCAGACGTCCGACTGCGGCACTCATGTTATTTACTTTCAATATAAGCCCTTTCCGAGATGTCGCGCAGATGTCCGACTGTAGCATCACTGTTATCTACTTTCATTATAAGCCCTTTCTGTGATGTCGCATAGATGTCCGACTGTGGCGCGCACTGTCATTTACTTTTCATTATAAGCCCTTTATGTGGTGTCGCCCAGACGCCCGACTGCGGCATGTTAATTTATTTGTTTCACCTTTCGTGGCGTCACTTCAGACACCCGATCGGTTTCCAGTTATTTTATTGGAATTTTGGGAGGACTACCGCCTGATTTCCTTTTATTTATCATGCTGTGCAAATTTATTATGTGAGTGTGCATTGCTAACTGCTCATGGTGCATCGTGTTGCATTTGTTATATCTTATGTCCGAACTGTCTTGCGAGTACATTCAAAGTACTCACCTGGCTTGTTGATTTGGCCAGATGTTGACGAAGGTGATCTCATGGATGAAGAGTACGATAGCGAGTCCGATGCCTAGAGGAGTCCCAGTCAGTCCCGTGCAATCCTGGATTTGGTCACTTGTATTATATCCGCTTCCGCTACCCGAATAAATTCATCGAGCCTCACTCGGACGCTCGATGAGCTGCAGGACTATAAGAGTCTTGTTACCCACTCCACTGTGACATATCCACCACCACTTTTATATCTAGCCAGTAGTATGACACCATGCCTTTGTGTCATATCTGCCTTTATGTAATATATTGGCGTACCTATAATAAATTGTTGAGCAACCTCAGCTCAACCCTGTACTATATTTAATACTACTGGATTTCTGTATCAAAGTTTTATCTACCAGTAAGAAGGATTTTCCTATACTGGTTTGGATGAAGGTCGGTTGTTCAATAAGCTTTTTATTGAAAAAACGGTCGTGACACATACCTTAGATGCGATATGCCGATACGAGTTGCTTGGAGCTTGTAGATCTGAGATATAGCAGCTCACATGACGTTTCTTAATATTTTCACAGGAAACCTTGATGAGTTTTAGAATTGCACACAATTTGTACAAAAACTACTCAGATGCGCTTGGATCCCATATCCAACGACCTCGAAGCTCGTATCACCGTAGCATCTAAGATGAAGGAGTACATCATATTCTCCTGCATGTAAGAATATCATGTGCTACCACACCTTAGATGCTTTGGTGATACAAGCTCTTCGGAGCCGTTGGATTTGTGATCCAACACCTCCTCGGTGGTTCGAATGGTTTTTTGCAGAAAAGCCCCAAAAGAGTTTGACCACTGCTTACAAGCACAAAGACTGCTCAGATGCCATTAGATCTCAGATCAAACGACATCGAAGCTCATATCACCGTAGCATCCAAGCTGTGATAGCACCTTATGTTTTCTTGCACAGGACAATATGAGGTGCTCCCACACCGTAGATTCTATGGTGATACGAGTTCACTGAGATCTAATGGCCCACAGTAGGAGGTTTGAATGTTTTTGCAATATACGGCTGATAGAGTTTGGGAAATGCGCAGAAAGTACAAGTACTGCGCATGTGCCATCTGATCACTGATCATATGACCTAGATGCTCATATCACCATAGCGGGTAATTAAGCTACGGGGAGCACCTAATATGAGCAACGGGGAGCCATTGGATCGAACATGCAGCGACACACATGAGGCCTGAATGTTTTATTTGCAAAAAAACCTTTGGAGAGTTTGGAAATTGCGCATAATTACAAAGACTACTCCCAAGCCATTGGATCTCACTTCCAACAGTGTAAAAACTCGTATCACCATAGTATCTAAGCTGCGGGGTGGATGTGATATTCTATGCCGCTGTCATTTTGTTCGTAAACTTGCAAAATACGTGTAACTCGTGTCGTTACTTGTCTAACCGCGCAAAGTGTTTGTTCAAAAAAATCATCCTACACTAAAATATTGGAACAACACACGGGGGTCCCACTTGTCATTAATCAAATTGGGACCTAAAACTAACAAATATGAAAGACAAGATTCGAACTGGCAACCTAGACTACAAAGCGTAAGTCAATAGCCTGAAACAACAACGGTTGTTGGCTTTGTCCCATAACTTGATTTTATACAGTATTACATTGAGTAGAGTAGAGGGAGTGCCTCGTCAACACGTGCATGACCGTTGTCTCACTTACTGGTGGGTCCCAGGTCTGCGATTTCAATCGCTCTTCTCTCCATCGTCTAACCATTGCACGGGCACACACGAAGAGCGGCGCTAGCTTACCGTGGTGTTATTACAACTAAAAAAAGCTTAGAAAATAGAAGAATCGCCTAGAACAAGAGACGTTGTGGCTGGTCGAGACGGAGCTAACCACATCTATCCTCTGTGCCACGTTTGCATGATGAAGCTATGTGGCTAGCGGGGTGTTTTCAACCGACTGGCTGGGTCCCGAGGTCGAACCATAGGTACTAGAGTTACTGCCGACGTCTGATACAGTATATTTTTACACGCACATTTTTCCTCTGTGCCGAGACGTGGCACACACTACCGCGCGGTTTTGGGGTCCCCGCGGGTGGTGCACGCATATATTCTTCCTAACATGGGACGCCCTACCGCATGTTTTCTGGGTCCTCCTTGGTCGTAGCGCCGAAGCAAGTAAATGAGTCGTCAAATCATGAAAGACCACCTTTCCCACCGAGTACATCAGTGAAGCATGGTGGCTAGCTAGTTGAGCTAGTTCGACCGATTAGCTAGGCCACCGCCACATTTGTTTTTTCACCCCTTTTTTATTTACTTGCCGGCAGGTAAATTTAAATATCCACCGCGGCGTTGCTGTGGTGTTTGGGTGCGGCAGGATTTTTTATTTTTTGATTGACGGGAGCAGGCGCGGCAAGATTTTTAAATTTTTGATTCATGGGTGCAGGCGCGGCAGCCATTAGTCACGATGACTCCACCTGTAAAACACACTGCTCCCTAATGTGAGAAGTCGTCGACTGGTGTTTTACCGTGGTGAAAACCAAAAGATTCCCCGCTCCTCGGCTGGCTCCCTCCGCCTTCCCGTAGATTGCATTGCCTTTCAGCCGTTTCACCCCCTTTGCTTCCTCTCCCCATTGCTTCTACCTGGTGCCATGGCGGCGCAGCAGATCACGGAGTCCGAGGTAAGGCACCAGACACAGGAGCTCCATGCCAAGGATGCGGAGCTCAGGGCCAAGGACGTGAAGCTCCGTGAGCTCAAGGAGGAGAGGAGTGCCATGCTCCTCCGTGATGTGCGGGAGTTCACAGAGCTTCAAAAGAGGCAGGCGTCCACCACAAAGATGTTCGAGGCATCAGCGGCGTTGCTGCAGAAAGCGGGAGATACGATCGGCCGTCAGGGGAGCCGGCTAGAGCGCGAGCAGGCCGATCGTGATGAGGTCCAGGATCGCCTCAGCCACTTGGTGAACCAAGTTGCCATGCGTGTATTGCAGCTGCACGATGCCTACCGTCGTGCCAGCACGATGATGCCGGTCATCGGGCCAGATGCGTTCGACCACCCGGTCGACTTCAACGAGCAGCGGCTTCCTGACCTAGTCTCCTTCTTCACCTATATCTCCGAGGAACTGAGCCTTCTCCGCGTGATGGTGGGGGCTGAGCTGGACAAGGAGGTGTTGCGGCCTGCCGTCGCCGTTGCCGGGCGAATCCTTCCAGGGCTCGGTCACCAGAATCCATTCGTGCCATTGGACGCCGTCTTTGACGAGCTGGCTCCCATCGACCGGGAGCGGGCTCTGCGGGCGGTTGCACCCTGCATCACCAATGTCGTGCGCCTCGAAAAGCATAGGGACTTCGGTGGTGTTTAGGCGCCCTCTACATGGGCATGTCCATGTCTCGGCGCAACATGACCATTGGATCAAACTCAGACGGTGCAGATCAATCACTGTAGCACAAAGCGTGTGGGTGTGTTTAGTTGCATTCTCATCTCAATATAGTTGTTTCCTCTTCGTGAATTTATGTTAACCTACTAGTGTGGACTCATGCACCCTTCATGCACTCTGCGAAACACCCAAAAGTGGGTCGAGAACGGAACTTTTGCTCCCATCCTGTGCATTCTTCATACACCCTTGCTAACACTATTCGTGCTTCATATGGTTCATGTTTCGTGGAGTACTGTAGCACCATACTCTCCATGCGCTGTAGACCTAGTTCAGTTAACATTGATCTCACCATTCATTCTCGACCGGACAGTCCAAAAAGCGGTACTATGTTACATATAGGAGTAGTTGACATGCGCACAACATCATTTGGTATCGTCATATCTTACTACACTAGCAACAATATTGTGTAGTACCGACGTATGAACCACTGCACATGCCTAGTAGTAGGAGCACTGTGTATGTTCAAGTGGTTGCCGTGTTTCACACTCCGTCATAAGAGTGGAAACGCTTGTTGTAATCATTTTTTTCAGAAAAACAATGGACATGCTCTACCATGCGGATCCTCCTCCAGCCATGCACTAAATTACTCACTTTTGCCGATGTGTGGGACAGCCAGCACCTGGGTCCACCAGCCATGCACTGAATTACTCCGTAGTAGAGTGATGGTAGACTACCCCGATCGAGGCACCACACTAATGCCCAATGAGGCATCAAATCACAAAACCCCCTCCTTTCCAACAGTAAGTTGGACGGACGAAGCAACCATCATTTCACTCTTCTCTCTCAGCTTCCTCTCTTGAAGAAAACCCCTACTCGCTTCGCTTCTCCCTCATCTCGCTCCTCCTTTCACTCTTCTCTCTCAGCTTCCTCTCTTGGATGGACACTGGAGCACCGGCCGATGTGATGTCTATGGCTCTGGCCAAAACCATCGAGGCTCATGGTATGAAGAAGCACAAGCACCCCGCCGAGACTACTGCAGACAAGCTCAAAGCCATCGCCCTGTCCAAGCCCCCCTCTCTGGGATCCCTCATTAAGCAAGTCCAGGTAATGTCTCTTGTTGACGATCTTTTTCTCGATCTTGATCGTGTTTTTCATCTAACACGCAGTACTAGTACTGGTAGTACAACTTTCTGTGTGATCTTGCATGTGATTTTAGTGTGCCAAATGACGGTTCTAAATTCCTCTTTTGACCAAAACATTCGAGAGGTTGTCACTGATTTCTTATAGATTACTTTCAACTACTCCCTCTGTCCCAAATTTCTTGTCTTAGATTTGTCTAGATACGGATGTATCTAATACTAAAATGTGACTTGATACATCCGTATCTAGAGAAATCTAAGACAAGAATTTTGGGACGGAGGGAGTACTTTATGAACATCAATGCTACCTTTGAAGAGGGTATATTTGCCTTAGTAACTTGTGTTATGCATATTGCAAGTAATCCCTCTGCTCTCATGCCTTTGAAGACATGTTCTAGTGTCTTTGTTCACTCATTTCTGTGCGTATATGTAGTCATATATGGAGTATAATATCGAAAATTATCTTATATTTCTGAACGGAGGTAGTAATAAAATATGGTTTCTGTTTGAATTAGAACCAGGTCTGCAGTGGAGATGAAGTTCTCAAAGTCATGCCGCGTGAACTGCAAGACCTGATGATGAGTTCTACTGCTAAACTATCCAGCTGTTGTGTCCTTGTTGCCACGTGTCCTGAACTACTGTTTTCCTATAGCTTTGTTGTCAGGCGTGTTCTCGAGGCTGTACTTGACCACAACAATTTCCTGGTTGTGCCTTCGATTACGAAGGGTGTGGTTCTTGTAAAGCTTCCCAACAAATCTGATGCGGCATGTCTTCATCATCATGTTTATGAGTGGAAAGACCACTCTATTAGGTTCTCCAAGGTTGACAAGATGGTGATGGTGCATGTAGACATCTCTCACGAAGTCCATGGCCTAGTCAGTTATGCGGGGTTTATCTTGTAGGTCGGTGGCAAGAAATAGTCTGCAGAGTTTAATTAGTGCAACTTTGCTTGTCTGCAGTAAGTACTATTGTTCAGTACTTGATTTGTGTTTGTGAACCCTGTATTGTTGATTAGTACTGCCGCTTTTGGTGTGTGGTCAGTCCTGAGAATTGTCTATGTTAATGTCTGTCCACTCAATTCAGTCTGTATATTTTGAAGTATCCAGATCATCTTTTTTGTGAGGACGGTTTATGAATTATGGTTACACTCCAATATCTGTATGCATTGCAGGGTTTATCGCACCCACCAGGATTTCCAGTCCCACGGATGTTCGGTCCATATGATTTGTCACGACCTTTGGACTATCCTGCTTGTCGGATTAGGCGGGGACCCTGCATGCCACCCGTAGTTGGACGATCAATCTTCTATTTAGTACTTCAACATAGTGATTTCCTGGTAAGGATTCACTCGTGTCACATCAAGTAAATCTTACTAATTTACTGTCTAAATCTTATTGATTTAATGTCATGTTTTCTTTCTTTTCCTGTAATTTTATGATGCAGGTTTTTCCATGTGACATTCATCACAGAATAAACTGTTTGGTTTGCTCTACGATGGCTATTTTTGCAGGTTTCACTTCTTATGTCGTGTCAGTAACGAAGGCACTGTCCATCACTTATATTACTCGGAAAAATTGGATCAGTCTGTTGTTTGAGTACAAGCTGAATCCCTATGATGAACTGCAGTTTGGTTTAACAAAAACGCCACAATTAGTACTTCTCGCGTTTAAAAGAAATGAAGAAAAAAACTGGATCACGGTCACGGATCCTAGTGAAGTTAGAAAGCTGATCATAGCAGACCAGACATGATCGCCACAGTCTTGCACATCGGTACCACCTTCAGCAACGGATCAAGCACTGACAGTTTCTCTAGCACTGACAGCGGCAACAACTAAGGATTGGGCACCGACCACGTCAGCGGATCAGTCTGATCTACCGGAGGATCGGGCATCGACGCCGCCACCTGCTTCGACACCGGCACCAGCTCTACAAGGAGCACCATCTCCGGCAGCAGCAGCAGCTTCGACACCTGCACCAACACTTGCACCTGCATCTGCTCTGGCTCGTGCAGTTGCACTGGCAAAAGACTGGGCTGCAGTTCGCACTTCATATACAAAAGTCCTTACAAAAACCGACATGTCCACTTCTTGGTAAGCATTGGCTGCCCAAGTGCTTCATTCTTTTTTCTTTCCATGTTGTTTCACATGATTCACTGTGTTGATCTAACTGTTTGGGTATGTCTTCTTGTTAGCAAACAGAGAATTCCTAGAGCAACGAGGGAGTCGTTCAACAATCCGGGCGACCGCGGCCAAGTTTCTCTTACCATGCGCAGCCTTGGTGTGAATGAACCTGCTGAATATATCGTAAGTACAAAGGATGGTCGCATGATGATTGATGCTAAAGGATGGTCAAGGTTCAAATCTAAATCATATCTTGCGGTAGGGGATGATGTCAAAATCGAACTTTCTCGGCAAGGAGAGCTGGTCCAAATTAACTTTGAAATTCTTCAGTAGCAGCACGCAACTGTCGAACTGATCTATCCTCCGAGAGATTTTGATGTAATAATCTGGCATGGTGAAACAAGTTTCATGTGTGCATAAGTAGTACGATAGTATTATTTATCACATGACATATCGTTGATAGAATTGCAACTCTGATTGCTGGTTAGGAACTATCGTTCGATTTCATTCCAACAGCTGCCGTGCTTTATTCAATTTTGTGTATTCGCCTTGCGACAGCATCTAAAACCAGCGCCAAAGTACAGAACCGTGAGCCTGTCTGAGTATTATATTCCCAGCTAAACCCCCATAAAAAAAGCTAAACCCCCATAATGCCCGTGCATTGCACGTAACATCAAGATGCATTTGTATGAGTATTTTATCTTGTGAGAGAAAAGGATGAACGAGGGAAGACCTTATTTGCTAATGTGGAGAGGTGTGTTGGTACCTTTTTGCAAAATTGCCATAGTTTCCTTCCTATCCGTCACATATAAATCGACCGGCCTATATTGCAGGATGGCAGGCACACCATCATCACCAACTCGTCTATACTATGTTAAAAACAGCTCTGTTTTTTATAAATATATATGTTATATATATTCCCCTTGATTTTTCTTATGTATAAAGTTGTGATATAAAAGATTTGTATATTTCTTTACAGAGGGAGTATCTCTCTGTCAAAAAATATATTTATGTGTAACTAGTTACTCCTGTCTTTCTACTTCCTTTCGCCGATATGTGGGGCAACCGGCAACGGGGTCCACGTGCCATATGCACAAATTAGAGTGCACAACTGCACGATAGACACACCCTGGTCGTAGCGCCGCAGTAATGCCCAATGAGCCGTCAAATCACACCCCCCCCTTTCCAGCTTTAGCAGTAAGCTGGACGGATGAAGCGGCAATATTTCACTGGGCCTGAATCCCCTTCTCCCTCGTTTGCTTGTTCAGAGCTAAACCCCTCTCGATGATTGCATAGGGTTTTCTCATGGAGAACCAGGTACGAATTCTTCATCCATCCCCGATAAATCCAAGTCCCTTGGTCGCAGGTAATCCTAGGATGGTAGTCGTCGCCGTTGATGCATTTTTCTTCCTCCTGAATCTAGTGTGTTTCATGTGCCGTGCCCAAAGTGCGAGTAGCCTACAGGTTTCTGCACCCTCGGCGAGACGCCACACTTGTTCCCTCTCATCCTAACACAGGATTTTGAAACACACAGAGTATGTTCCTGGAATCCTCTTGTCTATCCGGGAGGGTGGGGTTTTTTTGAACATGCTATCGACTAATTTGGAAATTTGGATTGCTATATTTGGATAAAAGGTACTACTAGTACGATGGTCAACACTGACGTGAAGGAGGAAGTTATTTCTAGATTTGGATAGGGAATACATTGTGTTCTCATATTATTTTTCCTGGAGTGTATTATTTGCTCTGCCCAAACACATGTACTCAAGATGCTCGGCCTTGCCCTAACTGAATACACTAGTTTAATGGTCACAGTGAAGACAAGCCATGGATATAAGTTCCGAGTTGGGTTCATGAACCAAGAAGATCGCTGCTTTTTTTATGGCCGAACTTGGATAAACTTGCTCAAGTGTTACGGACTGAAAGTTGGCGCATGAATGTTGATGGAAATAGCAGAACCTGGTCTCATTTTCACTGCGATCTTCCACCCCGACGTCGTTCCAATTTTTCATCCATGTTAGTTTTGTATCTGTTTCTTGCTTGTTGCCTCGATTACTTCTTAATCCACCTATTTTGTCTAAGTAATCACAATTTCACTTTAGAAGTAGCAACGAATCTCTCACGAAGATGCTACTTCTAACTAATATTTTCTTATAATTGGTGGCAAATTTAGGTTTTTTCAGAGTTAAGCAGGTTGCTCGTTTGTTATTCTGTAATAACTCAGCTGTTACTGATAGCACTGAAGTTGACTGGGTCGACATCCACAAGTTCCTACACTTTATTGATTGTTTTGAGGACCTTGTGGGGCGTTTCAATTGTGGAAGGCCACGTGAGATATGTATGCCACTGCTGCACTCGTTGAACAGGTCCAACTGTGTCGAGAAACTTATGGTACGAGAGGTTTTTTGTTATATATGTTGTTCATAAACTATTGCTTATACACAATTTTACAGTTCTGATCCTCTTGAAACAGAAACTGCCTAGTTCTATTGTTCCTATGTAGATGCCTGACCATGGTCGGGTCAGACTTGCGCTTGGTCACAACATGATGTTTATGTCGACCTACTCAATTCCACTTGGAGGTGAAAAGATACTTATTCATGGGTGGTCTCAAATAATGAAGGCCCGTCCATCTTGGAGAATGGGACAGAAGATCATGTTCATGCTTTTCCATGGCTCTAAAACGAATATCATGTTTATTGGCCACATTGCGAGATGAAGCCGCTTTCAGAAGGTTATGGATGCGCAGGGTGGCGCCTGGGCCTTGTCCTGGGGCTTCGCGGCCTCGCCCTTGGTTAACTGTAGGCAAAGTAGCACTGTTCAAGGTGTGCTTTGTACGGTTGAACCTATATAAGTAATCATACTGCTTTCACCTTTGGTTGTTAAGTGCCCCTGCTGGTTTCAGTTAAGGTTGTTAAGTACTCCTGCTGCTTCTATAGTCTGCCGTGTTTCTTTAGTCATGTCTTCCTCTAGCCGCCAAAACCAAAACAGCACCGGTGGGGCCGCCTGCTTCCGCCTCCCACGGCTGGCTGCGCCTCAGCGCACGCATCGCCGCCCCACCGTCTCCTAAATCATTAATGCCGACGTCTTCCGCGCACTTTGGTGCGCTCGCCGCGGCGCCGCCCTCTCGCGTTGTCAACATGGTCAACAAACAACAAGAATCGGCAGAAGTACGTGGAGAGGATGACAGTAGGGGCCCACCACGTCAGCGTATGGAAAAATAAAATGCTTCCTCCTAGTGTCTTCCTAACATCTAGGACCCACGACATTGTGAGTGTATATAGTCAATAGACAAGAGAACAACACAAGATCGGTTGACACCTGGGACGTAGCTGCTCGAGCAATATTTTTTTTGTTATTGTTGAGACGGAGCAGGGTTTGAACTAGGTTGTGGTCCGTCTAGCCCAGGCTTATATTTTATGTTCACCATTTGACCAGCCCAACTATTTTTTATTTGTGAAAATGAGCCCAGTTTATTTTTTCTGAAGAATACCCAATCCTGGCCTACTTATTTTTCTACGCCCTGATAGGCTGCAACTCTTTCAAGACGCCTGCAAATAGTAAAAGTAATATGAAATGGGTTGTAAATATAAAATCAGATGACAAATTGGCAATTACTTTATAATTTCTGATTTTTTTTCACATTTTCAGATTCCTATTTCACTGGCATTAACCTAATTTAAATATATCTTCAAAGTACTTTAAATCCGGATTGACATTTCGGTATTAAAAATAGTTTGGAACCCACAGAAATATGTGAAAGTGGCCCTGCCAACCAGAAAAATGACTGTAATAAATTGCATAAGATGTTGCCATGAGCTATATATAAATTATTAAAAAAGAGGGAGTGATCTGACTTGTGGGCCTGTTTAGTTGATGCGTATGCAAGATTTTTTTATTTATTATATACGTCAACAAACGATTCTAGCAGACATACATCCAACGGTCGTCGTGTTTCTTCAATCTCTGATCTTCTTGCTCCAGCCGCCAAAGCAGCGCCGGCGGGACCGCCTGCTCCCACCTCCCATGGACGGCTGTGCTGCCGTGCAGGCCTAAGCGTCCCCTACTACTCCCACCATTGGCCAGGGCATCCCTCTACTCACCCACACCCCTGTTATTCTACAGCGAGGGCAGCCTCACACCGCAGCCAAACCGGTGAACCCTAGTACTCCTCTCCGCGCGGGCTTCCACTGCCGCGTCTTCCCCGGCTCTGCGTCGTCCCCTTCCTAGGCCTCGCCGTCGTCCACCGCCGTGGTGCTCTCAGTGCGGCGTGGTCAATGTGGTCAACGACCGACATCCATCGGAAGAGTACTGTACATGGAGAGGCTGATAGCTCGGTCCACGGCAGCCGCAAGGAAGTGCCTCATTATTACGCGGAAAATAATTATTCCTCCACCTGACAGCAGGGACCCACCGAACGGGCCACCAGTATTTCACGAAAAAAACGTTTCCCCCTGACTGCTGGGATCCACCGGACGGGCCACCGTATTTTGCGAAAAAACATTTCCCTTGCTGTCAGCTCGGACCCATCGGAAGTGCCTCCTTATTACGCACAAAAAACTGAATACCCCCTGCTAGCTGGGACCCACCTTGGTGGGAGGCTGACTTGTGGGCCTACTAAGTTGACTGGGATGGAGGCCTTTGTCAACTTTAGTCAATATATGAATGATTCTAGCTCCAGTGACCGTACGATGTCCGTCCAACGGCTGTAGTGCTTCTTCAACCTCTGGTCTTCTTGCTCCAGCCGCCCAAAGCAGCGCCGGTCGTGCCGCATGCTCCTACCGCCCGTGGCCAGTTGTGATGCTGCGGAGGCTTCACCGCCCCCTACTACTCCCACCGTTGGCCAGGCCATCCCTCAACTCACCCACACCCCCTGTTATTCTGCGGCGACGGCAGCCTCACACGACAGCCGAACGAGTGAACCCTCATACTCCTCTACGCGTGAGCATCCACTGCCGCGCCTTCCCCGGCTACCCGTTGTCCCCTTCCTAGCCTCGTCGTCGTCCACTGCCCTGGTGCTCTCAACGCAGCGTGGTCAACGTGGTCAAGGAATGACTTCCATCAGACGTGGACTGTATGTGGATAGGCTGACAGCTGGGTCCATGGCCGCAACAAGGAAGTGCCTCCTTATTATGGGAAAATAATGATTCCTCCACCTGACAGCAGGGACCCACCGGACAGGCCATCGTATTTCGTGAAAAAAATGTTTCCTCCTGACTGCTGGGACCCACCAGCTACATCTTCGCATGCAAGGAAGTGCGTCTGAAAAAAAGACGATTCGCCCCCCTGACTGCTGGGACCCACCAGCTACATCTTCGCACACAAGGAATTGCCTGATAGTCAGGACCCACCTGGTCGAAGGGTACGTAGCATTGTCATTCTAGTCGCGAATGTGTACATACATACTGCTGGAGGTAGAGGAGCGCACGTGTCGTAGTAGAGGCGCGCACGTAGCATGTACACGTACGTACAGCGGCCAGTGTGCAAGAAAGAAAACACATCCACATATGTGTACATACGGGCGGGGTCTCGAACGCCTACTCGCGCATACGTACGGCCAGGGCTCGTGTACATGGCTGGGTTGGAACGGAGAAACAACATCGACGTCGTGTTCATGGGGAGCCAACCGGCTGGGTCGGAACGGAATGCGTCGTCGTGTTCATCGGGAGGGCTTGGACGGAATAGGCGATGGAAACAAGGTCTGGCGTACCGCAGAACAGAGGAAACGGCCTTGTGTTCGACCGGCCATGTTTGAAACGGGATCCTGTTCATTGGGAGGGGTCTAGCGTACCGCAAAACGGAGGAAACGGACCTCCTACGGTCAAAACGGGGGTCCTGTTGATCGGGAGGGGTGTGGCATACTGCAAAACGGACGAAACAGACTTGTGTTGGAGCGCTATGGTCGAAACGGGGGTCCTGTTCATCGGGAGGGGTGTGGCGTGCCGCAAAACGGGACTCCACGGGATAGTGTCCATCTCCACTATCGACCTCCTCCAGCCTCCACGGGCTACCGTCGACCTCCTCCAGCCTCCACGGGCTCCTGTTCATCCAGCGTCCACCGCACGTTACTCCACGGGCTACTGTTCAGCCACCCGTCCACGGGCACCCTCCATCGTCTACTGTTCATCTAGCCCTCCGTGGGGTTGTCCTGTTCATCCAGCCCTCCACGGGGTCCTGTTCATCCAGCCCCAACTGGCTCGATCGATCGGGGTCATGTTCATCCAGAGGCAACGCCACGGGGTCCTGTTCATCCACCCCCACCACTCACTGTTCATCCAAACCCCCCGCAACACTCACTATTCATCCAGAGGCAGCATGGATCAGCTTCAGTTAGCAGCAGTAGCGAAGGAATCGCTCGATTGGGTTCAGTTAACAACCATCGATCGATCGCTCGGGTTCAGTAACGCGTAGCCTGCAGTGCAATTGCTCAGGTTCAGTTAGAGCCCAATGCCTCGCTCGGGTTCAGTTAGAGCCAACGCCTCGCACACACGCGTGTACGTGTACGAGACAAACGCGCATCGCTTGGCCCCCAACCACCCACCGAAACCGGGAACTCCCCAAAATTTTCCTCGCCCTCGCTTCTACCACGGTTTTTTCCGTCATTGACGGCCCAAAGAATGTCATGCAGCTGCGTCTTCGGCCCGCCCTGGACAAAAAGCCCATTTTCTGTCATGATTTGTTGTCATAGAAGTAGGAGCCTGGCACATCTATGATGATACTGGGTTTTGTCACAATTATCGTCATAGAAGTGTCATAAGTATGACAGAATTTTTTTCGTTCGGCCCAAAATGTCACAGATGTGTCTTTTTTTGTAGTGGAGGTATCTTTGGGCCCTCTCGGTAATACTCATCAAAAGCTTGCAAGCAAACGACTAAGGAGTTAGTCATGAGGTGATGTACTACAGAACGAGTAAAGTGACTTGTCGGTAATGATATTGAACTAGGTAGGAAGATACAGACGATCGAATCTCAAGCAAGTAACATACCAATGGACAACGGGAATTACCTTTATTGTCATAATGATTTGACCAATAAAGATCTTCATAGACTATGTAGGAGCCAATATGAGCATCGAGGTTCCTCTATTGGTTATTGACCAGAGAGGTGTCTTGGTCATGACTACATAGTTCTTGAACCTGTAGGGTCCGCACGCTTAACATTCAATGATGAGATATTATTACACGAGTTATGTGATTTGGTGACAGAATGTTGTTCAGAGTCCCGGATGTCGGTGTACAAAAGTATGGGTACTTCTGTACCCCTTACTTGTGCATGGACAGTCGCAGCCACCCATACAGCAAGGCTTGGCGAGGCAGAGGAGGACAGTAAAAGGCAAGACAGGTATAAAGAATATCAAGACAACTGCCCAGAGTAGCGAGCAGCAAGAGGCAAGCAGGGCCACGCCTGGCAACAAGCCTTGTCGAGGCGACCTGCGCGGCCTCTGGCAAGCCCATCATCGGGGCAGCTTCTTATGGAACTTGGATGTACAAAACTTCTTATGGAACTTGCACAGCCCCTAGGCGGCCCCTGGCTATGTACTTCTTATGGAACTTGGACGTACAAAACTTTGTTCATTCCTATCACTACAAAAAAATACACATCCATGACATTTTGGGCCGAACGAAATTTTTTTCTGTCATACATATGACACTTCTATGACGATAATTGTGACAAAACACGGTATCATCATAGATGTGGTGGGCTCCTACTTCTATGACAAAAAATCATGACAGAAAATGGGCTTTTCGTCCTGGGCGAGCCGGAGACACAGCTGCATGACATTCTTTGGGCCGTCCATGACGGTAAAAACCGTGGTAGAAGCGAGGGCGAGGAAAATTTTGGGGAGTTCCCGGTTACGGTGGGTGGTCGGGGGCCGAGCGATGCGCGTTTCTCTCATACATGTACGCGCGTGTGTGCGAGGCGTTGGCTCTAACTGAACCCGAGCGAGGCGTTGGGATCTAACTAAACCCGAGCGATTGCACTGCAGGCTACGCGTTACTGAACCCGAGCGATCAATCGATGGCTGTTAACTGAACCCGATCGAGCGATTCCTTCACTACTGCTGCTAACTGAAGCCGATCGATGCTGCCACTGGGATGAACAGTGAGCGTTGCGGGGGGGTGAACAGTGAGCGGTGGCGTTGCCTCTAGATGAACAGGACCCTGATTGATCGAGCCGGTTGGGGCTGGATGAACAAGACCCCGTGGAAGGCTGGATGAACAGGACGACCCCGTGGAGGGCTGGATGAACAGTAGACGGTGGAGGGGTGCCCGTGGAGGGGTGGATGAACAGAAGCCGGTGGAGTAGCGTGCGGTGGAGGCTAGATGAACAGGAGCCCGTGGAGGCTGGAGGAGGTCAACGGTAGCCCATGGAGGCTGGAGGAGGTGGTCGGTGGAGATGAACAGTATCCCGTGGAGTCCCGTTTTGTGGTACGCCACACCCCTCCCAATGAACAGGACCCCCGTTTCGACCATAGCGCTCCAACATAACTTCGGTTCGTCCGTTTTGCGGTACGCCACACCTCTCCCGATCAATAAGACCCCCATTTCGACCGTAGCGCTCCAACACAAGTCCGTTTCGTCCGTTTTGCGGTACGCCACACCCCTCCCGATGAACAGGATCCCGTTTCGAACATGGCCGGTCGAACACAAGGTCGTTTCCTCCGTTCTGCGGTACGCCAGGCCTCGTTTCCATCGCCTGTTCCGTCCAAGCCCTCCCGATGAACACGACGATGCATCCCGTTCCGACCCATCCGGTTGGCTCCCCATGAACACAACGACGATGTTGTTTCTCTGTTCCGACCCAGCCATGTACATGAGCCCTGGCTGTACGTATGCGCGAGTACACATTCGAGACCCCACCCGTATGTACACATACGTGGCCGTATTTTCTTTCTTGCACACTGGCCGTTGTACGTACGTGTACATGCTACATGCGCACCTCTACTACGATACGTATGCGCCTCTAGTACGACACGTGCGTGCCTCTACTACGACACGTGCGCGCCTCTACATCCACCAGTATGTACGTACACGTTTGTGACCATAATGACAACACTACGTACGCTTCGACCAGGTGGGTACCGACTGTCAGGCACTTCCTTGCGTGCGAAGATGTATCTGGTGGGTGCTAGCAGTCAGGGGGGCGAATCATTTTTTTTGCCGGGCGCACTTCCTTGCGTGCGAAGATGTAGCTGGTGGGTCCCAGCAGTCAGGGGGCGAATCATTTTTTTTGCGAAATAAGGAGGCACTTCCTTGCGGCTGACGTGGACCCAGCTGTCAGCCCCTCCACGTACAGTACTCTTCCGATGGAAGTCGGTCGTTGACCACATTGACCACACCACACCGAGAGCACCACGGCGGTGGACGACGGCGAGGCCTGGGAAGGGGACGACACGGAGCCGGGGAAGATGCAGCAGTGGATGCCCACGCGAAGAGGAGTATGAGGGTTCATTGGTTCGGCTGCGGTGTGAGGCTGCCATCACTGCAGAATAACAGGGGGTGTGGGTGAGTAGAGGGATGGCCTGGCCAGCGGTGGGAGTCGTAGGGGCGGTGAGGCCTCTGTGGAATCACAGCCGGCCACGGGAGGCAGGAGCATGTGGCACGACCGGCGCTGCTTTGGGCGGCTGGAGCACGAAGACCAGAGGTTGAAGAAGCATTACGGCCGTTGGATGGACATCGTACAGTCACCGAAGCTAGTGTTGGAAATATGTCCTAGAGGCAATAATAAATTGGTTATTATTATTATATTTCCTTGTTCATGATAATCGTTTATTATCCATGCTATAATTGTATTGATAGGAAACTCAGATACATGTGTGGGTACATAGACAACAACATGTCCCTAGTAAGCCTCTAGTTGACTAGCTCGTTGATCAATAGATGGTTACGGTTTCCTGACCATGGACATTGGATGTCGTTGATAACGGGATCACATCATTAGGAGAATGATGTGATGGACAAGACCCAATCCTAAGCCTAGCACAAAGATCGTGTAGTTCGTATGCTAAAGCTTTTCTAATGTCAAGTATCTTTTCCTTAGACCATGAGATTTTGCAACTCCCGGATGCCATAGGAATGCTTTGGGTGTACCAAACGTCACAACGTAACTGGGTGGCTATTAAGGTACACTACGGGTATCTCCGAAAGTGTCTGTTGGGTTGGCACGAATCGAGACTGGGATTTGTCACTCCGTGTGACGGAGAGGTATCTCTGGGCCCACTCGGTAGGACATCATCATAATGTGCACAATGTGACCAAGGGGTTGATCACGGGATGATGTGTTACGGAACGAGTAACGAGACTTGTCGGTAACGAGATTGAACAAGGTATCGGGATACCGACGATCGAATCTCGGGCAAGTACTATACCGCTAGACAAAGGGAATTGAATACGGGATTGATTGAATCCTCGACATCGTGGTTCATCCGATGAGATCTTTGTGGAACATGTGGGAGGCAACATGGGTATCCAGATCCTGCTATTGGTTATTGACCGGAGAATGTCTCGGTCATGTCTGCATGGTTCCCGAACCCGTAGTGTCTACACACTTAAGGTTTGATGACGCTAGGGTTATAGGGAATAGATGTATGTGGTTAACGAATGTTGTTCGGAGTCCCGGATGAGATCCCGGACGTCACGAGGAGTTCCGGAATGGTCTGGAGGTAAAGATTTATATATGGAAAATTGTTGTTCGGGTTCCGGCAAAAGTTCGGGTTTTTCCAGTATTGTACCGGGAAGCTTCCAGAAGGTTCCGGAGGATTCTGGAGGGGTCCGGAGGTCCGGAAATTGTTCCACCACGTCCAATACAGCAGCATGGGATGTAAGGGGGCGCCCTAGCCTTAATGGGCCAGGGGCACCAGCCTCCCCCCCAAGGCCCATGCGCATGGGAGAGGGGAAACCCTAAAGGGGAGGGCCTCCACTTGACTTGGGAGGCACTCCTCCCTCCTTGGACGCCGCCCCAACCCTAGATGAGATCTAGGGGGTCCGGCCCCCTCTACCCCCACCTATAAATAGTGGAGGGGTGGGAGGGCAGCCGCACCCAAGTATTGGCGCAGCCCTTCCCCTCTCCCAAGTCCTCCTCCTCTCCCGCGGTGCTTGGCGAAGCCCTGCAGGATTGCCATGCTCCTCCACCACCACCACGCCGTCGTGCTGCTGCTGGACAGAGTCTTCCCCAACCTCTCCCTCTCTCCTTGCTGGATCAAGGCATGGGAGACGTCACCGGGATGCACGTGTGTTGAACGCGGAGGTGCCATCCGTTCGGGGCTAGGATCATCGGTGATTTGGATCACGACGAGTACGACTCCATCAACCCCGTTCACTTGAACGCTTCCGCTTAGCAATCTACAACGGTATGTAGATGCACTCTTCTTCCCTTCGTTGCTAGATTACTCCATAGATTGATCTTTGTGATGCATAGAAATTTTTTGATTTCTGCTACGTTCCCCAACAGTGGCATCATGAGCTAGGTCTATGCGTAGTTTCTATACACGAGTAGAACACAAGTTGTTGTGGGCGTTGATTTTGTTCAATATGCTTACCGTTACTAGTCCAGTCTTGTTTCGACGGTATTGTGGCATGAAGTTGCCTGGACCGACCTTACACGTACACTTACGTGAGACACGTTCCACCGACTGACATGCACTAGTTGCATAAGGTGGCTAGCGGGTGTCTGTCTCTCCCACTTTAGTTGGAGCGGATTCGATGAAAAGGGTCCTTATGAAGGGTAAATAGGAATTGACATATCACGTTGTGGTTTTTGCGTAGGTAAGAAACTTTCTTGCTAGAAACCCGTAGCAGCCACATAAAACATGCAAACAACAATTAGAGGACGTCTAACTTGTTTTTGCAGGGTATGCTATGTGATGTGATATGGCCAAAAGAATGTGATGAATGATATGTGATGTATGAGATTGATCATGTTCTTGTAATAGGAATCACGACTTGCATGTCGATGAGTATGACAACCGGCAGGAGCCATAGGAGTTGTCTTAATTTGTTGTATGACCTGCGTGTCAATGAACAACGCCACGTAATTACTTTACTTTATTGCTAAGTCGTTAGCCATAGTAGTAGAAGTAATAGTTGGCGAAACAACTTCATGGAGACACGATGATGGAGATCATGATGATGGAGATCATGGTGTCATGCCGGTGACGATGATGATCATGGAGCCCTGAAGATGGAGATCAAAAGGAGCAAAATGATATTGGCCATATCATGTCACTTATTGATTGCATGTGATGTTTATCATGTTTATGCATCATATTTGCTTAGAACGACGGTAGCTTAAATAAGATGATCCCTCGCAATAATTTCAAGAAAAGTGTTCCCCCTAACTGTGCACCATTGCGAAGGTTCATTGTTTCGAAGCACCACGTGATGATCGGGTGTGATAGATTCTAACGTTCGAATACAACGTGTGTAAGCCAGATTTACACACACAATACACTTAGGTTGACTTGACGAGCCTAGCATGTACAGACATGGCCTCGGAACACGGAAGACTGAAAGGTCGAGCATGAGTCGCATAGAAGATACGATCAACACGAAGATGTTCACCGATGATGACTAGTCCGTCTCACGTGATGATCGGACACGGCCTAGTTGACTCGGATCATGTAATCACTTAGATGACTAGAGGGATGTCTATCTGAGTGGGAGTTCATTAGATGAACTTATTTATCCTGAACATAGTCAAAAGATTCTTGCAAATTATGTCGTAGCTCGCGCTTTAGTTCTACTGTTTTAGATATGTTCCTAGAGAAAATTTAGTTGAAAGTTGATAGTAGCCATTATGCGGACTGGGTCCATAAACTAAGGATTGTCCTCATTGCTTCGTAGAAGGCTTATGTCCTTAATGCACCACTTGGTGTGCTGAACCTCGAACGTCGTCTGTGGATGTTACGAACATTTGACATACACGTTTTGATAACTACGTAATAGTTCAGTTAAATGGTTTAGAGTTGAGGCACCAAAGACGATTTTGAAACATCGCGGAACATAAGAGATGTTTCGAGGGCTGAAATTGGGATTTCAGGATCGTGCCCACCTCAAGAGTTATAAGACCTCCGACAATTTTCTTAGCCTGCAAACTAAGGGAGAAAAGCTCAATCATTGAGCTTGTGCTCAGATTGTCTGAGTACAACAATCACTTGAATCAAGTGGGAGGTGATCTTCCAGATGAGATAGTGATGTTTCTCCAAAGTCATTGCCACCAAGCTGCTAGAGCTTCATGATGAACTATAACATATCAGGGATAGATATGATGATCCTCGAGATATTCGCGATGTTTGACACCGCAAAACTAGAAATCAAGAAGGAGCATCAATTGTTGATGGTTGGTGAAACCACTAGTTTCGAGAAGGGCAAGGGAAAGAAGGGATACTTCATGAAACGGCAAATCAGCTGCTGCTCTAGTGAAGAAACCCAAAGTTTGAACCCACCCGAGACTAAGTGCTTCTGTAATGAGGGGAACAGTCGTTGAAGCAGAATTACCCTAGATACTTGGTAGATGAGAAGGCTGGCAAGGTCGATAGAAGTATATTGGATATACATTATGTTAATGTGTACTTTACTAGTACTCCTAGTAGCACCAGGGTATTAGATACCGGTTCGGTTGCTAAGTGTTAGTAACTTGAAATAAAAGCTATGGAATAAACCGAGACTAGCTAAAGGTGAGCTGACGATATGTGTTGGAAGTGTTTCCAAGGTTGATGTGATCAAGCATCGCACGCTCCCTCTACCATCGAGATTGGTGTTAAACCTAAATAATTGTTACTTGGTGTTTGCGTTGAGCATAGACATGATTGGATTATGTCTATCGCAATACGCTTATTCATTTAAGGAGAATAATGGTTACTCTGTTTATTTGAGTAATGCCTTCAATGGTCTTGCACCTAAAATGAATGGTTTATTGAATCTCGATCATAGTGATACACATGTTCATGCCAAAAGATATAAATGATAGTACCACCTACTTGTGGCACTGCCATGTAAGTCATATTGGTATAAAACGCATGAAGAAGCTCCATGTTGACGGATCTTTGGACTCACTCGTTTTTGAAAAGTTTGAGACATGCGAACCATGTCTATTGGTGTATACGCATGAAGAAACTCCATGCAGATGGACCGTTTGGACTCACTTGATTTTGAATCACTTGAGACATGCCAATCATACCACATGGGCAAGATGACTGAAAGCCTCGGTATCAGTAATATGGAACAAGAAAGCAACTTGTTGGAAGTAATACATTTTGATGTGTGTAATCTAATGAGTGTTGAGGCATGCAGTGGATATCATTATGTTCTTACTTCACAGATGATTTGAGTAGATACTGAGTATATTTACTTGATGAAACACAAGTCTGAATTATTGAATGGTTCAAGTAATTTCAGAGTGAAGTTGAAGATCATCGTGACAAGAGGATAAAATGTCTATGATATGATCATAGAGATGAGTATCTGAGTTACGAGCTTTGGCACGCAATTAAGACATTGTGGAAATTGTTTTACAATTAATACCGCCTGGAACACCATAGTGTGATGGTGTGTTCGAACATCATAGTTGCACCCTATTGGATATGGTGCATACCATGATGTCTCTTATCGAATTACCACTATCGTTCATGGGTTAGGCATTAGAGACAACCGCACTCACTTTAAGAGGGCACCACGTAATTCCGTTGAAACAACACCGTTTGAACTATGGTTTGGAGAAACCTAAGTTGTCGTTTCTTAAAAGTTTGGGGCTGCGACGCTTATGTGAAAAAGTTTCAGGTTGATAAGCTCGAACCCAAAGCGGATAAAATGCATCTTCATAGGACACCCAAAACAGTTGGGTATACCTCCTAATTCAAATCCGAAAGCAATAGGGATTGTTTCTTGAATCGGGTCCTTTCTCAAGGAAAAGTTTGTCTCGAAAATTGAGTGGGAGGATGGTGGAGTCTTGATGAGGTTATTGAACCATCACTTCAACTAGTGTGTAACAGGGCACAGGAAGTTGTTCCTATGGCGCCTACACCAATTGAAGTAGAAGCTTATGATAGTGATCATGAAGTTTTGGATCAAGTCACTACCGTACCTCGTAGGGTGACAAGGATGCGTACTACTTCAGAGTGGTACAGTAATCCTGTCTTGAAGGTCATGTTGCTACACAACAATGAACCTATGAGCTATGGAGAAGCGATGGTGGGCCCATATTCCGACAAATGGTTACAAGCCATGAAATCAGAGATAGCATCCATGTATCAGAACAAAGCATGGACTTTGGTGGACTTGCCCGATGATTGGCAAGCCATTGAGATAAATGGATCTTTAAGAAGAAGACGGACGTGGACAGTAATGTCACCGTCTATGAAGCTCAACTTGTGGCGAAGAGTTTTTCACATGTGCAAGGAGTTGACTACGATGAGATTTTCTCATCCGTAGCGATGCTTAAGTCCGTCGGAATCATGTTAGCATTAGCTGCATTTATGAAATCTAGCAGATGGATGTCAAAACGCGTTTCCTTACCAGTTTTCGTAAGGAAAGGTTGTATGTGATACAATCAGAAAGGTTTTGTCGATCCTAAGGATGCTAAAAGGTATGCTAGCTCCAACGATCCTTCCATGGACTGGAGTAAGCATCTCGGAGTTGGAATATACACCTTGATAAGATGATCAGAGATTTTGGGTTTATACAAGGTTTACGAGAAACCTGTATTTCCAAAGAAGTGAGTGGGAGCACTATAGAATTTCTGATGAGTATATGTTGTTGACATATTGTTGATCAGAAATGATGTAGAGTTTCTGGAAAGCATATAGGGTTATTTGAAAAGTGTTTTTCAAGTGAAAACCTGGATTAAGCTACTTGAACATTGAGCATCCAGATCTATAGGGATAGATCAAAAATGCTTAATGGTACTTTCAAATGAGCATATACCTTGACATGATCTTGAAGGTGTTCAAGATGGATCGGTCAAAGAAGGAGTTCTTGCCTGAGATGTAAGGTATGAAGTTAAGACTTAAAGCTCGACCACGGCAGAAAAGAGAGATAGGACGAAGGTCGTCCCCTATGTTTTAGACGTAGGCTCTACAGTATGCTATGCTGTGTACCGCACCTGATGTGTGACTTGCTACATATCTGGCAAGAGGGTACAAAGGTGATCAAGGAGTGGATCACCAGATAGGGGTCAAAATTATCCTTAGAGGAATAAGGATATGTTTCTCGGTTATGGAGGTGATAAAGAGTTCGACGTAAAGAGTTGCGTCGATGCAAGCTTTAACACATATCCAAATGACTCTGAGTAGCAAACCAGATATGTATAGTGGAGCGACCATTTGGAATAGCTCCAAGTGGAGCGTGGAAGGAGAATTTACAATATGACCTAGAGATTTGCGAAGTACATACGGATCTGAATGTTGCAGACCCGTTGACTAAAACCTCTCTCACAAGAAAAACATGATCAAACCCCAGAACTCATTGAGTCTTAATCACATGATGATGTGAACTAGTTTAGTGACACTAGTAAACTCTTTGGATGTTGGTCACATGGCGATGTGACCTGTCAATGTTAATCACATGGCGATGTGAACTAGATTATTGACTCTAGTGCAAGTGGGAGACTGTTGGAAATATGCCCTAGAGGCAATAATAAATTAGTTATTATTATTATATTTCCTTGTTCATGATAATCGTTTATTATCCATGCTATAATTGTATTGATAGGAAACTCAGATACATGTGTGGGTACATAGACAACACCATGTCCCTAGTAAGCCTCTAGTTGACTAGCTCGTTGATCAATAGATGGTTACGGTTTCTTGACCATGGACATTGGATGTCGTTGATAACGGGATCACATCATTAGGAGAATGATGTGATGGACAAGACCCAATCCTAAGACTAGCACAAAGATCGTGTAGTTCGTATGCTACAGCTTTCCTAATGTCAAGTATCTTTTCCTTAGACCATGAGATTGTGCAACTCTCGGATGCCGTAGGAATGCTTTGGGTGTACCAAACGTCAAAACGTAACTGGGTGGCTATAAAGGTACACTACGGGTATCTCTGAAAGTGTATGTTGGGTTGGCACGAATCGAGACTGGGATTTGTCACTCCGTGTGACGGAGAGGTATCTCTGGGCCCAGTCGGTAGGACATCATCATAATGTGCACAATGTGACCAAGGGGTTGATCATGGGATGATGTGTTACGGAACGAGTAAATAGACTTGCCAGTAACGAGATTGAACAAGGTATCGGGATACCGACGATCGAATCTCGGGCAAGTACTATACCGCTAGACAAAGGGAATTGAATACGGGATTGATTGAATCCTCGACATCGTGGTTCATACGATGAGATCTTCATGGAACATGTGGGAGCCAACATGGGTATCCAGATCCCGCTATTGGTTATTGACCGGAGAACGTCTCGGTCATGTCTGCATGGTTCCCAAACCCGTAGGATCTACACACTTAAGGTTCGATGACGCTATGGTTATAGGGAATAGATGTATGTGGTTACCGAATGTTGTTCAGAGTCCCGGATGAGATCCCGGACGTCACGAGGAGTTCCGGAATGGTCTGGAGGTAAAGATTTATATATCAAAAGTTGTTGTTCGGGTTCCGTGAAAAGTTCTGGTTTTTCCGGTATTGTACCGGGAAGCTTCCACAAGGTTCCGGAGGATTCTGGAGGGGTCCGGACGTCCGAAATTGTTCCACCACGTCCAATACAGCAGCATGGGCTGTAAGGGGGCACCCTAGCCTTCATGGGCCAGGGGCACCAGCCCCCCCAAGGCCCATGTGCATGGGAGAGGGGAAACCCTAAAGGGGAGGGCCTCCACTTGACTTGGGAGGCACTCCTCCCCCCTTAGCCGCCGCCCCAACCCTAGATGAGATCTAGGGGGGTTGGCCCCCTCTCCCCCCCACCTATAAATAGTGGAGGGGTGGGAGGGCAGCCACAGCCAAGTTCTAGCGCAGCCCTTCCCCTCTCCCAAGTCCTCCTCCTCTCCCGTGGTGCTTGGCGAAGCCCTGCAGGATTGCCACGCTCCTCCACCACCACCACGCCATCATGCTGCTGCTGGACGGAGTCTTCCCCAACCTCTCCCTCTCTCCTACTGGATTAAGGCATGGGAGACGTCACCGGGCTTCACGTGTGTTGAACGCGGAGGTGCCATCCGTTCGGCACTAGGATCATCGGTTAATTGGATCATGATGAGTACGACTCCATCAACCCCGTTCACTTGAATGCTTCCGCTTAGCAATCTACAAGGGTATGTAGATGCACTCTTCTTCCCTTCGTTGCTAGATTACTCCATAGATTGATCTTGGTGATGCGTAGAAATTTTTTGATTTCTGCTACGTTCCCCAACAGCTAGAATCGTTCATATTGACTAAGTTTACAAAGCCCTCCGTCCCCATCAACTTAGTAGGCCCACAAGTTAGCCTCCCACCAAGGTGAGTCCCGGCTAGCAGGGGGAGTATTCATTTTTTTGTGCGTAATAAGGAGGCATTTTCGGTGGGTCCGAGCTGACAGTGGGGGGAACGTTTTTTCGCAAAATACAGAGGCCCTTCCGGTGGGTCCCAGCTATCAGGTGGAGGAATCATTATATTGCGCATAATAAGGAGGCATTTCCCTGTGTGGACCCCTACTGTCAACCTCTTCCGATGGCTATTATTTGTTGACCATGTTGACCTCGCCGCGCCGAGAGCACAAATGGGGTGGACGAGGGCGAGGCCCAGGAAGAGAACCACCCGGAGCCGGCGAAGCCACCGCAGCGGATGCCCACACTGAGGGGAGTACGAGCGCTGACTGGTCGGCTGCGGTGTGAGGCTGACGTTGCCGGAAAATAACAGGATGTGTGGGTGGTTAGAGGGATGGCCTGGCGGCAGCATAGCCAACCACGGGAGGAGGGAGCGGGCAGTCCCGCCGGCGCTGGTTTGGGCAGCTGGAGCAGGAAGATCAGAGATTGAAGAAGCACGGCGGCCGTTGGATGGACATCCAACAGTCACTGCTGTGTGTTGACTAAGTTGACAAAGCCTTGCGTACGCATCAAAAAAATTTAAGGCAGCGTCATCGTCAACCTAGTAGGCCCACAAGTCAGCCTCCAAATATGTGGCAAACAGCGTAAAGCCCATTAGCCATTATTTTCAATAACTTACAACCCATTTTCTAATTCTTAAGGATATTTGAAGCCCATATTCTTTTTATTAGCATTACACACCATATATTCTGGGCACTGCTAAAAAAATCAACGAAATTTTGCATATTTCGGTGGGGTCCAAACTCTTAACTAGCAAGATGCCCGTTCGTTGCACAGAACATGAAGATGCATTTGTATGAGTAGTTTATCTCGTGGGAGAAAAGATGATATTTTAATGTAATTGCCAGTTGGCTTTGGTTTTTATAAGAGTAGAGAGTAGAGAAATCCTGAAAAAAATGATATTTTAATGCAATTGTCGGTTGGCTTTGGTTTAAAAATTTAGAGCCCATTTCTTACAACTTATAGCCCGTTTTCTGGGGAAGCCCATTTCTTACTACTTACATCCCTCCTCGTCTTGAAAGATTTGCAGCCCAGCAGGGCTGAGAAAAGCAAGTAGGCCTCGGTTTTGGTATTCTCCAAAAAAAGAACTGGGCTAGCCAATTTCAGAAAGAAAAAATATATCAACTGGGCTCGTCATGTGCTTAATAAAAGCGTAAGTGTGGGCTAGACGGGCCACAGCCCCCGCACAGCGCGCAGTTGAGCTTCGTCTCTGAAAATGAAAAACAACTGGGCGAGCTGCTGGGTCCCTGGTGTTATCCGCTCGTTATGTAATTTTCTCATTTATTGACTGCATTGACAACGGCGTGGGACCTAGTTGTCAAACAATTAGGAGGAAGTATTTTTTGGCTTGTAATAACGAAGCACCTGCTTGCAAAATGCAATGACCCTGGTGGGTCCCTACTGTCAGCCTCTCCATGTACAGTCATCTTCTGATTCCTCTTGGTTGTTGACCATGTTGACAACGCCAGACGGCGGCGGGCACAGCGAGCGAACCAAGGCGGAGAACGACGACAAGGCCTCGGACGGGAACGAACAGCAGCCATGGAAGATGCGGCAGTGTACTGGCAGGTCGAGGGGAGTACGAGGGTAACAACATGCAAGTTAAGCATACAAATGGTACAAAAAGCCCAAGGATTAATTGTTCATCAAATTTTTAGACAAAACCCAGATTGAACATGACAGTAACATCTAACCCAACCACTCTTTTTTGCAGTCACAAACAAATGGATCGGTCTGATCCATAAAGTCAACATCCTGTGCAAAAAAATTTATTTCAGGATGTATATAACTTGTTGTAAATAGAAGCCAAGCACGTTTAGAAGCCCATTTGTCCACCTGAAACTTCTTTTTTTGCTGTTCAAGATGTTCGTCCGTGAGAAATCTCTTTCTGTAAAATTAAGCCTCATGGACAATAGTAACCTCGCATTCAACAGGAAGAATGTGACAAAGCTTCTGTTTGCCTGGTTGGATGCATATCGTCTGATCGTTCTTGTCCTCAAACGAATGTCATGAGAACTGAGAAAATCCTTGTGCTTATTACGCCACCGATTGGTTATATGTTTTTCTCCATGTGGTTCTGCCTAAGTACGCATGAAGATTGAAAACAGTTAAGGTCTGAAAAAAGAGTATGTCGAAAGAACGACAGCTGAACAGTTAATTCTAGTACAATATATACGGTCTTTAAATGTGCATGAAATCATCACCCCTATGTATAAATTCTCCAAAGATCGAAAGCATCGCAGCAAGCCAATAATTATGTCCAGATCAAAACTATACATTCTGATATATATGATCTTGACAGAATCCAGCAGCATTGATAGGCTATCAATGGATGAACTCTTCATTGAGCATATAACATAATATTAGTAGCCAAAGTGTACTCCAAGATGATATAAAACTTATGTGCACAAATGAAAAATGCAGCATATGATTACAAATGTGTAGATGATAATATACGATACCTGAAAAAGTGAGGAGCCAAACACCAACTCCTTGTGATTATTAAACGGGTCACGAATTACACCCAAGGTCTCTAGTTTGGGCGCAGAGACGACAATTATTTCTGAAGGTGTATAACAATTATGAAGGAGCAAACTTTCAAGTGAAGGGGCATCTTCGATGATGAGCTGCTGTCCTTTAAAACAAATTTCAATGCTTTTAAGGTGAGGCGACTTTATTTGGAGACAACTGATACCGATTTCTATTCCCAAAACAATCAGCAAGCGCTCCAGGGCAGGGCAACTGGAGTGGATGATGTTGTGCAGTGAGGCCTCCGACAGATAAACCACCACAAGCAAAAGTTTTTTTAGCAGTGGGAGTTGAAGCATTTGTACCAGATCATTTGGTAGATGGCGCCAGGTGAAGGTGGCGGTGTGGAGAGAGGAGGAAAACCGCGAGATGGACAATGGTGGTGTGGGCACGAATTCTTGGTGTGTTCGTGGTATGAAACTTTTGTGGTAATGGTACAACTCAAACTGCTGGAGTTTTCCGAATTCAGGGGATGTCAGCCAAGCGTCCACCTTGCCGGGTATGGACAGTAAGTAGATTTTCGGGATGCAGAGGCATTGAATGGGGCCCTGCTGGTGAGAAGAGATGATGGCTCTAACGATATGAAATTCAGGAAGGACAGATATCTGACGACGGTCGAGATTGAGGGGCGCGGTGCACCATAGAGGGCGCCACCGAGTTGAGAGGACTTGTGTGCGGCAGCAATCCTTGGTGGGGAGAAGCGAGATGATCTCCTCAAGGATAACGCCCGGGAGATCGCTGATGCGGTCCACTGGAGATTCTACCGATTCCTCGGATCCGGGTGGGGGGGGCTTGCCGCTTCTCCCCGCGCTACCGTGTGCGGGATCTACAACTGGTGATCTACAATCGGCGTCGCCACTGGCGGGAGCCTCATCTTCTTGGCGCTGGGGCCAGCCGACTCCATTTTCCTTGTGGGAGTCGCGCCGAGCTCACGGGTTTGAGCAGAGTAGCCAGAGACGAGCCTAGTGGCCGTGCGAGTGGGGAAGAAGGAAGGGTGGGGATTTCTATAGGTGTGGAAGAAGAGGAGCAGGCGTTTTCTGTACGAGTGAGGAAGAAGGTGAGCGGGGTTTTCTAGACGAGTGAGGAAGATTGGGGAGCGGGGGGGATTGGGGGGGGGGAGACGGAAGCGAGAGAGTGAGTTGTTCGTGTTTATAAGGCCCGCTGCACTAACTACTCGCTTTTTTGCAAGAACCACTCTCTTCTTTTGCGTTGCTGCATTGGAGTTGGCGCATGGACTTGGCTGACTAGCCATGCATGCAGGATGCATGTGCCCGCCGGCCACTGCATGCGCCTGGTTTGTTACTAGGCCTATTTAATAGGGTGGTTACGGAGTAAATTAAGGAGATTTATTTTCTCTGTGTGCATCCACCAAATTAGAGGATGCGGTACTGGACGCAGACACTCACATTAAACTAACATTCAGAAGAATAAAAGTTCAGCATGTCTATGCATCTGAATGATTCACCATACTATAACCAATACAAAGTTGTGACAAGGTGTGGAAATAAAGAAAATCGGTCGATGCTTCTTTGAGCAAAGGGCCTTCCTGCGCACGCATTAATTTCCTGGGCATGCTTGTTTCTTCTCAATGTTGCGAGCACTTTGAGCATGTTTTCTGTTTTCTGTTTAATTTGTATTGTTTTATTTCTTTTGTGCTTTATTTTAATTTTGAAGGAGTTTCATATATTCTACGGTACTACATACATGCATATGAATGTACAATTTCAAATAAATTTGAAATTAGAACCAAAAAGAATTCAAGAGGAATATACAATATATATTCAATATCATCGGATGACCATATACAATTTTGAAAAAGTTTCCATACATGATTTAATGCATATAAAGTTCTACGTCCTCGTAATAGTGTTCTCCTTTAGGATGGAGGACTTCCCTACTGAACCATCCAGCTAGTTCCTCTTGGAGTCGTCGGAAGCGAGCTTCTGGACTAAGCATCCACCGGAGGTTATTCCTCTGAGCATTGGTATCACTCGGAACCCGCTCAGAGGTGTATCTCCGGATCATCTCACAGACATAGTATCCACATAGATTGGTCTCCGGTGGCTGAATATCCCCAGCATTCTTAGCCTTTAACATTTTGAATTCTAGCTCTTTTTTGAATTCACCGACCTTTGTATCTACGAACCGTCTCCAAACCCTACGAGGCAAAGAAAATTAAATGAACAAGAGAGTTATTAATTAGTTACTTGATATTAGGAAATGAACGAAATAGGCCGATCGATATAGAGCGCAAATGAATGAAAATAATTACTTCTGCAGCATTCTTCTCATGCCGCCCCAAAGCTTTGGATCCATATTCACAGAGTCGTGGACGAGACATTCTGAGGTGTTAACTTTAATTACTAGCAGAATCCAGTGGAAC
>NC_041385.1:75124656-75302359 GCF_002162155.2 Triticum dicoccoides
TAAAAATACAAATAATATATCAAAAAATTCAGAAAAAAAAACTAATTCAATTCAAAATGTTAAAAATACAAATAATATATCAAAAAATTCAGAAAAATAAAACTAATTCAATTCAAAATTCTAAAAATACAAATAATATATCAAAAAATTCAGAAAAATAAAACTAATTCAATTCAAAATTCTAAAAATACAAATAATATATCAAAAAATTAAGAAAAATAAAACTAATTCAATTCAAAATGTTAAAAATACAAATAATATATCAAAAAATTCAGAAAAATAAAACTAATTCAATTCAAAATGTTAAAAATACAAATAATATATCAAAAAATTCAGAAAAATAAAACTAATTCAATTCAAAATAATATACCAGAGGCCGGTCGTCGGCTATGGTGGTACGGCCGGACTCTGCAGAGCGTCATGGACTACATCACTCCAAATTTCATGTATCATTCGGAAATGGACACCAAACACATCACGGGTAATATAATTCACATGATCCATTCAACAAAGTTTGGTACAATAAATTATTACACATCATTTCTTCCCTTATGTCCCTGCTTGCTTACGATTGTGCCGTATCCATGGAGCATCCTCATCATTTAACTTAATGCTTGGGTCGGTGTTCACTTTGAATGGCGGAATTTCAGCAAACATATTATAATCTTCTGACATGTCTGTCTTGTCCTCCACTCCCACGATGTTTCTTTTCCCTGAAAGAACAATGTGGCGCTTTGGATCATCGCATGATGTACTGATCGTTTTCTTATCTTTCCGTTTCCTCGGTTTGCTACTCATGTCCTTCACATAGAAAACCTGAGCGACATCTTTCGCTAGGACGAATGGTTCGTCAAGGTAACCAAGATTGTTGAAATCCACCATTGTCATTCCGTATTGCTGGTCCACCTTTACCCCACCTCCTGTTAGCTTGAACCATTTGCACCGGAACAAAGGGACCTTAAAGGAGGGTCCATAGTCAAGTTCCCATATCTCCTCTATGTAACCATAATATGTGACCTTTTGCCCATTCTCGGTTGCTGCATCAAAGCGGACACCACTGTTTTGGTTGGTGCTCTTTTTATCTTGGGCGATCGTGTAAAATGTATTCCCATTTATCTCGTACCCTTGGAAAGTCGTTATAGTCGAAGATGGTGTCTTGGCCAACATGTACAGCTGATCTACAACATCATTGTCATTCATTAAATGTTTTCTCAACCAACTGCCGAAAGTCTCCATGTGGGCCTTCCTAATCCAGGATTCAGGCTTCCCCGGGTTGTTCGAGCATAAAATATTCTTGTGTTTCTCAAAGTACGGAGCCACCAAGCTGGAATTGGTCAGTATAGTGTGGTGTGCTTCAGTCAGAGAATGGCCGTCCATACATATCGTTGATTTCCTTCCGATCGTGCCTTTTCCACTTAGTCTCCCCTCGTGCCGCGATCGAGGAAGACCAATCGGCTTAAGGTCAGGAACAAAGTCAACACAAAACTCAATTACCTCCTCATTTCCATAGCCCTTGGCGATGCTTCCTTCTGGCCTAGCACGGTTACGAACATATTTCTTTAATACTCCCATGAACCTCTCGAAGGGGAACATATTGTGTAGAAATACAGGACCGAGAACGAAAATCTCTTCGACTAGGTGAACCAGGAGGTGCGTCATAATATTGAAGAAGGATGGCGGGAACACCAACTCGAAACTGACAAGACATTGGATCACATCATTCTGTAACCGTGGTAGAACTTCTGGATTGATTACCTTCTGAGAGATTGCATTGAGGAATGCACATAGCTTCACAATGGCTACTCGAACATTTTCCGGCAGGAGCCCCCTCAAAGCAATCGGAAGCAATTGCGTCATAATCACGTGGCAGTCGTGAGACTTCAGGTTTTGGAACTTTTTCTCCGCCATGTTTATTATTCCCTTTATATTGGACGAGAATCCAGACGGGACCTTCATACTGCTCAGGCATTCAAAAAAGATGACCTTCTCTTCTTTGGTCAGAGCGTAGCTGGCACGACCTTGAAACCATTCCGGATGCCGGTCATCAGGGTCTTTCAAACGTTGCTGGTCCTGCCGTGCTTCCTTTGTATCATTTGTCTTTCCATACACGCCCAAGAAGCTTAGGAGGTTCACGCAAATATTCTTCGTAACGTGCATCACGTCGATTGCAGAGCGGACATCTAGGACTTTCCAATATTCTAGCTCCCAGAATATAGATTTCTTCTTCCACATGGCTGCGTGCCCGTCAGCTCCCTTTGGAACTGATTGTCCGCCAGGACCCTTTCCAAAGATGACTTTCAAATCCTTGACCATATCAAATACCTCAGCACCAGTGTGTTCCGCAGGCTTCGGCCGGTGATCTGCCTTGCCGTTGTAATGCTTGCCTTTCTTTCTTACTGGATGAATTTTCGGAAGAAATCGACGATGCCCAAGGTACACGTTCTTCTTACAATTTGGCAAATGTACACTTTCAGTCTCATGTAAGCAGTGCGTGCATGCATTGTATCCCTTATTTGACAGTCCCGAAAGGTTACTAAGAGCAGGCCAATCGTTGATGGTTACGAAAAGCAACGCTCGTAGGTCAAATTCCTCTTGTTTGTGCTCATCCCACACACGGACACCACCCCACAGCTGTAAAAGTTCATCAACTAATGGCCTTAGGTACACATCGATGTCGTTGCCGGGTTGCTTCGGACCTTGGATGAGCACTGGCATCATAATGAACTTCCGCTTCATGCACAACCAAGGAGGAAGGTTGTAGATGCATAGAGTCACGGGCCAGGTGCTATGGCTGGAGCTCTGCTCGCCAAAAGGATTCATGCCCGTACTTAGAGCAAATCTTATGTTCCTTGCGTCAGCTGCAAAATCTTTGAACCATCTGTCGATCTTTCTCCATAGCGTTCCATCTGCGGTGTGTCTCAACTCCCCGTCCGACTTACGGTCCTCTTTGTGCCATCGCAACAACTTGGCATGCTCTTTGTTCCTGAACAGACGTTTCAACCGTGGTATTATAGGAGCATACCACATCACCTTGGCGGGAACCCTCTTCCTGGGTTTCTGGCCCTCAACATCGTCACCAGGGTCATCGCCTCTGATCTTATAACGCAATGCAGTGCATACCGGGCATTCATTCAAATTCTCGTATTCACCGCGGTAGAGGATGCAGTCGTTGATGCATGCATGTATCTTCAGAACCTCTAAACCTAGAGGGCAGACAACCTTCTTTGCTTCGTACGTACTGGCGGGCAACTCGTTATCCTTTGGAAACATATTCTTCAACATTTTCAGCAAGTTTTCAAATGCCGAGTCAGCTACACCTGCCTCTGCCTTCCATTTCAGCAAATCCAGTGTGCAGCCCAGCTTTTTTAGACCATCATCGCATCCGGGGTACAGCGCCTTTCTGTGATCCTCTAACATGCGATCCAAATTCTCCCTCTCCTTTTCAGTTTCGCAGCGTCTCCGTGCATCAGCAATGGTCCGACCAAGATCATCAACGGGATCATCACGTGCCTCTTCTTCATCTTCCCCTTCACCTTCAGCATCCTCCATGAAAGTATCACCGAAATGAGCAAGATAGCTTTCATCGATGAAATCATCCCCTTCTTCATCTTCTTCCATTATAACCCCTCTTTCTCCATGCTTGGTCCAACAATTATAGCTTGGCATGAAACCGTGCCGAAGCAGATGCATGTGAACATCTCTTGAGGAAGAGTAACCCTTCTGATTCTTACAGATAACACATGGACAGATAACAAAACCCCCCTGCTTGTTCGCATTAGCCACTACGAGGAAATCTTTCAAACCCGTAGTGAACTCGCCGGAGAGTCGGTTACCGTACATCCATTGCCGATTCATCTGCATTATTATAATATAAAATATATAATTAACCATCATGCATTTGTTAAACTAACTAGCTACAAACAATATAAATTAAACAATGAACTGCACACATGCATATTTTATCAATGACAAATCAAAGGTTCATCAAGTTGCTAACCGCGATCGAGGAGTGTGGCTCCAACACTTCATGTCATGTTTGTTTCATGCTCTTGGGGCATTTCATCAAACACCTTATGTGCATAAGAGGAACCAAAAGCAAACCTACACCCACTTGTGAAGAGAATGGCTCCAAATGGCTAAGTGTTGGCTGCTGGATGGGTATATATAGGGGAGGGGCTTTAGTTGCGGTTGGCCTGGCAAACCGTGACTAAAGGTGCCCGAAGGCCTTTAGTCGCGGTTGTCCTGGCCAACCGCGACTAAAGACCCTCACGTGCGCCAGCTGGCCACCGAGCGCCCTGGGCCCAGGCCTTTGGTCGCGGTTCACCTCCAGAACCGCGACTAAAGGTCCCATTAGTCGCGGTTCCTACAGCTTCGCGACTTATGGGGCTGGACGGAAGCCTGTTTTTCCACCAGTGAAACGCTGATGCTCAAATTTAGATATACGAGTCTTCCATATATTCTTTCTATCAAAAGGAAATCAGTATGGTAAGTTGTAACTACTTAGTCTCACAGTACAACTGAGTCATCTAGACATATATTCTAGAACAATGGGATATGCACCTTCGTGTAGGCGCCAGGCTTGTAGGACAATAACAATATATGTATGTTTTTATGGGAACAATATATGTGTGTTTGTTATGCGACAGTGCGCTTAGCATTTTTATTTCAAACATATTACGTGGTAAATTTGTTATGTAGACTTCTTCTTTATCCTTGAATAATTAGTGAAAATGTTAATGATTTCATTTTTGTGACTTAAGAAATATTCTTTTTTTGAAATGTTTTCTGAAATTTTGTTGTTCCCGTTCATACCAATAGATGTCTGATTTAAGGGGAATGATCTAGTAAATGTGTTTGTTAAATGCCTGATGTAGTTTGTATTTCTTACACTCTAATTAGTAATAGTAATTTATTCTTAATAAATTGATAATATTTCATATTAATTTTTTAAAATTATTATTGATGTATTCATTATTTATATCTATGCATATATTTAATAATAAATAATATTGCATATTAGATTTTTAAATTATGTTTTGATCATCTTTCTATACCTATTCATCATTTATATTTATGTGTACATATAAATAATATATAACATGTACCTAGCGTACGTGCAGCTACCTTAATCTTTTTTTTCTTCTGAAAACCACCTTAATAGTTGGTTAAGCACGTGTGTGTACCACAATAAGACACGTGGTCGAGGAGTCGAAAGAAAAAACACATGTGATGTTCAAGTTCAGTGCAAACTGGATTTAATTTTAACGTGCGTACATGGCATTGACTCTATGATACAAAATTTGTATCTCTCAGTAAATCTTACTTAGAAATTATTGATCCAACCATCAAGCTATCTTTAATGATGTGGCTAACGTGGTGCCTCAAAAGAATTGTTTTTTTTCTCTTCTCATGCGCCCATATAAAGGAATTATAAATGCATGTATAAATAAAGGCATCACCCATGTCACGTTAGATTTCCTTTTAGGAAAGTTCTACCCTAATGGATGCGTGCATGTAGGAAGGAGTTAGGCCACACCACGGCAGCTTTTTTTTAGGACGCTAATGCATGTGTGTATATACGGAGGAATCAGCCAACATCACGTTACCTTCTTTTCCTCAAAACGAAATGTTTTTTTTCTGGTAATGGCAATGGTGGGTAATTGTTTTCACTTAAAACACATCTAATGGTTGTAAATGTTTAATCTATTAAATAGATGGTTGGATGTTTCTAATTATTGTGGAATTTTCTAGTCTATTCTCTTTTTTCTGGGAGCCCGTCAATCATTTTTTATATACAAATAGATACTATATAATTAATAATGGCCCCACCTTTTGTCTCACAAAGTATGTTGGAGTACAACCGGCTACACGTTTACAATCCGCTTCTTTTCTCTCTCCTTCAACTAAGCACAAATACTATATTTAAATCCGTATAGCCTGCTTATGTCATCTAATTATAGTACTTGCTCTAAAGTTACTCTCCACTGTGTAGTCTGAAATGCCGGGCGTGGAGCGGGCGGTGCCCTCGGTCGGCGCGCCGCTTCAACGGTGGAAGCGGTGAGAGGTCGCGTCGCCCTGACTTGCCATCAATGTGGAGCGGTGTGCTCAGCTGGCGCCGGGCGGGAAGCGCGAACCGGAGGGGGAAGGGGTTTTTGTTGGGCCAAGAAGGTGAGAAGCCAACTTGGGATCGGTCCGGACGGGGAAATATCCTGCATATGACACTAGTTTATGTTACTACTCCCTCCTTTCCGGTTTATAGAGATGTTTAGAGTATCATAGTAATATGTTACAGTATAAGTTACTCCCCACAATGACCAGCCTTGGCCTCTTCCAGTGCTTCACCATGTATAGCTGCTAAGCCTATCACGTAGGCATAAAATATGATGTGGCACCAATAAACTAAGCACCTATGCATTGAAGACTTGAGTTAGTAAGCCATTTAATGCACTTAGCACCTCATCTAAAGAGCATGGTTAATAGTATAGCCAGTTGCTGGTTATAAACCAGTGCCATGTCATCTATAGCCCATCTTATAGTCAACATGTACAATAGTAAATCAAAAGAGTATACTACTTTTTTATTATGTGGCCCACCTTTCATTCTCACAAAGTGCCTAGGAGCACGTGCTAGAGCTGGCTCTTCACGAAGCAGAAATATACTAGTTTATTCCTTATAGCCCACTGACTCAACTCTATTGTACTTACTTTAAGCACATCTAAGCACTTACTAGCACCCCCTTGACCGTGGACCTTGAGAGTGTACGTCATCTTGTGTCTCATAATTTTCCTCGTCATCATCTGAGTCCTAGAAGATCTCACCCACATCACCATTAGCATGCAGCCGCCTTGATAGACAACATGCGTAGAAGGAGTAGAGGCGACTTGGGACGCACCACCACCACGTCGTGGGCACTCCGTATGTGCTCGTGTGCGTGCAGCGTGCGTGTTTTTCCATCTGTGCTAGCTCTAAGGCTAAGGATGCGGTCGTCATCGTCTCCGACTAGTAGTTGAGCAACGGCGGCAAAGAGGTGCTGCAAGAGATGCATATGCGCCGTTGCGTGCGAGCTTCGCCGTAGCATGACGAACCGGACATCGCTGCGGATGGCGCACTCCTCCATGCAGCCGAGTGTGTGCCCATGCATGTGTTATTCACGTGCATTCTGCGGCCGAGCATGTGTGCATGCACGTGTTTTTTACGTGCGTTGTGTGCTCCATGCTATGCGCGTATGTGCATGAGTTGGATCGGATGGAGTTAGTGTGTTGGCTTGTGTACATGTGTGGATGCATGCGTCCTGTACATGCGTGGCTTGTTGCGTGGTTATCAATAATTCAATATAAACTACTCCCTCCATTCCTAAATATAAGTATTTGTAGCCATTTCAAATAGACTACAACATACGAATGTATGTGGACATATTTTAGAGTGTAGATTCACTCATTTTGTTTCGTATGTAGTCCCTTATTGAAATCTCTAAAAAGACTTATATTTGGGAACGGAGGGAGTATAAAACATCTTCAACTTAGCAACCTGGTGTACCGTTTCTAGTGGTTAGCGAAAAGTTCATGTTATTTTATTTGTTTATAGATGGGCAGGCGGCAAAAAATAGGGGAAACGCGCAAGGTTCCTTGCAGACGCTCCACCACGAGATTCCTTGCTCCTTCTTGGTCGTCGGGAATCTATGCTCTTCAACTCTTTTCTTTTACGTGAGCTTTGTTCATCCTTTTCCCAACACGCGAGACATCTAGCATCAAGGTACACGTGTCATGCAAGAAAATGGAGATAATCAGATAAGCAATACGTAAGTGAGTCATGTGGGGGGGAAAAGCGGGGGGAAACCCTTTCTCGTAAGTGCGTCGTGCACTTCGATGGCACCTACGCAATATTTTTTTCTCCTCGATGGCACGTGAATAGTGCACGTACTCAACGACGGAGCACGGGGTGGTAGCAATGACATGGTCAGTCCTTTTTTGGAGAGAGTATGTAATAAATAACTTTGATGTGTCCCGTCAACTCGCAGAATGATGAGAAGCTTGATTACGCCTTCTCCCTCGCCAACGCGTGCGCGGTGGCTCGCAGCACGAGGAGAAACTTTTGCTTACAAGCGGTGGACGTGCAGTAGTTCATTTGTGTCAGATTGCCAGAAGCACTACTATAGAACCATCGACTTCCGGAAGAGGCAAAGAGCCAAGCGCAAAGGTCACCTACTAATCTTAGGTTAGGCGTAGTGGGAGTAACATAAGTAGGGGTACCTCCTTTTTTTTATTCTAGAAATAACCACACACGAATATCAAGGTGTTGGTTACGTAGAACAAATTTCCTGGAGTCCATGCTCAACCCTCCTCTATCTCTCTTCTTAGCCAGCCAGCGGACGCACGGAGCCCATCGTCTGTTTGCTCACATGCGGTCCCACATGTCAGTGAAAACGCAAGAGGACCCACTGAACCTGCACATCTTTCACCTCGACGTGCTGGTGATGAAAAACAAATCCAATAAAGATCTTCGGTGGCCGCTTTTGGAGTTACTCAAGAGTAGTAAGATTCTATTTACAGTTTTACCCAAGATGCACATCACGTGGCTTCAACTACCACTCTATTTTCTTGCATGAAACGACCTGGATGCTGGATGTCCCACATGTCGGCAAAAGGAGGAAGAACCCGACCAAATCTTCGGTTGTGCTCTCGGATTAGACTAGTTGTGCTAACTTAAAAAAATTATTGTGTACTCCCTCCATTCCAAAATACTTGACTTCCATTTGTCCAAAATGGATGTACCTATATACTAAAACATGTCTAGATACATCTATATTTTGACAAATAGAAGGCATGTATTGTGGAACGGAGGGAGTAGAATGGATGCAAGTTTTTGTATTGGGAAGAAGAGTACATTGATATATTGATAGAGCGTTGGAGTTGGCCTTACAAGTGGGACCGCAGTTGAGGAAACCGACTATCGGCAACCCCCACCTCGCCCGCCGTGCGATGGCTAAGTTAGAGAAACGATGAGGTTGAAGAGACTGCTCTAGCACGGACTCCAGGAAATAGTGTGTCGTACTCCTGGACGTAAATGCTTGTTCTGGCCCATGCCACCCTACTACTCCTACTACTTATATAGTAATTACTAGTATCAAGGATTCGAGGTGTTGGTTACGTACAGCGAACACATTAACATATGGCTACAGTAAAAATACCCGCCCGACGCGCGAAGCATGTGAAGCTAGTACAAATAGTGTACTACTATTGTTGATTGGCCTCATCCGATAAACGGTTGCAATGCACGTACAATTATGTATTCAGAAAATAGTTTTTTTCCTCGTCGCACCACTCACTCAGAGAAGCGACTCAAAAGCCATTCATAAATTTAGTAAGTTTATCACAGGCATATCATTTTATTAGATACAACAGGTCATCAACCCACATCAACAACGAGGATACATTATAAATACTAAAGTTTTCATCACACAACAAATAACAAGCAATGAAATGAACTTCAACTCAACCAATCCTCGGCGTTGGAAACGCTTGCTTTGAACCACAAGTGATTCTCTGGGACGAGCCATCTATTGTCGATCTCGAGACCAACGCAGGACCGATCATCCAGGCTGAAGCAGCCTACTATATCAGTACCAGGGTAGGGAACCACCCAAATGTCCGAGGTATAGACATAGTTGCTTCTCATAAATGGTACTAGTAACGTTGTGTCAACAGCAGTTGGATCGCCTTTCACCATCATTGGATATCTCCAAGACTATCAATTCTGTATCAGGGAGAAGGTGTCGGCACTAGCACACTAGTATCCATCCCGAATACCATGAAACGGGTGTTGGAATAGGTCCGGAGAGTGCGACCATGGGAGACAACATGTGCTCCCTCAGTAGTAACAAACTCAGTGCGTTGTATACATACAAGAAGAGGTGATCCATCGGAATTAGTTGCCAGGTGCCACTGAGTATATACGTTCTACTCGTCCTCATGCTCGTGATCATCACCATCGTCATCTCCCCCTTGGTTATAAAAATTTTCAAGTATAGGTAGTGGAATGTTCATAGAACCTTGGAAACACAAGAAGAAGGTTAATTATTAAAGGGAAACTTGCTAACCCGCATGCATGTGGATGAAACAATTATAATTACGTTGGAAGATAAACGTACCGAAACTATGAGGATCCCATGCAAAAACAGTGCGTGGAAGCAAACACAAGACCCTCATATTGAATTGCATCACAATACACATCCGTGTATAGAAACTGATTTTTGAGCAATATCCATCGAGTCGAACCACAAAGGACGGCAACAAGCTTGTCGAATATAGCAACAACTTCATAGTTCTTGTAATTCCAAGAGCGGTTGGGAACTTGACAAATTGCTATCTTCCGTAGAAGACAGTCACCATGAGCATATTTGAACATGTGTAGAATACCGGTGTGCTCAACCTCTAGGCAGTCTGCTGAGATTTTTTGAAGTGGAACCTGGTGACGAGTGTACACATTCACAAGTTCCCACTCGCAGTTGTACCCAATATAAACAACCCAATCTCCATTTGCGCCTGCCGAATCCTTACCCTCAAGCAATGGCATCTTAACATCATACGTATCATTATCAAGCGGCATCAACTTGCACAAGGCGAGGCCTCCGTCGTCCCCGCGCCAGTAGTCATCAGGGTCACGACGAAGAAGATAGGGGAGATCAAACCGCTCCTAGACTCTTGGGTTCCTTGTAATGATGTTATTAGTTGAGTCGAGAATGGTCTTGAACGAACCTGCCATGCTAGCTGAGGTGATGATGTTGCACTGATCAATGAGTTCCTCCACCACGTCATCTTTCAGATTGGGGCAAGAATAACAGGGTCGTTTCCGGCCTGTTCCCTCCATGGAGAAGACGATCAAACAATGGTAGAAGGAAGGGTGAAGGGCTGAAGGAAAATGGAGGAGCGAGAGGAAGAGTGTGCGACAGCAGTTCCAAATCGAGAGGGAAAGGTGAAGAGTCGATGAACGGTTGCCAGTTTTCCACGGTACACGAAGAGGCGCCCCGGCCTACACGTCCGTTCAGAAATACTAGTAGAAAAGGACTTGTCGTCGTCTCACTGATATGTTGGAACGGGACCACATGTCAACGAAACATGGTGTGTAATTTCTCGTGCAAAATGCGATCTAGCCGCGTTGGCCCGAGGTGCCGCATTAGTTTTTTTTTTGAAAGTTTGTCGCATTAGTTATCGACCTTTATTTTTTTAACATGCAATCTGAATGGATAGCTCATGTGGTCAGCACATGTGAGCGGATATAGTGATGGTTGATTCGCCTGAGCAACTTATTAATGTGGGAATATGGGAGTACCAACGGATTCAAGGAACAGAGAAATGATGGTTGCTTCGTGCGAGCAACTTACTATGGTGAAGGTGGGGCTCTGTGATTTGACTGCTCACTAGTCATTACTACTGCGGCGCAACAACCGGTTGAATCTTTCCCTGAAGTTGTGTTGTGCACTCAATATTGCTGCATGGCAGGTGGAGCCGGATGAAGGATGTCTAAGATGTCGGCAAAACGAAGTTGAATTGTTTCTGGCATTGCTATCAATCCTTCAGGATTTGTTTATATGTACGCATAATTTTGATGAAATTGTACTGTGATGCTATGAAGGTTTCAACTTTGGTTCCCGCAGGAAAAAAAGGTTTCAACTTAGGATTCATGTGTCTTGCCTCGAGATTATCTCGTTACAACATTCCATCAAATACAAATGAAACTACCATGGATAATGCATCTCAATGGTTCGCAGATCAGTGCCAATATTCACATCACAGCTGAAGAAAAAGTTCTGAGAAGGTGTACAAATAAAGAAAAAAATATAATTGATCGATGTTGTTCGTACACATGGCTCCATTTCCTTGGCACAGTGTTCATTGCTTGGCAGCTAGTTTCACCTAGCTCTGTAGCAAAAAAAGAGGTGTATGAAGGACACCACAATCCGATCATTTTGTGCAGCTCCACTAAAATCGAGCGGACCATCCCTGTTTGCAAAGATATCCAGTCAGTGTGATTACAATAATAGTGGAACTAGATGATGAAACATAACACACATAAATAGAAGCCGATCACCTCTATGATATCTCTTTAGGACTAACTTCTTGTTGGAGAAGATTAGGCACGGAGTTGGATGAGGAGGATAGCAAAACCAATCTCCCTTTCCGCAGTCCCACAGAAATGTAAAAACGTTGCCTGTGTGACATTTTGGCGGAACTGCACAAAAGACTCTTTAGAAAAAAGTGATTTGTGCAATTCACCAAAAGGTCGCAATAGCAACGAGGTGAAAATGGATAGCCCTGTTTGCAAAAGGAGGTCGAAAGGAAACAATTACTGCCCAATAACACGAGTTGAAGACACATACGCCGACAAAAAAGAAGCATGTTCCATGTAATAAGGGAAAGATAGCACATGGTGGTTTATCAAAAATGGTTTGAGGACAAGATTGCAAGATGGAAAGTATGCAGGCCGAGATACGATTTAAGCCAACAACTAAAGAAGATCCACATGCAGCAACGTGGGAAGGTGGGCAGTGGAGCAAGGCCGGAGGAAGCTGTACCTGAGGGTCGTCGGGATGTTACTAGGAGGGAGCCGGCGGCCGGGATCTGCCCATATTGCGGCAGCGAGCAAGTGGCGAAGGCCCTACCACGCCGGAGCTTGGTCAGAGAGAACGATCGGTACCGCAGATCGGGACGTGCTGCCTCAACACCGTCGAATGGAGAGACGATGCACATCCTCCCTTTCCATCGGCGAATGGGATGTGGCCGGATCACTAACCAACGCTGAGAGAGAGAGGCCACGACGGCCTTGTGTGAGATGGTGTGACGAGAGACAAACTCATTTTTCCATTTTCCCCACGGCAATCGTTTTATATTCTGTACGTGTCATTGAGGAATATATAACTTTATTTAATGCTAACACTTCAAGTCGAACTTTGTTCCGTCTAGGCGTGGTACCCGACCCTCCTTCGAGTAAACAACCGCTACACGCGTCAAATTATCACGTGGGCTGCCTTTTCATACTGAAACAAACTCCACTGTGTACCTGCGCGGGTGTGGCCAAGAACGAGACGTGAGTACATGCGTCTTGCGTGCACTTCTTCTTTAGGTGCAGGTACGTACATGGGTGGGTGTGAGATGGTTTCTGCGAAACAGAGGCAATGTGTTGATGATATCTCAATCAGAAAAACGTAACATATGCAATGTGTGTGAAACGGAGTCATGGACGTGAGATATCGATAGAATTGAAAACAGGGATGAAGTGTGTGGCTGTGCGATCGATAAAGAGTGCCATCGAATTTGTGTTTGCCCACGTCAAAGATACAGGGCGGCTGGCCTACTGGAATTTGAGAGGGCAGAGGTGCAATTTTTCTCCATGGTGTGGATACCTACCTACAATGTTCGACTATCGGTGTGTGGGGGGGGAGTGGGTAGAGACCGACCGACTAGTATATGTGTGGGGAAGGAGAGAGACCTAGCTATGTATTGAGGGAGATCGATCGACATCCATGGATATGTGTAGCAAAGGAATCAGGTTGGGAAAAAGACAAAGGTAGAGCGTCAGAGGGTTGGTGGTGGAGTGGCGTCTCACAAATGGTGGAAGAGGCCTGCTAGACAAACGGAGGGTATGAGTGCAATATCAATAAGAGAGGGCGGGGGGTGTCATTCTGTCTATGCACGTGCGTGTGAGAGACGGGTCGGGGGGTATTCAAGGATGATGAGGGGAGAAGATATGGTTGTGGTAAGCATACGTAACTACATAGGAAGATCAATCGTCGTGTGTCCGAGAAAAGGAGAGACATAATTAGCGAGGTAAGTGTATCGGTGCTTGGTGAAAACGAATTATAGTTGACCTGGCTATATGTAGGGAGATCAGTTCATATACACGCCTGCATGTGTTAGAAGCAAATAAGGTCCGGAGAGGCAGACAGGGGGAGAGGGTGTGGCTAGGAGGTGGTGCGAGAGGCCTACCATGTCGAGGGGGAGGAGTGTGCGAGTATGTGATAAATGAAAAGAGGGGTGGGAGTGTGCGCCTGCGTGGAATCGTATTGGACATATGGGGGCATTGACGGTGAGAAGATATGAGGGGAAGTATGTATGTGTTTGTTGTAGGCACACTTGGCTAGAGAGGTATATCGACCGGTGTGTGCTGGAAAGAAGGAGCCGGGGGCCTACACACACCGCTGGTGGATGACCTAAAGAGAAATAATGAACATGCACGATGGAGGGGACGCTAAGGGTGGGTGAGAGGGGGCGGGCGTGTGCATGCACAATAGAAAGTTAGCGCTAGCTAGCTACAAATAGAAGAGGGTCGTGAAGGTGTAAAAGACGAACAAAGATCATAATTCATTATAAAAAAGTGGATACGGATACTTGAAGAAGATATCATAATGTAGAACATTGATTATAATTTGGGCTAGTGTGTGGCTTTTGCGGCTCAGGTCTAAATACTTGTCATAATGTAGGGGGCGGGGCACTATACTTTGTGTGATAAACACAGTGTACGTATGGATATATAGTTAGTACATCAAATGTACTATTATTTGGAATCAACATCAAGTGTATTCAAAAAATAAAATTCGAGTTCATGTAGTACACATACTTCATATCTATCTCTATAGTAATCATGTGGTGTGTTATTAAGGTAATACACGAATGATGGTTGAAGTTGGCAACAATCATGATTGTAGATTCTTATTAAAATAGAGAAACGAATTCAAATTTAGTTCGAATTGCAGAGGTAGTATAGACATTTGGAATGTGCTAAAATGTTGGTATGAGTAGGTTACATGCATTATACAACAAGCGAAAAATTTTAATCGGACATAACATGGATTCATACTCCCTCCTTCCATCTATATAGGGCGTAATGAGATTTTTAAGACCGCCTTTGACTATTGACAAGATTAATAGTACATGACATGCACAATGTGAAAATTATATCATTGAAAGAACTTTTCACAGATGAATTTAATGGTGTGCTTTGTGTAAGTTGCATGTCATATATTATTGCTCTAATATTTGGTCAAAGTTAGCATCGAAAAACGCATTAGGCCCTATATAGATGGAAGGAGGGAGTAGCTTTGAATAGCATTTGTATAGTAAAACGGGGCAAGACTCTCTCTTTGTGTGGTGTGAATAGTTTTATTTTTTTCGTTTTCTTTTTGGTTGAGGGGAATGTGGATTGATTTGGTATGTACAAGTACAATATTACTACACGTTAGGTTTGTCCCTAAAATTCAACCCACGTCTTGTTATATCCCGAAAATTCAGATATCGTGCTCCCAAAACTGGCGCCTTCACAACCCACGCCTTGCTATCCCAAAATTACAACGCGCGCAAAAACTCCTCCCAGCTGCCAAATCCCGACACGCGAAATCCCCCTTCTAACCCTAAGCCGAAAGGGCCACTATTTCAAATTGGTGGGGGGTACTTTTGTAACACACCCTACATTTTGGACAAGCGTGTCCCTAAGTCATGCTTCACCCCCTCCCATCGCCACCTTTTCGCCATTCGAAATTCCAGGCCTCCATAACCTCTCCGCTCCAGCCACGAAACCCCACCCTCCTCCGTACGCCACCTTACCGCTGCCCAGCCAGAGCCTCTTCCCCGATGATGTCGTCCACCGCAATAGCTCGACGTCCCTCGTCCACCTCCCCGGATGAGGATCCGTCGTCCATCTTGTCGTCCCGCTGGTTCAGCCGCCCCGTCCTCCACCTCCAAGGAGTTGCTCTAACGATCGCCTCGTCTATCGCGGCTGCTCCATCCCCAGAGCCTGCCTTAACCTGCTCCACCGGAACCGCAGCATCCTCACCGACTCCTCGAACAAAGTCGAGGCCTACTCGGCGCCACCAAAGAGGTTGTACACTCATCGCATCACACCTTCTCCTTAACTCGACCTCCCGACACCGATGGTGCTCCATCCCGCACCCCCATGGAGCGGCTACCTTGAAGCTGGCGCCGCGGGTGACATCTCCATGGCGGCTCTCCCCCAGTGCAAGGCCCCTTCGGCGGCGGCGGCCATACCAGCCAGATCTACTACTGCTGCTCCATCTCTCGCTCGCTCGCTCGCGCTGCTACTGCTGCTCCGGCTCTCGCTCGATCGCTCGCTCGCTTAGCTACTGCTGCTGCTGCTGCTCTCCCCCTCGCTCGTGCTGCTGCTCTGCTCTGATTTAGGCACACTTCAGTCAACTAAATTGACTTTTGGGTCAGTCGATTTTCAGGGGTTGGTGGGGGGCTCGTCGGAGTTAAGGAAGAACCACCCGCAGCGGGGACGGGGGCTCGCCAGAGAAGTACCACACTATATATCTTAGGGTTTAGGGTGGGGGCGGGGGCCTAGAGGGCTGGACGGGGTGGCGGTGGGGACTTGTTTCGGGGCGGCGAGGCGGCGCTGGGGCCGGCGGCGAGGCCGGTGGTGGCTGGCGGCTCGGGGGGGTGCAGGTTGAAGATGAACTACAAGCCCTCCCTAAACTACATGTCAAGTGTCTCTCTGCTACCATTGCATTCAGTTTCGACAGTAGCATTCAGATTCCACAGTAAATTTCAGTTTCGATAGTTAAGTTCAGAGTCAACCGTTTTTACCTCATCTGTTGTAGTCAGGTGGTTTTTGGTGATGTAAATTTTACATCCATTTTACATCATCTATTGGAGATGCTATTAGAATCCCACTTGAGATTGACGATGTCTGTCTTGTGCTGCTTCAGCCTTGATGTCTTACGGCTCACCGGAGCTGCTCCAATGACAGAACGATCCATCACAATAGAGCAGTGCCCTGGACGCCGTCTACACATTCCTCGGATCTTCCTCCACACCTCCAACAGCCACCTCTGCCTCAATTGCTTCAGCGACCAACCCAATGATGCTGAGGTCGAAACGGCTATGGCAAAGAGGTTGTACACTTGTTGCATCACTTATTACTATACATTCACGTCGATCCATTAGGGCTATTTTGGTTCAACGGAAAAACATAGCAATAGGGAATTTTCCAATGGCACTCTACTATTCAATTATGCATGCATTTTGTTGAATGGAATGAAGCAAAACATCCACCTAGACCTACTTTTCAAAATCCTATGCATGAAAACATGACCAAGTGCATTAGTGCCAGAATAACATTCTAACTGTACACGCTTTCATATGGTTTCACTTTATTTTGGCCATGTTTCTTTGCATTCCTCTGCTCTTCTAATTCCTGTAAACCAAACACCCAAGTTGACAGAAATCCTGTGTTTACAAATGCTCTGTTTACCATGTGCATCCCTATCCTATTCTGGTGTTTTTCCTATCCCTGCGTTTTAAGAATCATGCAAGCCAAATGAGCCCTTACAGAATTACTTCAGTTACAAGTACGTGTCGAAGGGAACTTTGTGTGGTTTGTCCTGCTCCTGCCGCGACGTCGTCCACCTCACCTGAGCTGCTCCATCGACAGAAGCATCCACCAAACCAGACATCACGACTCCTGACCGTCTTTTGCTGCCTCAGATCTCCTTCCCTGCCGCCGGCACCCACCGCAACAGCATCACCATCATCGACTCAGTAGATGAACCTGAGGAGTACACGGGTCCACAAGAGAGGTCACACTCTTTTGTTTCTGCTTATGTTATGCATTGCTTAAACTTACCTGCTAGTTTATCGTCCTGTTCAGCTCTTGGACTCCCAAGTCAGGTCCAAATTAATGTTCAAACTTCAGTTCTAAACTAGTTGTGGGGCACATATCGAGGCAGCAATGAATAGTATGTCTGTCTAATATCTGGTTCACCTAGGGTATGCCTATGTTGTTCATCTTGGGTGGGAAACAAATAGTAAAGCAATCATCATCTGTCTTTTTATTAATTTAAAGCAATCATCAGCCTGCTATCATTATTTTCTGATCCATCCACTAGTTGTTACCATCACTCTAAATTTCTGCATGCTCTCCTTACATAATCTCACCATATATAATTTTCGTATGCATGTCAGATATTGTACACAGTCATGCTGAACATGTAGAGAAAAAGAGAAGAGTTTTGCGCGGCAATACAATGTCATGCAGACATCGCTCCATGGTGGGTTCAATGGCAAACCCTCCCCACCCCTCTCTAGATCGTAATCCAGAGGAAGATATCTGTTCTGAGGTGGATTCAGACGCCGCTGACCACTCCTATTTACCCCCCAATGTGTTTGCTCTACCTTGGCATGATGATGTTAGTCATATCATGCATATGTTGCCTTGCAGTGCCTACTTTTGACATCATATATGTCATCTGCTTAGTTTAGACATGTTCTGTAATGCCACCTGTTTAGTTTCTATATCATATATGGGAATTATGCAGTCTCATGTCTTTTAGCCAGCCATAATATATGTGAAATGTGCAATGCCATCCTGTTTAACCAGGCATCATATATTTGAATGATATCTTGCCCATCTTTTCTTCATTACATTTCCATTTGTCGACAATGTTTGACATTAAACTACTCTTCCTGTGAATCAGCCATTTGGGTGGGAGATGGAAAAATCTGGAGTGAAAACAAGGCCTTCAGAGCAAAGAGTGCTACTTGTCGAAGAAGATCTCTTGTTGGGTCCTGATAGCTCCTTAGAGATGGATTCAGAGACAGATGACTAGTCTTATTCCCCCACTGAGGTGTATGCCCTAACTTGGCATGGTTATACTGCTCATATCATGCATATGGTGTCTTGCATTGCATAGTTTAGACATCATATACACAATATTCAACACCATGTTCTTAGTTTAGACATCATATCAAATGCCCCCTGTTTAGCATATAAATCACATATGTGAATTAAATGATGCGATCCTGATTACTTAGATAACACGTAGGTGAATTATGTCATGCGATCCTGTTTAGTTATTCATCATATCTTTGAATTATGTTATGCTATGCTATCCAGTTTAGATAGACATCATATATGTGAAATTATGTCATGCTATCCGTTTTAGTTAAACAATATACATGTCAACTATTTAATGCCCTCTTTTTTCCACACTATCTATTGCTTCTGTCTCTCATACAATGTCTATACATTCAACTATGTTTCCTGTTTATCAGCCATTTGAATTGGAGCGGGTGATGCCAGTATCTAGCGGACTAAAAACACGGTCTTCAAATAAAATAGTGCTACCTCTTGGTGGAGATATCACCCCAGTTGTACATGCACAAGAACCGTCCCTACCACACATAACCCAAACTCTCACATATTGTACCCCTACTGTGATGGACAGAGAACCAGCTTCACCCAATCTAACCCCAACCTCAGCCGGTAGTAACCCAGTTCCTGTTGACACAGCACCATCTCCACCACAGAGCTCCCAAACAAGAGCAGTTAGTAAGGCAGCTCCAGTGCCCAAAGGGCCAGTACTATCACGGCGAACCCCAACTCCACCAGTTAGTACGCCTATTGCCGTGCAGGAAGCACAACCAACTAGTCGTAGTTTAGCATCTATCGCATTTGATGTTGTTAAATTGTATGTATCTTCCCATCTTGGAAATATTATACTGAAGATGAAGGAAAATGCCAGTTGTAGGTGTTTGTCCAGAAGTTATGTGTAAGTAATGTTATTCATGGCAATTACTTTGCTTCGTCCCATACATCCTACCTCCATGATGGTTATAATACAGCAAATTTTCCCATTTTTCTCTATAGAGAAGGACCAATTTGGAAACTCAGGATGAGGTAACCTGTGCTAATACCTCTGCTATCTTCAAGAATGCTTGGTGGTAGTATTGGAATTACCTAAAGAAAACGTACTTCACCGGCAAAGAAACTCATCAAATTCCCTTACGTTCTCCTGAGCCACATTTACTGGACGATGACTGGGAACACCTTGTTCTGTACTGGTCCCGAACTAAGAATGTGGTAAGGTCTATGAGCTCATTTTTCTATTTCTAAGTATTATATTCTTGCGTCTTACTGTACTCTGTTCATGTAGAACAAGTGCCTAAACCTGAAGAACAACTGTTCTAATTAAAGATTCCATTGCTATCATAGTTCAAAAAAGTTCTAGGCGTTAATGTGCGTTTTGCCACCGCCTTGCACTTTACTAACCAAAGCGCATGCTTATGTGCAGTTATGCACAGATTAAGCGTAGTTATGCACAATGCATTTTGCCAACGCCTAGAGCCTAGGTGCGCTTAAGCACTCGCTTAGGCGCGCCTTTTTTAACTATGATTGCTTTGCTCTTGTATCACTATATTTACTCATACAAACATAGTTTTAAATTGAAGGATCCAATCGAAACTCCAATGGCACAGCAGGTATGTTCACGCATGTTTCTTTAAAGGGTTTGCTCTTATCAATGGCTCTGTTGATTTCAATTTCAATTGTGCATACAGTTGACTTTCATATCATCCACATTACTAGCATCACAACAGAGCCAATAGTGTTGTTGTACATGTAGACATGTGGTACCCATCTGAAATCTTGTTGTGTCGTGTAGTTTCCCACGCTTTGTATTCTTTTACTGCTGCTTTGTCTTGAACTGATATAATTTGAACTGTGTCTCTATTTTGATTTGGCAAGACAATGCAGTGACCATAGGACATAGATATATGTTTGTTTGATGCTTTTATTATGTACTAGTACTTGGCAATAGAAGACTTGGTAGTTTAATCCTGTCCACCTTACTAATGAACTGGTTCACCGAAATGAGTTTCATATACTAGTACATGCTAAACTTGTTATGTGTCTGCTTGTTTCTTCTTTTAGAATGCTGACAGAATATTGGGGAAGAGTGCCTTATTAAGCAATGATAAAGGAAGTAATGCAGATAAGGTTCAGGATAGTGACACATCCTTGTTGGTCTTCAACAAAGCTTATACAACGCTAAGGAAGACTATCTTGAAGACAGCGAGACAACCCCAAAGTCCTGTCTTGGTTTAGTGTTTGAGTTACTAGCCACTACCGCTTGCACAAGCTATTCAAACTCACTGTCTGAATCAGTTCGGTTTCTTGAGTCTCAACTACAAGCTGAAAGACATCAATCAGCTATGCTGCGACAAGAAGCGGAAGGACTGCGGAAGTCCCTGGAGCATTCAAATGCATACTTTCTGGTGCAACAGCAAGCGTTGGAGGATTTTAGCGCCAAACAGGACAAAGCTAATAAGCTTGCTAAGCTTATTGCCAGCATGATGGATACCCAGGATAACATTTCTTGAGCTCTTCTGAAGTTGTTTCAGTTATGCTCTTGTTTTGCTGCCATGTTTATTTGCACTAGTGGCCAATTTTGACGGCCAGTGTATGTAGTATGCTGCTTTGTTCCCTATATTTGCACTGGTGGCAAACTTTCATGCCCAGTGGATGTAATATGTGTAATAGCGGTAATAGGCTAGCATTAATTGCTTGCTTATTTATTTCCTTATTGTCTTGTTTAGTTGTTTGCTTGTAGTCACTGCAGTTCTTTTTCTGTGTTTTTCTAGTGGCCACAATAGCCTATTTTTGGTAACTAGGCCAAAATAATCATGGCAACACACAGACTGTGGTAACCATGGGCCTCCTACAGGCCGTATGATCCATGGGCCTTCTTCCGGTCGTAGGATCCATTGGCCTTCTATACGGGTCGTAGGATCCATTGGCCTTCTATACGGGCCTTAGGATTCATGAGCCTTCTACGGGCCGTAGGGTCCATGGGCCTTCTACGGGACGTACGATCCATGGGCCTTCTACGGGCCGTACTATCCATGGGCCTCATATGGGCCATAGACTCCATGGGCCTTCTACGAGGCGTATCATCATTTCGCCAATCATGGGTCGTACTATTCATGGACCATAACAGGCCATTAATAGGCCATATTAGATAACTCTATGAAAACAGCCCAACGGGTTTTTTGACATGAAAACGGCCCAACATATTAATGGTCCGCAAACGGGCCGACTGTAACAATGGGCTGAATTAGGCCCACAAGCAGAAAATGACAGTAACGGGCCGTATGTAACCGAATGCTGCAAATGAGCCCAAGAATCAATGGGCCCTAAGAAGGCCGAAAGATAACTTGGGCTGGAAACGGCCCAATGGAATAACGGGCCGTTAATGGGTATAAAGTGATACATTGTTCATTACGGGCTAGTTTCACCATGGGCCATTAATGGGCCAAGAGTTACAAAGGGCCTCATATGGGCCGAAAGAAGTCATGAGCCACACATGGGCCGGAAGTTAAAACGGGCTGGAATCATATTTGATGGCCCAGATGACGCTACTTGGCCTAATTCGAAGAGGTCTTAATGGGCCCTAGGTTAGCGGGCTGTAAATGGGCTATATGCAAACAGGCCGTTAACAAGCTTTTCGTGGGCCGGCCCGCCACATTTTGACCAAGTCAAACAGGCCGGCCTTTTCACAGGAATGGGCCTCTGTTGGGCCGTGTCACGTGTCGCCGTATCATAGGCGCCTTCGATCCAATAAGTGGATGACATCTGTCCCAACGGTGAGCTGACACGTGTTTCCTCCAGCCAATGATGATTTTACATGTGGAAAATCCCCATTGGTCAGGGCTATTAACGGGTTATCGGTGGACCTGATAGCTTAACGGCGTTCCGTTACGGTGGATGCCACGTGTTGGTCACCCTTGATGAAAGCACTTCTATGACGCGTGATTTATCGTCATGGAAGTGGAAACTTCCGTGATGATAATTTTGGTAATGTCATGGAACACTTCTACGACAGCACAGGTATGACTATCTTGATTCTGTCATAAAATCGTCATGGATGTACATGCATGACAAAAAACGCGACCTACTATGACAAACACGTATCATCACAGAAGTGTATTTTTTGTAGTGTATACCACCGTGCCCCCTCTTTCCCGTGCCCAGAAACCCTTCTTTAGGCCGAAACTTGGTTGTAGTGCGATGGGAATGAAATAAACGAAGGGCCTAATCCTACACCGCTCCTACCCCTGCCTAGGGCATGAGTGTGAATGAGCTATGGAGCGGGAGGACGCCAAGGTCTGTTGCCGGGTGATGATGTTTATCTTAAGATAACGAGCACTCGTTCCTTGGTGTGAGCCTCACTCGCGCACAAAAGAACCCGGCAAGCACCCTTTTCTTCATTAGTACGTTGTTTACAAGTACAATTCATACGGGATGTAAACATAAGCAAGTAATTGCGAAGTCTAAATTCAACAAGTGCTCGCGGGCCTAAGATTTAAAAAGGAAAGAGATAAAGTTCCCATAATCCCTTTCTTGTCCCTCTCCTCGGGAAGCGGACTGGGATAGCAGGAGGGAAAAAAGAGCCCCTAGGCGAGTTACGAGTAGCAGAAGACACCAAGAGAACTTCTCGTGGCCGTCCAGAAGAGGGCTGGTGATGACGTTGCCGGGGAAGAAGCTGGAAGATGAGGCAGTGGTCCGCCAATACGAGACAAAGACGTTGGTGCCATCGTACTCCGACTTGACGGTCCACCACCTGCCTTCTTCATCCTCTCCGGCCCTCTAGAGCTAGCCACTAAAAGCGGCGGCCCCGAGAAGTTCAAGGTGCTGGCCTGGGAAGCCACCGCCAAGAACTACTCCATGGGAAATTGCTCTGCCGGGGAGGAGGCCAGGTTCACATGATGGTGCTGCCAGCATCGCCCAGGGACGGTGTGTCCGACACCTAGTCGGACCCGTCATCCTCCCGCCCGCTACCACCGTCGTCGCTGTCGCTATCCTCCTTGCCGCCGTCGCTCGAGGAGGAGCTCTCGTCGTTGGTCGAGCTCTCTGCACAACATCCTAACCTGTGTCCCAAGCGCCCGAAGACCTTGATAGAGAGCAGGTCGCTCTCCACTAGTTTGAAGTGGAGAATGTGCCCCTTCATCAAGCAATGGGCGCGTGCAAAGGTTTTCCAGCTGTGGCGTAGGAGCATTACATGAGGGACGAGGAACCTTGTGTTCTCCCACATGTCGCCATTGAAACACCCCTTCATGTGAAGCCTTAGCTTCGGTGGCTGGTCGATCTCCATCACCCTTGCAAACGCCTCGGGGAGGCGGAGGCGACTATGCGGCGGCTCGCGCAACTGCAAGATAAACTCCAGCGCCGTGTCTCCGACATGGCCGCTCAACAAGGCAGGAGGATACGGAGGCGGAGAGGGTGGCGCCACGGATTCCCGTCTTCCACGCCCACCTCTGCCTCGACCACCTCGCCAACCGCGCCCCTGTCCGACGCCTTCGCTTTGAGCATCTGGATCTTCCTTAACCACCACGGCTTTCTGGTGGGAAGAAGATCTAGTCACCTCCGCAGAATGACGACCACGGCTGCGCCCTCTCGGCATGGTGATGGATGGAGGACGGGGAAAGGAGAAGACATGAGAATCTGCCTCTCCTCCTCCTCCTGGACCCCTTTTTATAGCCAAACCAGGGAGACGGAAGGCTGGCTTTGCGCCGCTAAAAAGCCCTTTCAAACCCCGCTCATTAAAGCCACTGATAATGAGCAAGGCCATCGACCGCACTCCCCGCGCCAATCAAAGGCGCATGGGTATCAACCATGGCGCGTTTTCCCATATCCCATGCGTCCATCACCTACCGCGCGCCATGCATGCGGTGTATGTGGCGGAAACGGCGGGCGTAAGAGGAAACGTGGAATGGCGGCTCCAAGATTGAGGAAGGCAAGGAGAGTAAATGAGCAGCGACCCCACGATTTCCCCCACTTTTTTGAGGCAGAAACGGGCTGCCTCTTTACTATTCACCATGGGGTGACTCAAGCATGCTGCAATCACTCCATGCACGACCCCCATGTCATGCGCAAGGCGCGTGTCGTGGGGAAGCGCAACTGACAAAGAAATCGTTGCGGTTCACCTCTGCCACGCCCGCCCGCGCACTACTTTGGGCCTGGCCCAACTATGCCTCGTGCTTATGTGTAGCCCAGGCCCGAGGGCTCCTGTCGGTGTACAAAAGTATGGGTACTTCTGCACCCCTTACTTGTGCACGGACGGTCGCAGACACCCCTACATCAAGCCTTGGCGAGGCAGAGGAGGACAGCAGAAAGCAAGACAGGTAAAAAGAATATCAAGACAGCTGCCCAGAGTAGTGAGCAGCAAGAGGCAAATAGGGCCACGCCCGGCAACAAGCCTTGCCAAGGCGACCTGCACGGCCCCCGGCAAGCCCCTTGCCGGGGCAGCTTGCAAAGAGACTAGCAAGGCAACCACCCTTGGGCTTGAGAGCTCTGACACCATCCACAATGTTAAATACCAAGATTTGAAGAGCACATGCCTGGTAGCATATGTGGCTCCTCACAAAGATCGACAACCCACGAGTCCACATGGGATCAAATGATGAAGACCCCCGGCAAAACCCTTGCCGGGGACGACTCCAAGGCCCCCGACAAGCCTTGCTGGGGACGATCACCGGGCCGCGGCCAGGCCCACGCTCGGCAGGATTCCGCCACCTCACCACCACTCCAACGCGGCGATAAGCACGCCAGCGTGGAGGCATGCAGATCTTCGTGGAAGCCTACCACTTTACCAACAAAGTAGCTGGCTGGCCAGCGTGGCGCCGCATACCTCGTCGACCTAGACGCGTGGCAAGGCAAGGGGAAATGGCGAAGGACGGGATAGCCTATATTGCCGTCCCCAATAAAGCAAGAGGACACATAGGCATCGCATTAAATGCACTTGTCCCACATTGATCGAGCGATAAGCTCATACCACTGTAGCTTTGCCACCTCTTGTGTGCCACTGTGGCATCCCCTTTGTGTATAAAAGGAGGCCCGAGGCGCACAGAGAGAGGATTCGGACTTTTGGACAAGGCACACACTGTGGCTAGTTCAAAAGCTCAAGAACACTCATATAACCAGATAAATCAGGACTAGGGTATTACGCTTCTCCACGGCCCGAACCTGGATAAAAATCCTCTATGTGCTAACAACTCGACCTGCTCTTCGTGCAACTAATCCCCCGCCAAACGTAGAAGGGATCCTAGTGACCCCATAGGTGATCGGTTTCCCCGACACCGGATGAGATCACGGACATCATGAGGAGTCTCGAAATGGTCGAGAGGTAAATATTGATATATAGTACGATGGTATTCGGACATCATAAGTGTTCCAGAGGGTACCGGGTACATATAGGGTCACCGGAAGGGGTTCCGGGCAACCCCGGCAAAGATATGGGCTTAATGGGCCAAGGGAGGGACAAACCAGCCCACAAGGGGCTGGTGCGCCCCTCCACCAGGCCAGCCAACCCTAGGGAAAGGAAAAGGGGGAGGGCAAGTCCCTCTTTCCTTCCCCTTCTCAAGGGAGAAAGGAAAGGGGGCGCCACCTCCCCCTTCCTTCCCCTAGCGCCTATACAAGGAAGGAGGGCGAACCAGGGTAGGACCCCAAGTGGGATTCAGCCCCACTTGGGGCACCCCTTGGCCTCACCCCTCTCCCTCCCACCTATATATATGAGGAGGGGTGGCACCTAACACACACCAGACTATTGCCTAGCTGTGTGCGCTTCCCTCCACAGTTTACTCCCCCGTTCATATTTCCATAGTGTTTAGGCTAGGCCCTGCGGAGATCACTTTGCCATCACTGTCACCACGTCTCCATGCCGACGGAACTCATCTACTACCTCGACGTCTTGCTGGATCAAGAAGGCGAGGGACGTCACCGAGCTGAATGTGTGCAGAACTCGAAGCTGCCATACGTACGGTACTCAATCAGTGGATCGTGAAGAAAGTTTGACTACATCAACCGCGTTGTGTAAAGCTTCAACTTATGGTCTACGAGGGTACTGAGGGAGTCCTGGATTAGGGGGTCCTCGGACAGCCGGACTATATGCTTATGCCGGACTATTGGACTATGAAAATACAAGATTGAAGACTTTGTCCCGTTCCCGGGTGGGACTCTCCTTTGCGTGGAAGGCAAGCTTGGCAATTCAGATATGTAGATTTCCTTCTCTGTAACCGACTCTGTGTAACACTAGCCCCCTCTGGTGTCTATATAAACCGGAGTGTTTAGTCCGTAGGACAACAACAATCATAATCATAGGCTAGCTTCTAGGGTTAGCCTCTACGATCTCGTGGTAGATCAACTCTTGTAATACTCATATCATCAAGATCAAGCAAGCAGGAAGTAGGGTATTACCTCCATCAAGAGGGCCCGAACCTGGGTAAACATTGTGTCCCCCACCTCCTATTACCATTAGCCCTAGACGCACAGTTCGGGACCCCTACCCGAGATCCGTCGGTTTTGACACCGAGATTGGTGCTTTCATTGAGAGTTCCACTGTGTCGTCACGGTAAGGCTTGATGGCTCCTTCAATCATCCACAACGATGCGGTCCAAGGTGAGGTTGTCCTTCCCAGATAGATCTTCATATTCGGCGGCTTCGCACTATGGGCCACCTTGCTTGGCCATCTGGAGTAGATCGATAGCTATGCCCCTGGTCATCAGGTCAGGTTTGGAAGCATGACCAACACTGCCAACTTCATGGAGACTTGATCTTCAACGGATTCGAGCCAGGTCAGGTTTGACAAGTGCGCCGTACAATCAAGATGACCATGACTTAGATCTGCCATCGGACAGTGTTCAGGAGAATGCACCTGCAGCTGCCCTGACTCTAAATCCGGAGCAGATCGTGCCATCCAAGGACGGGTTGATGGACCTCGCCACGGAGGCCACACACTCAACGGCGATATAGCCGAACACAGACTTCGCCTCCAATGAGGTCTGCGTCATCAGACCCTCGGACTCATCTCCGGCCATAGGCTCTGAACCGCATGCATCCATGCCCATCGAACCTGATTGGGCACCGATCATGGAGTTTACCTTCGCAGACATCTTTCAGCACTCGCCCTTGGGCGACATGCTAAACTCATTAAAGTCTCTCTCCCTGTCAGGAGACTCTTGGCCGAACTATGTCTGGCTTGAGTGGGAAGCGGATGACGGAGGAATTCGTTACCCACCCACTACCCACTTAATAGCCACTGTCGACGACTCAACCGACATGCTCGATTTCGATTCCGAAGACATCGACGGTATGGATGATGATGATGCCGGAGAAAAACGGGAACCACCGCCCCCAGGGCACTAGATAGCCACCTCATCATATGATATATATATATATATATATATATATATATATATATATATATATATATATGGTGGACACACCCAAAGAAAGCAATGGCGATAAGGCAACGGTGGAAAATCCCCTTGAGAAGCAAACAAAGGGCCGACGTCAGCGGCGCTGCTCTAAAGCTCGCCAAAGCAAAAACAGCAATACTGACACAAGAAAGAATAATACCCCGGAAGACGCTAAGGATAACGACGACCCCATAGACCCAGTGATGGTGCAGGATGGGCCAGGGGACGGCGAACACAGTCTGGGGCCGCTGTCCGATCACAGCGATGCCGAAGACAAAACTGATAAACCTGTCCTCGGAGAGGAGAACAGACAACGATGCAAGCATCATCCCGAAAAAGCACTTGGAACAAGAGAACCTCCACAAAAGGCTTATCGCCACCGTGAGGAGCTTGAAGAAGCAGAAGCAAAGGCTTAAGGCCGCGCAGGATACGCTCAACCACAGATGGAACAAAGTGCTCGACACTGATGAAAAAAATGGTGGTGATCGCCACACAAAGAACTACCCAAAGCGCAAGCTGCTGCCCGAATTCGAGGACGAGGCCATAGAGCCCATCCGCCGAAAAACAATATGGTCGATCTGTCGGACCGACCACCCCGTGGCCGATATAGAGCATCTAACGACGCCGCACACAAGTCAGCACACGATCTATGTGAGCACCTGGACAAAAGAGCTGGTACGGCCTGGTCCATCTATGGATCTACGAAACGTGTTCCTATGCAAGATCACGGCCACCAAACTGTCTATACTGACCAGCTACCAGCTCAGAATCAACACCGAACACTATAGCTGTCGGACCCACGCCATGCCACATCCAATTACAGGGGTGCCAAAACCGGCGGATCTCGGGTAGGGGGTCCCGATCTGTGCGTCTAAAGCTAATGGTAACAGGAGGCAAGGGACACAATGTTTTACCCAGGTTCGGGCCCTCTCGATGGAGGTAAAACCCCACTTCCTGCTTGATTGATCTTGATGATATGAGTATTACAAGAGTTGATCTACCACGAGATAGTAGAGGCTAAACCCTAGAAGCTAGCCTATGATGATTATGATTGTTGTGATCATCCCTATACGGACCAAACCCTCCGGTTTATATAGACACCGGATGGGGCTAGGGTTTACATATAGTCGGTTACAAAGAAGGAAATCTAATATCTGGATTGCCAAGCTTGTCTTCCACGCAAAGGAGAATCCCATCCGGACACGGGACAAAGTCTTGAGTCTTGTATCTTCACGGTCAACAGTCCGGCCAAAGTATATAGTCCGGCTGTCCGGATACACCCTAATCCAGGACTCCTCAGTAGCCCCTGAACCAGGCTTCAATGACGATGAGTCCGTCGCGCAGTTTGTCTTCGGCATTGCAAGGCGGGTTCCATCTTTGAATACCCAAGGTAATTATTGAACACTTAAATCGTGTCTGGATCCGCAAGATGATCTTCACATACCACCGTAGAGAGAACAATATTCCACAAATGTAATATATTGACAACTACAGACGACGTGACATGACACTACGGTCGAGTCAGTATTCGAACCGTTTTCCCACAACCAGCCACAGCGCATATTGCAAGACATTTTCCTCGGCATGTCTTGTCGAAGTGGAGATCATGTCCCCTTATCACGGGATTCCCATCAATACGAGTATGGGTAACCCAACCGCATCATCAATCGCGGGCTTGGGAAATAAGCTATCTTCAACGGGCAAGTGGGGAGGCGCACCGTTTTCGTCACTTCTATAAAGGGATAAGGATTGGTACGTCTCCGTCGTATCTATAATTTTTGATTGTTCCATGCCAATATTATTCAACTTTCATATACTTTTGGCAACTTTTTATACTATTTTTTGGGACTAACATATTGATCCAGTGCCCAGTGCCAGTTCCTGTCTGTTGCATGTTTTATGTTTCGCAGTAAACCCATATAAAATGGAATCCAAACAGGATAAAAACGGACGGAGAATTATTTTGGAATATTTGGGATTTTCCGGAGGAAGAATCAACGCGAAACAGTGTCTGAGGTGGCCACGAGACAGGGGGCGCACCCACCCCCCTGGGCGTGCCCTGGACTCTCGTGAGCCACCCATAAGGCTGTTGATGCTCTTCTTTTGCCGCAAGAAAGCTAATTTTACGAGAAAAATCTGGGCGAAAGATTCACCCCAATCGCAGTTACGAATCTCTAGATATAAAGGAAATGATGAAGGGGCAGAATCAGAGAACGCAGAAACAGAGAGATAGATCCAATCTCGGAGGGGCTCTCACCCCTCCCAAGCCATGGGAGCCAAGGACCAGAGGGGAAACCCTTCTCCCATCAAGGGAGGAGGTCAAGGAAGAAGAAGAAGAAGGGGGCCTCTCTCCCCCTTGCTTCCGGTGGCGCCGGAGCGCTGCCGGGGTCCATCATCATCATCGCGATCGTCACCAACACCGCTGTCATCTTCACCAACATCTTCATCACCTTCCCCCTTCTATATTCAGCAGTCCACTCTCCCGCAACCCGCTGTACCCTCTACTTGAACATGGTGCTTTATGCTTCATATTATTTTCCAATGATGTGTTGCCATCCTATGATGTGTGAGTAGATTTTCGTTGTCCTATTGGTGATTGATGAATTGCTATGATTGATTTAGTTTGCTTGTGGTTATGTTGCTGTCCTCCGTGTCGCGCAAGTGTGAGGGATTCCCACTGTAGGGTGTTGCAATACGCTCATGATTCGCTTATAGTGGGTTGCTTGAGTGATAGAAGCATAAACCCGAGTAAGGGGATTGTTGCGTATGGGATAAAGGGGACTTGATACTTTAATGCTATGGTTGGGTTTTACCTTAATGAATCTTTAGTAGTTGCGGATGCTTGCTAGAGTTCCAATCATAAGTGCATATGATCCAAGTAGAGAAAGTATGTTAGCTTATGCCTCTCCCACATAAAACTTGCTATCGGTCTAGTAACATAGTCAATTGCTTAGGGACAATTCCACAACTCCTACCACCACTTTTCCACACTCGATATATTTACTTTATTGTTTATTTATCTAAACAGCCCCTACTTTTTATTTACGTGTTCTTTATTATCTTTCAAACCTATCCTATCACACCTACAAAGTACTTCTAGTTTCATACTTGTTCTAGGTAAAGCGAACGTCAAGCATGCGTAGAGTTGTATCGGTGGTCGATAGAACTTGAGGGGATATTTATTCTACCTTTAGCTCCTCGTTGGGTTTGACACTCTTACTTATAGAAAACTGTTGCAATCCCCTACACTTGTGGGTTATCAAGACCTTTTTCTGGCGCCGTTGCCGGTGAGTCATAGCGTGGGGTGAATATTCTCGTGTGTGCTTGTTTGCTTTATCACTAAGTAATTTTTATTTGCTGTTCTTAGTTGTTCTTTATCTTTAGTTATTGATATGGAACACAAAATACCAAAAAAATAGATGTACTTGCTACTCATGTAGATGGGTTAACTCCTAAAACCCTCGATTCTCATCATGTGAAAGATATTATGTACTACTTTGATAATCCTGAGAAAACCCCATTCAACTTTATAATGGGAGACACGTTGGATCAACGTGAATACTTTAGGGATTATCGGTCGACACAAAAAGGGAAACTATTATGGGACCAATTTATTATGTTGCGTTGGTATGCCCGGGATCTATGCTTGAGATATGATTATACTTGTTGCTCTAGGATGAAGGCTCCGCACCTTCCCTTTTCATGCAAATTTAATGATAATGAAACCTTAGCTTCTTATGCTAATGGTAGATATGATTACTATGATGTTGAACAAATAGAAGAATTTGTTGCTTTTAAGGCTGCTTATGAAATTGAATTTTTGTTTTAAAAGTATGAAGCTTTTGATGATGATGTTGTTTATAGGCCTGAAAATCTTTCTATACTTAGATATTGCTATGAAAATTATGAATACAATTACTATATTAATGCATTTATTGATAAAGTCTCCGCTATCCAAGAAGAGACTAATATTTTGCAGGAAGCTATGGAAGAAGAAATTGATGAAACTGTGAGCTCATTGGATGAAAAAGATGATGAGGAGAGCGAAGAAAAAAAGGAGGAAGAGCGGATTGATCACCCGTGCCCACCTTCTAATGAGAGTAACTCTTCAACTCATACATTGTTTAATTCCCCTTCGTGCTTACCGAAGGATGATTGCTATGATGATTGCTATGATCCCTTTAATTCTCTTGAAATATTCCTTTTTGATGATGCTTGCTATGCTTGTGGCCAAGATGCCAATATGAATTATGCTCATGGAGATGAACTTGCTATAGTTCCTTATGTTAAACATGAAATTGTTGCTATTGCATCCATGCATGATAGTCCTATTATCTTTTTGAATTCTCCCGACTACACTATATCGGAGAAGTTTGTGCTTATTAAGGATTATATTGATGGGTTGCATTCTACCATTGCACATGATGATTTTGATGAATATAATATGCATGTGCTTGCTGCTCCTACTTTCAATTATTATGAGAGAGGAACTACATCTGCACCTCTCTATGTTTCCAATATGATAAAATTGCAAGAAACTGTTTATACTATGCATTGGCCTTTACTATGTGTGCATGAATTGTTCTTTTATGACATGTCGATGCATAGGAAGAGAGTTAAACTTCATCATTGCTTGATATATGTTACTTTATGCTCACTACTAAATTACAAATCATTGTTAATTAAAATTGGCTTTGATATACCTTGGGATCCGGGTGGATCCATTACTTGAGCACTATATGCCTAGCTTAATGGCTTTAAAGAAAGCTCTGCCAGGTAGACAACCCAGAAGTTTTAGAGAGTCATTTATTTCTGTTGAGTTCTTTCATATAGTTTAAAAACAAAAAAATAAAGAGGGGAACCTAAAAACTTTTCAAAAAGGAAAGTGAAAGTAAGAAAGACAAGCATTGTTGAAGTGGGAGAGCTCCTTGAACTTTGTTCATGCTCATGAAAACTTTGTGAATCTTGATTACAGAAACTTTTAAACAAAAATAATTATCCCCTTGTACAATTCCATTGTATTATAAAAATAATGTGCCAAGGTTTGCCTTTAGGATGTTTACAATGCTTGTTGGTTTGTACGGTGCAGGACAGAAACTTTGGCTGTAGTAAGAGATTTTACATTTTTAACTGGAACGTCAATTTCTTCTGATTATTTTTGCACTGTCTTTATATACAACTTTTTTATTTTTCCTAATTTTGTTAGAATTTTTGGGGTACCATAAGTATGGTGAATGTTCAGATTGCTACAGACTGTTCTGTTTTTGACAGATTCTGTTTTTGATGCATAGTTTGCTTGTTTTGATGAATCTATCAATTTATATCAGTGGAATTAAGCCATGAAAAAGCTATATTACAGTAGACACAATGCAAAAATAAGATCTGAATTAGTTTTGTACAGTACTTAGAGTGGTGATTTGCTTTATTATACTAACGGATCTTATCGAGTTTTCTGTTGAAGTTTTGTGTGGATGTAGTGTCTAATCGAGGATGTCTCGATATGAGGAAAAGGAAGAGAGGCAAGAGCTTAAGCTTGGGGATGCCCGAGGCACCCCAAGTAAATATTCAAGGAGACTCAAGTGTCTAAGCTTGGGGATGCCCCGGAAGGCATCCCCTCTTTCTTCAACAAGTATCGGTATGTTTTCGAATTCGTTTCGTTCATGCATTATGTGCAAGTCTTGGAGCGTATTTTGCATTTAGTTTTCACTTTTCATTTATGTACCATGCTGGTATGAGATAGTCCTTGGTTTATTTATAGAATGCTCATTGCACTTCACTTAAATCTTTTGAGTGTGGCTTTATAGAATGCTTCATGTGCTTCACTTATATCATTTGAAGTTTGGATTGCCTGTTTCTCTTCACATAGAAAACTGCCATTTGTAGAATGCTCTTTTGCTTCACTTATATTTGTTAGAGAATGGGCATTTGTAGAAAGAATTAAGCTCTCTTGATTCACTTATATCAATTTAGAGAGATGACAGGAATTGGTCATTCACATGGTTAGTCATAAAATCCTACATAAACTTGTAGATCATTGAATATGATATGTTTGATTCCTTGCAATTGTTTTGCGATATAAAGATGGTGATATTAGAGTCATGCTAGTGGGTGGTTGTGGATTGTAGAGACACTTGTGTTGAGGTTTGCAAGTCCTGTAGCATGCATGTATGGTAACCGTTGTGTGACAAATTTGAAGCATGGGGTGTTTCTTTGATTGTCTTCCTTATGAGTGGCGGTCGGGGATGAGCGATGGTCTTTTCCTACCAATCTATCCCCCTAGGGGCATGCATAGTAGTACTTTGCTTCGAGGGCTAATAAACTTTTGCAATAAGTATATGGGTTCTTTATGACTAATATGAGTCCATGGATTATACGCACTTTTACCTTTCCATCATTGCTAGCCTCTTCGGTATCGTGCATTTGTGACACTCCAAATATTTTAATTTGGCTTTCAACAAAAAACTTTGTTTGATTTGAAGAAGGTCATTTAAATCCTTCCAAAAAAAACTCTCTCTCAAAAAAATTCCCCATGGCAAGGATTTTATTTTTGTATCTTCTTCAACCCTGGTGTTTTGTTATTAAAAACCTTTCTTGTGATTTTTCCCATCTCAAATATATTTTTGGAATTTATTTTCTTTTAAAAGGAAACCCTATGGGTTTTGGGGCTACTCTTTTGTTTTGAAACCACCCATGGTTTTACCATGCCTCATGTGGTAAATCCTCCCAAAACCCCTCCCTCCACTTTGGGGCAACCCAAACATTCTGTTCCAACAGGTCCAACCCATTTTTATTAATTTTATTTCATTTATTTTCCCCAAAAACAATTCTGTCCATTATTCTAAGCCTAGATGATTTACAAAGGAAGTACCTGATTCCCTTTGAGTTTTGATCTCAAACCAACTCCTCTGGATAGTCCCTAGCACCCCCAACCTAGAACCATCAAGATCCACTCTTCCTCTTTTCAAAATTTTGAAGTTTCAAACTCTGCAAGTTTGGACCAGATTCATCATTTTTGGTGAAATTCATATTTTCCTTTCTCCAAAAATTCCACCAAAATTCAGGCAGCCCCCAGGTGCTTTGAGAGCCCACCACACCAAAGATCAGCCCCAGAAAAATTCTTCTCATGCTGGAATCATTTCATCAAACACTTGGCCGGCACTGTTCCTGTACACTTTCAGTAAATTCAGAGTTTCAGAGTTTTGTCATTGTCGTTTTTCGTTAGTGCCTTGTCATCGATCACCAGTGCACCCTGGCGCGTTGCGCACGGCCTCTCCTCCTTGACCAGAGCACCGCATGCTCTCTTGGACGGGCGCAGGTGTCGATGGCGGCGAGCATCGCCAACACCGGGAGCTTCTGTGGTGGCAGAGCCACCCATGGCGGCCAACGGGAGCCAGTGCCAGCTCGCTACGCCGTCCGGCGCCGCCCAAGGCCCCCTAGCCCTCCGCGTGGCCTCATGCATGCCAGCGCACACCGCAGCACCATCGCCGTGGCCCGGCAAGCACAGGGCGCGCCCTCTGCCTCCGACGGGCCCGCGCCGCCCTGTTCTGTCGAAACCACCCAAGAGCGCCTAATCCAACCTGGTTTAGCTTCTAAGCGGAACCCGTGGACCTCCACGTTGATGCCCAACCCCCTAAACTCCCCGACCAAGCACTGCACCGCCGTAACCATCGCCGGAGATCCCCGTTCACGGCCACCGCCTCGGATCGCCTATAAAATGGAGTCCCGAGCTCGTTCTCAAGCACGCACCACCTCTACTCCTCACCACAACCCCGCCAAGCCACCAGGAGGACCTCGAGGAGGTCTCCTCCCCCAACTCCGGCCACCCCGATCCGCTTCGGCCACCAGCTGGATCCACTCCGGTGAGGCCATCCCCGCCTCCCAAACCTCGTCAGTAGTCTTCTCGTGCACCCAGGCTTCAATTTGACCTCCGTAGCCCTCCCCGACGAGATCCAACTTCACCCGAGTTGCCGTCCGCCGGAGCAAGGACTGTCGTCGACGTGGTGCTCGCCGACGACCACCACCACCACCCACCGACGCGGAAGGACACAATGAGCACGTAGGTACCCTCCGATCGTCCTAACTTGCCGTGGACCACCGCCGGCGACCACCGCAGCTCTCGGGCGCTGACGAGCTCTGTTTCTTCCCCCGTTTGAAATTTCAAACCTGACAGGTGGGACCCCTCGTCAGTATTTTCTTTTTTTTCGAACCGTTTTCTGAAAACACCTTCGGGCAGAGTACGTCTCCCTTTGCAGTTGACGGCTTTTTAGCCGAAGCGTTTTCTGTTTTTATAAGTTGGCCCCTGGAAACTTTCTGTTTCATTACAGATGAGTCCCTGGATTAAAACCTTTATAACTTTTAAACAGAAACTGATTTTTGATTGATTCTTTTTCTATCATCTTTATTTTTCTGTCTAGTTTTTTGTCATACTTATTTGAAAAATATTTGGAACACTTTTTTTGTGCACTCCCGGTATTTACGTTAGTATGTATTTTCTTATACTGTAGATACCGGAGGAGGTGACGGAACCGCGAACTTCGCCAAGCTAGACTCCGACTACTCCGAACCAGGCAAGCATGTTTGAACTTTTGATATGATGAGTGTTCGTTGCATGTTTGCATTAAGTAGTTGCATGGCATGTTTATGAGCATTTCGATAAATGTTATATTATATGCAAAGTTGAGGCAAGTGAGTTTCGAAAATCCATGTGTTGTTGGATATGGGTTTGCATGGCCATGTGATGGCATGAGAATGGGTAATATGGCAGTGTTGTAGCATGCCAGTCTTATGCCAGACTATTTGACTCCAGTGTCAACGTGAATCAAGTCACGTTTCCGTCCGTTTTCCCTTCCTGTACTACGACATGTTTTCTGCAAGGGATATGGCTTAGTAAGTTGCAAACCTCTTTCCTGGTACACACCACATAGAGAGGCCGTGATGAGGGTTCCATGGCCCTGGATTAAAGCCAGTCATCCGGTCAGGGGGCATGGGTGTTTTCGGTTGGGACCGAGAGGGGGGCACCCCTTAGAGCGCGCGTATATAAATTTGATCCCATGCTATTCGAGGTTGTGATCTCCCCGTCTCAAAGTTTTTCTTGAACGTTGTCTAGGGTGATTCCTAGCATCGTGAGGTGGGATGGGTGTGTACTGGTTAGATGTGTTTCTACCGAAATACCGTAAACGGAACTAGTCCTTCGTGACTACGGAAATCCGCTGGCTGTGGGTACTTAGTACAAACTCTGCAGAGTCAAAAATCCTTTGAATCATCTTATCCATGTCCAAGTATTGTGTTCAGCTTATCTTGTCAAGTGTCAGTCTCAGTGACAAAACTCCGGTGAACCACATGAGTGTTAAGTCCGGTTAAATGTTTATTCCTGTGGATGGACTAACCCATTTATTGTTATGTGTTGAATATTTCCTATGAGTATTATATCTTCGTGAATTTATCAGATGTGAATAATGAAATTTAAGCCCTTTCTGTGATGTCGCTCAGACGTCCGACTGTGGCACGCATGTTATTTACTTTTCAATATAAGCCCTTTCTGCGATGTCGCTCAGATGTCCGACTGTGGCACACTTGTTATTTACTTTTGATATACGCCCTTTCTGCGATGTCGCTCAGACGTCCGACTGTGGCATGCTTGTTATTTACTTTTGATATAATCCCTTTCCGCGATATCGCTCAGACATCCGACTGTGGCATGTATGTTATTTACTTTCAATATAAGCCCTTTCTGCGATGTCGCTCAGACGTCCGACTGTGGCACGCATGTTATTTACTTTTCAATATAAGCCCTTTCTGCGATGTCGCTCCAACATTCAACTATGGCACGCATGTCATTTACTTTTCAATATAAGCCCTTTATGTGGTGTCGCTTAGATGCCCGACTGCGGCATGATTATTTATTTGTTTACCCTTCGAGGCGTCGCTCCAGACACCCGATCGGTTTTCAACTGTTTGTTGGGATTTCGGGAGGACTACCGCCCGACTTCCTTTTTACTTACCATGTCGTGTAAATATTTATTAATTGAGTGTGCATTGCTATTTTCTCATAACGCATGCATGCATGCATTTGTTATATCTTATGTCCGAACTGTCTTGCGAGTACATTCAAAGTACTCACCTGGCTTGTTGATTTGGCCAGATGTTGATGAAGGCGATCTCATGGATGAAGAGTGCGATAGCGAGTCCGACGCCTAGAGGAGTCCCAGTCAGTCCCGTGCGATCCTGGATTTTGTCACTTGTATTATATCCGCTTCCGCTACCCGAATAAATTCATCGAGCCTCACTCTGATGCTCGATGAGCTACAAGATTAAGAGTCTTGTTATACACTCCACTGTGACATTTCCACCACCACTCTTATATCGAGCCAGTAGTATGCCACCATACCCTTGTGTCATATCCGCCCTTATGTAAAATATTGGCGTACTTGTAATAAATTGTTGAGCAACCTCAGCTCAACCCTGTACAATATTTAATACTACTCGATCTCTGTATCAAAGTTTTGTCTGTCAGTAAGGAGGATTTTCCTATACTGGTCTGCCTAAAGGTCGGTTGTTCAATAAGCTTTTTATTGAAAAAGCGGTCATGACAAACTTGGTACCAGAGCCAGGCTGACTGTAGGAAGCCACTAGGTGCGATCGCTAATCGGTTATTAGCATGGTAGAGTTAATTATCATTTTTGCAAATGTAGTCATTTTCTGACAGTCAGCATAAATTTATGATCTGACCATTCAGAATTTTTGCCTACTTTTGTAGATGGCTGGCAACGACTGTGAGTCACAGGTGTTCGCCAACGTGCCTGAGGGGTTCGTCAAGCCCCTCTCCTTCATCGTCCAGGTCGTGATGGGGCCATCAGTGCGCCCAGTCTTCACACTCTACCAGCACAAGATCAATGACAGTCTGTCCATTCACCAGGCCGCGGTGCAATTCAAGGGAGGGCGTGTTGAGTTATGCCGCTTCCGGTTCTTGGGGAGAGCCATGCCTACGGAGAAGCATGCTATGCAGATGGCTGCCCGTAAGGCGATAGCTCGTCTCCGGGATGTTCTTCCTTCGATGAAGACTCGTCGTTACCGCTACCTTCCATGCCACGTGCCATACACCTATCACTATGCATTCGCTTGCCCCAGAGGAGAGCGAGACGAGGCTTTTGAGATGCTTGTCGAGTACCTCCGGGCTCTGGAGGCAGCCTTCGACAACCTGGTGGACGACCTTGTGGCTGCCCGCATGGACTCAGTCCATGGATGTGCCGCCAACAGGAGGGAGCTCCTGCACACCGCACCACCACTGATTTTCGTCTCATCCTCGGCATCTTATTCACCTACCATTCTCGCCACTACTCGTCGCCTGCCTACCACTGAGGAGTTCAACCAAGTCATTGCGCCCACTTCAGTTCGTACTGCACCACCTATTGCGCCCACTCCTGTTCGTGTTGCTCCGCCTATGGCGCCCGCTCCATCAACTCAGCGCAGGACTATACGTCTGGAGCCTATTAGCGAGGAGGAGGTTGAGTCCCCAGCCTCACTGCGCCTCACCCTTGGCAGGCCAAGGGAGATCCTCACCATCTCCGACTGAGTACGCTTAGCCGCCATGCGATGTACCGGATTGTACGATATTTTTATATGTACATAGGTTGTGAGAAGTAGCTTGTTTGCGCATCATGTAGGAACTGGGAGAAGTGCACTAGCCTAAATAACATGTCAGGAATATGTACGCATATCCTGAGTGATGTATTGTATAATTACTGCTTGCGTGTAAGATATGTAATGAGCAGTCCTTCTCCGTGCGCAATCGATTATTCTCTTGAAAAATCTGGAGTTCTTAAAATTTCCCGTCGTTATAAATTTATTGATTCTTGCGACTCAATTCCTTTTCTTATGAGTTTTACAAAATATATCCCCAGAGTGAAAAATGTCTCGTCCTTGGACGCGCTCCATGCCAAACCCGCCAGAGGAAAATTATGGCACACAAACAAGCAACAATTTCACACAGGGGCAGTCAAGTCAACAGGGCAGTGAAACAGCATTTTCCCAAGTATGTCGCCTTTATGAACAGAGTCAGCAACAACATCAGGAAATGATGAACCAAGTCATTAATATGGGAAATCACCGTGGACCGTATCAGCAGCAATCCAAATTGTCTGAGCTACAAAAGACGCGTCCCCCAACATTTTCTCATACTGACAAACCTCTTGAGGCCGATGACTGGCTTCGAGACATGGAAAGGAAATTAACGACAGCACCAGTATTAATTGTGCCAGACATACACAAAAATTTTGAGGTGTATTGTGACGCATCCCGGAAGGGCCTCGGATGCGTATTGATGCAAGAAGGCAAAGTAGTCGCGTATGTTTCCAGACAACTTCGCAAGCATGAAGAAAATTATCCTACTCATGACCTGGAGTTGGCAGTAGTCATCCATGCACTCAAAGAATGGAGACACTTTTTACTTGGAAATTGTTGTGAAATATACACAGACCATAAGAACCTCAAGTATATTTTCACACAACCGGAACTCAATTTACGACAATGACGCTGGTTGGAATTAGTGAAGGATTATGATGTTGGCATACACTACCATCCAGGAAAAGCAAATGTAGTGGCAGACGCCCTTAGTCGAAACCCCAGTCCGAGCAACGACAGCCTACCAAATTTGAGACCAGAATTTCAGCAGGAGTTTGCCAAACTCAATTTAATAATGGTCACCGAACGCAACGTGTCGAATTTGGAAATACAGCCTACCCTGATAGAAAAGATTAAGGAGGCTCGGCATGGACACCCCAGCATTGAAGGCATAAAAAGGAAAGTGAGTTTGGGCAAGGCCTCAGAATTCATCATAGACGAGCAGGGAATACTGAGGTACGGAAATAGGCTTTGCGTACCAAATATCAAGGACCTTAAACAGCAAATTTTAGCTGAAGGCCACACCGCTCCGTATTCAACCCATCCTGGAGGAACAAAAATGTACAAGGATCTTCAGGAAAAATTTTGGTGGCACGGTATGAAAAGGGACATAGCCACGTTCATTGCATGTTGTGATTCATGTCAACGCATCAAGGCCGAGCACCAGAAACCAGCCGGACTATTACAGCCAAACAAGATACCCGAGTGGAAATGGGATGAGATTGGAATGGATTTTATTGTTGGACTACCTCGGTCACGACACGGAAATGATGCCATATGGGTCATCAAAGATAGACTGACTAAGGTGGCACATTTCATCCCGGTGAAGACAACCCACACCACTCAAAAGCTTGCTAGGCTTTATCTCTCCCGTATCGTCTGTTTGCATGGAGTCCCAAAGACTATAGTATCCGACAGAGGCACACAATTCGTCTCTAGATTTTGGGATCACCTACAACAGGCACTGGGAACTCAACTAGCATTCAGTACAGCATACCACCCCCAGACAGATGGACAAACTGAACGGGTAAACCAAATTCTAGAAGACATGCTGAGGGCTTGTGTCCTCACCTATGGAACCAGTTGGGAAGAAAGCTTGCCGTATGCAGAGTTTGCATACAACAACAGTTACCAAGCCAGCCTACAAATGGCACCCTTTGAAGCCTTGTACGGGCGGAGATGTCGTACCCCACTAAATTGGTCAGAGGCCGGAGACAGCCGAATCTTCGGCCCAGGCATGCTCAAAGAAGCCGAGGAAAAGGTTAAGCTAATCAGGGACCGACTCAAGACAGCTCAAAGTCGATAGAAGAGTTATTACGATCGAAAACATCGGGGAGTCAATTTTGAACCCGGTGATTATGTGTACCTACGAGTATCTCCTATGAGGGGCCTGCAATGATTCAAGGTTAAGGGAAAGCTAGCACCAAGATTCATCGGCCATTCTGTATAGTGGCCCGAAGAGGCACGGTAGCCTACCAGCTAGACTTACCCGAAGAATTATCCGATGTCCGCGACGTGTTCCACTTCTCGCAGTTGAGGAAGTGCGTGAGCAACCCAGAGAAGCAATATCCCATAAAAACATTGATGTGCAACCAGACCTCACCTACCGGGAACGTCCAATAAAAATATTAGGGGAGTCTAAAAGGAGGACCCGACAGAAAACCATCATGTTTTTCAGAGTTCAGTGGAGCAATCACACCGAGAATGAAGCAACTTGGGAAAGAGAGGATTTTCTTCGGACAGAGCACCCACACTTATTTGAGGATCAGCTGAAATCTCGGGGACGAGATTTTTCCTAAGGGGGTAGGTGTTGTGACACTCCAAATATTTTAATTTGGCTTTCAACAAAAAACTTTGTTTGATTTGAAGAAGGTCATTTAAATCCTTCCAAAAAAACTCTCTCTCAAAAAAATTCCCCATGGCAAGGATTTTATTTTTGTATCTTCTTCAACCCTGGTGTTTGGTTATTAAAAACCTTTCTTCTGATTTTTCCCATCTCAAATATATTTTTGGAATTTATTTTCTTTTAAAAGGAAACCCTATGGGTTTTGGGGCTACTCTTTTGTTTTCAAACCACCCATGGTTTTACCATGCCTCATGTGGTAAATCCTCCCAAAACCCCTCCCTCCACTTTGGGGAAACCCAAACATTCTGTTCCAACAGGTCCAACCCATTTTTTTTAATTTTATTTCATTTATTTTCCCCAAAAACAATTATGTCCATTATTGTAAGCCTAGATGATTTAGAAAGGAAGTACCTGATTCCCTTTGAGTTTTGATCTCAAACCAACTCCTCTGGATAGTCCCTAGCACCCCCAACTTAGAACCATCAGATCCACTCCTCCTCTTTTCAAAATTTTCAAGTTTCAACCTCTGCAAGTTTGGACCAGATTCATCATTTTTGGTGAAATTCATATTTTCCTTTCTCCAAAAATTCCACAAAAATTCAGGCAGCCCCCAGGTGCTTTGAGAGCCCACCACACCAAAGATCAGCCCCAGAAAAATTCTTCTCATGCTGGAATCATTTCATCAAACACTTGGTCGGCACTGTTCCTGTACACTTTCAGTAAATTCAGAGTTTCAGAGTTTTGTCAGTGTCGTTTTTCATCAGTGCCTTGTCATCGATCACCAGTGCACCCTGGCGCGTTGTGCACGGCCTCTCCTCCTTGACCAGAGCACCGCATGCTCTCTTGGACGGGCACAGGTGTCGGTGGCGGCGAGCATCGCCAACGCCGGCAGCTTCTGCGGTGGCAGAGCCACCTGTGGCGGCCAACAAGAGCCAGTGCCAGCTCGCTACGCCATCCGGCGCAGCCCAACGCCCCCTAGCCCTCCGCGTGGCCTCATGCATACCAGCGCACACCGCAGCACCGTCGTCGTGGCCCGGCAAGCACAGGGTACGCCCTCTGCCGCCGACGGGCCCGCGCCGCCCCGTTTTGTCGAAACCACCAAAGAGCGCCTAATCCAACCTGGTTTAGCTTCTAAACGGGACCCGTGGACCTCCACGTTGATGCCCAACCCCCTAAACTACCCGACCAAGCACTGCACCGCCGTAACCATCGCCGGAGATCCCGGTTCACGGCCACCGCCTCGGATCGCCTATAAAATGGAGTCCCGAGCTTGTTCTCAAGCACGCACCACCTCTACTCCTCACCACAACCCCGCCAAGCCACCAGGAGGACCTCGAGGAGGTCTCCTCCCCCAACTTCGGCCGCCCCAATCCGTCTCGGCCACCAACTCGATCCACTCCTGTGAGGCCATCCCCGCCTCCCAAACCTCGTCAGTAGTCTTCTCGTGCACCCAGTAATCTAACCCAGGCTTCAATTTAACCTTCGCAGCCCTCCCCGACGAGATCCAACTTCACCCGAGCCGCCGTCAGCCGGAGCAAGGACCGCTGTCGACATGGTGCTCGCCAACGACCACCACCACCCACCGACGCGGAAGGACACACTGAGCACATAGGTACCCTCCTATCCTCCTAACTCGCCGTGGACCGCCGCCGGCGACCACCGCAGCTCTCGGGCACCGACGAGCTCTGTTTCTTCCCCCGTTTGAAATTTCAAACCTGACGGGTGGGACCCCTCGTCAGTATTTTCTTTTTTTTCGAACCGTTTTCTGAAAACGCCTTCGGGCAGAGTACGTCTCCATTTGCAGTTGACGGCTTTTTAGCCGAAGCGTGTTCTGTTTTTATAAGTTGGCCCCTGGAAACTTTCTGTTTCATTACAGATGAGTCCCTGGATTAAAACCTTTATAAGTTTTAAACAGAAACTGATTTTTGATTGATTCTTTTTCTGTCATCTTTATTTTTCTGTCTAGTTTCTTTTCATACTTATTTGAAAAATATTTGGAACCCTTTTTTTTGTGCACACTTGGTATTTATGTTAGTACGTATTTTCTTATACCGTAGATACCAGAGGAGGTGACGGAACCGCGAACTTCGCCAAGCTAGACTCCGACTACTCCGAACCAGGCAAGCATGTTTGAACTTTTGATATGATGAGTGTCCGTTGCATGTTTGCATTAAGTAGTTGCATGGCATGTTTATGAGAATTTCGATAAATGTTATATTATATGCAAAGTTGAGGCAAGTGAGTTTCAAAAATCCATGTGTTGTTGGATATGAGTTTGCATGGCCATGTGATGGCATGAGAATGGGTAAGATGGCAGTGTTGTAGCATGCTAGTCTTATGCCAGACTATTTGACTCCAGTGTCAACGTGAATCAAGTCACATTTCCATCCGTTTTCCCTTCCTGTACTACCACGTGTTTTCCGCAAGGGATATGGCTTAGTAAGTTCCAAACCTCTTTCCTGGTACACACCAAATAGAGAGGCCGTGATGAGGGTTCCATGGCCCTGGATTGAAGCCAGTCATCCTGTCAGGGGGCATGGGTGTTTCTGGTTGGGACCGAGAGGGGGGGCACCCCTTAGAGCGCGCGTATATAAATTTGATCCCATGCTATTCGAGGTTGTGATCTCCCCGTCTCAAAGTTTTTCTTGAACGTTGTCTAGGGTGATTCCTGGCATCGTGAGGTGGGATGGGTGTGTACTGGTTAGATGTGTTTCTACCGAAATACCGTAAACGGAACTAGTCCTTCGAGACTACGGAAATTCGTCGGCTGTGGGTAATTAGTACAAACTCTGTAGAGTGAAAAATCCTTTGAATCATCTTATCCATGTCCAAGTACTGTGTTCAACTTATCTTGTCAAGTGTCAGTCTCAGTGACAAAACTCCGGTGAACCACATGAGTGTTAAGTCCGGTTAAATGTTTATTCCTGTGGATGGACTAACCCATTTATTGTTATGTGTTGATTCCTATGAGTATTATATCTTCGTGAATTTATCAGATGTGAATAATGAAATTTAAGCCCTTTTTGTGATGTCGCTCAGACGTCCGACTGTGGCACGCATGTTATTTACTTTTCAATATAAGCCCTTTCTGCGATGTCGCTCAGATGTCCGATTGTGGCACACTTGTTATTTACTTTTGATATACGCCCTTTCTGCAATGTCGCTCAGACGTCCGACTGTGGCACGCTTGTTATTTACTTTCGATATAAGCCCTTTCCGCGATGTCGCTCAGACGTCCGACTGTGGCACGTATGTTATTTACTTTCAATATAATCCCTTTCTGCGATGTCGCTCAGATGTTCGACTGTGGCACGCATGTTATTTACTTTTCAATATAAGCCCTTTCTGTGATGTCGCTCCGACGTCCGACTGTGGCACGCATGTCATTTACTTTTCAATATAAGCCCTTTATGTGGTGTCGCTTAGACGCCCGACTGCGGCATGATTATTTATTTGTTTACCCTTCGAGGCATCGCTCCAGACACCCGATCGGTTTTCAGTTGTTTGTTGGGATTTCGGGAGGACTACCGCCCGACTTCCTTTTTACTTATCATGTCGTGCAAATATTTATTAATTGAGTGTGCATTGCTATTTGCTCATAATGCATTCATGCATGCATTTGTTATATCTTATGTCCGAACTGTCTTTCGAGTACATTCAAAGTACTCACCTGGCTTGTTGATTTGGCCAGGTGTTGATGAAGGCGATCTCATGGATGAAGAGTACGATAGCGAGTCCGACGCCTAGAGGAGTCCCAGTCAGTCTCGTGCGATCCTGGATTTTGTCACTTGTATTATATCCGCTTCCGCTACCCGAATAAATTCATCGAGCCTCACTCTGACGCTCGATGAGCTACAAGATTAAGAGTCTTGTTATACACTCCACTGTGACATTTCCACCACCACTCTTATATCGAGCCAGTAGTATGCCACCATACCCTTGTGTCATATCCCCCCTTATGTAAAATATTGGCGTACTTGTAATAAATTGTTGAGCAACCTCAGCTCAACCCTGTACAATATTTAATACTACTGGATCTCTGTATCAAAGTTTTGTCTACCAGTAAGGAGGATTTTCCTATACTGGTCTGCCTAAAGGTCGGTTGTTCAATAAGCTTTTTATTGAAAAACCGGTCGTGACAGCATTGCCCTTTCTCACCTCGAGAGTTGGTGCAAACTTCGCTGGTGCATCCAAACCCCGTCATAAGATACGCTCTAGCACACATAAGCCTCATTATATCTTCCTAAAAACAGCCACCATACCTACCTATCATGGCATTTCCATAGCCATTCCGAGATATATTGCCATGCAACTTTCCACCGTTCCGTTCATCATCATGACATACATTACTTTTGTCATATTGCCATTGCATGATCATGTAGTTGACATCGTATTTGTGGCAAAGCCGCCATGCATAATTTTTCATACATGTCACTCTTGATTCGTTGCACCATCCCGGTACACCGCCGAAGGCATTCATATAGAGTCATATCTTGCTCTAGTTTCGAGTTGTAATTCATGTGTTGTAATCAATAGAAGTGTGATGATCATCATTATTAGAGCATTGCCCAAAAAGGAAAAAAAGGAAAGTCCAAAAGAAAAAAAGGCCAATGAAAAAAAAAGAAAAAGAAAAAGAAAAAGAAAAAAATAAATAAATAAAAAGGGGCAATGTTACTATCTCTTTTTCCACACTTGTGCTTCAAAGTAGCACCATGTTCTTCATGTAGTGAGTCTCATATCTTGTGCTTCAAAGTAGCACCGTGTTTTTCATATAGTGAGTCCCATAGGTTGTCATTTTCATATACTTGTGGGAATTTTTCATTATATAACTTGGCTTGTATATTCCTACGATGGGCTTCCTCAAATGCCCTAGGTCTTAGTGAGCAAGCAAGTTGGATGCACACCCACTAGTTTTCTTTTGTTGAGCATTCATTTATAGCTCTAGTGCATCCGTTGCATGGCAATCCCTACTCCTCGCATTGACACCAACTGATGGGCATCTCCATAGCCCGTTGATTAGCCGCGTCGATGTGAGACTTTCTCTTTTTTTGTCTTCTCCACATAACCTCCATCATTATATTCTATTCCACCTATAGTGCTATATCCATGGCTTGCGCTCATGTATTGTCTGAGGGTTGAAAAAGCTTAAGCGCATTAAAAAGTATGAACCAATTGCTCGGCTTGTCATCGGGGTTGTGCATGATGGGAGTATTTTGTGTGACGAAGATGGAGCATAGCCAGACTATATGATTTTGTAGGGATGAGCTTTCTATGGCTATGTTATTTCGATAAGACATAATTGATTGGTTGGTATGCTTGAAGTATTATTGTTTTTATGTAAAATGATAGACTATTGCTTTGAATCACTCGTGTCTTAATATTCATGCCATGATTAGACATATGATCAAGATTATGCTAGGTAGCATTCCACATCAAAAAATATCTTTTTTATCATTTACCTACTCGAGGACGAGCAGGAATTAAGCTTGGGGATGCCGATACATCTCCGTCGTATCTATAATTTTTGATTGTTCCATGCCAATATTATTCAACTTCCATATACTTTTGGCAACTTTTTATACTATTTTTTTGGGACTAACATATTGATCCAATGACCAGTGCCAGTTCCTGTCTATTGCATGTTTTATGTTTCGCAGGAAAACCATATCAAACGGAATCCAAACGGGATAAAAACGGACGGAGAATTATTTTGGAATATTTGGGATTTTCTGGAGGAAGAATCAACGCGAAATAGTGTCCGAGGTGGCCACGAGACAGGGGGCGCGCCCTGGAATCTCGTGGGCCACCCGTAAGGTGGTTGATGCTCTTCTTTTTCCGCAAGAAAGCTAATTTTACGAGAAAAATCTGGGCAAAAGATCCACCCCAATCGGAGTTACGGATCTCCGGATATAAAGGAAACGGTGAAGGGGCAGAATCAGAGAATGCAGAAACAAAGAGATAGATCCAATCTCGGAGGGGCTCTCTCCCCTCCTAAGCCATGGGAGCCAAGGACCAGAGGGGAAACCCTTCTCCCATCTAGGGAGGAGGTCAAGGAAGAAGAAGAAGAAGGGGGCCTCTCTCCCCCATGCTTCCGGTGGCGCCGGAGCGCTGCCGGGGGCCATCATCATCACTGCGATGTTCACCAACACCGCCGTCATCTTCACCAACATCTCCATCACCTTCCCCCTTCTATATTCAGCGGTCCACTCTCCCGCAACCCGCTGTACCCTCTACTTGAACATGGTGCTTTATGCTTCATATTATTTTCCAATGATGTGTTGCCATCCTATGATGTCTGAGTAGATTTTCGTTGTCCTATTGGTGATTGATGAATTGCTATGATTGATTTAATTTGCTTGTGGTTATGTTGCTGTCCTATTGTGCCCTCCGTGTCGCTCAAGCGTGAGGGATTCCTGTTGTAGGGTGTTTCAATACGCTCATGATTCGCTTATAGTGGGTTGCTTGAGTGACAGAAGCATAAACCCGAGTAAGGGGATTGTTGTGTATGGGATAAAGGGGACTTGATACTTTAATGCTATTGTTGGGTTTTACCTTAATGAATCTTTAGTAGTTGCGGACGCTTGCTAGAGTTCCAATCATAAGTGCATATGAGCCAAGTAGAGAAAGTATGTTAGCTTATGCCTCTCCCACATAAAGCTTGCTATCGGTCTAGTAACGTAGTCAATTGCTTAGGGACAATTCCACAACTCCTACCACCACTTTTCCACACTCGATATATTTAATTTATTGTTTATTTATCTAAACAGCCCCTACTTTTTATTTACGTGTTCTTTATTATCTTGCAAACCTATCCTATCACGCCTACAAAGTACTTCTAGTTTCATACTTGTTCTAGGTAAAGCGAACGTCAAGCATGCGTAGAGTTGCATCGGTGGTCGATAGAACTTGAGGGAATATTTATTCTACCTTTAGTTCCTTGTTGGGTTCGACACTCTTACTTATCGAAAACTGTTGCGATCCCCTACACTTGTGGTTTATCAACGATTTCCCCATTTTTACCCACGCCTTCTTCCTCCTCTGCTTATACATTTTCATACCCTCGAGCTCCAGCGCCCTAGTTCACACCTTCTCCGCACAGACAAACATGTCCGGAGCAGGGGGCAAGTGGGTGGCCTCCACCATGAAGGAGGAGCATATCACAAAGCTCCGGGCGGCTGGACACTTGGCCGAAGATATTGCGCACCGGCTGCCGGACGCAGGGCAGACCATTCCGACTCCAGGACCCATGAGAGGGTCGTGTTCCTTGCCCACTTCATCCGTGGACTGGGATTTCCACTTCATCCCTTCATCCGCGGGCTTATGTTTTACTATGGGCTGGACTTCCATGATCTAGCCTCAAACTTCGTCCTCAACATCTCGGCATTCATCGTAGTGTGTGAGGCCTTCCTCCTTATCAAGCCTCACTTCGGCTTGTGGCTACGAATCTTCTGCGTGAAGCCGAAGATCGTGAGCGGCCAGCAATCGAAGTGCGGAGGCGCCATGGTGGGCAAGATGCCCAACGTCACCTGGCTTGACGGCTCCTTCACAGAGACCGTGAAAGGGTGGCAATCGGCGTGGTTCTACATCACTGAGCCGCGCGACACCAACTGGGCGGTGGCCCCCGAATTCCGATCTGGAATTCCCATGCGGCTCACCTCCTGGGAAAAGAAGGGCCTGGCCTGGGGCGAGCCTGCGGAGCTGACCGGACTTCAGAACTGCATCAAGAATATGATTGACAAGAAAATCAAGCTTGTCGACGTGGTCCAGGTCATGCTCGTCCGCCGAATCCTTCCATGCCAAAGACGGGCTTTTAATCTGTGGGAGTTCGTCCCGGCCGAACACCAGACACTTCAAGAGCTCTACGGCACGACACACAAGGATGCATGGAAGGTGCTATTCAAGGCCTCCGAAATACCTCCTCCCACATCCGAGGACCGCGGACTCCATGCCGTGCACCCCCCCCCCCCACCCGTCCAGTGAGTTTGCTAACCATCACCAGATGTAGTTTTCCCAGCATACTTATGGGAGGATTTTAAGTCGTCGTGTGTACTTAATCAGGAGTACGTGGAGATGGCGGAGCGGATCAACTGTCCGGCTCCACTGATAGAAGGTCCGGCGACCGCTCTCCTGACGGAGATGCTAGTCCCGACGTCATACAAGGTGCCGGAAAAGAAGGCCGAAAAGAAGGCCCCGGGGACCAGGAAGGGTCTCCGGCGTAAGGTCGCACCGGACGCCTCGTTCGAAGATGACGAGGCACACTCCTCCCATGAAGGGGAGGAGGAGAAGGAGAAGGAAAGGGCCGCCCCATCTGGGGAGGCCGAAGGGCCTAAGAAGGCGGCCCATGGGACCAGGAAAGGTCCCTGGCGCAAGGCCGTCAAAGGCTCGTCGTCCGAGGACGACGAGGCAGATTCCTCCCGCGGAGGCGGGGGGGATCACAAAGAAATTCCACCTCCCCGCACTGGGGAGGAGAAGAAAAGGAAAGCCGCCCCGGAGGGGGAGGCTAGGATGCCCAAGAAGGGAAAGGCGCCTGTCGGTGTCAAAACCGGCGGATCTCGGGTAGGGGGTCCCGAACTGTGCGTCTTAGGATCAATGGTAACAGGAGACAAGGGACACGATGTTTTTACCCAGGTTTGGGCCCTCTCGGTGGAGGTAAAACCCTACTCCTGCTTGATTAATATTGATGATATGGGTAGTACAAGAGTTTGTCTACCACGAGATCAGAGAGGCTAAACCCTAGAAGCTAGCCTATGGTATGATTGTTGTTGTATATGTCTATCGACTAGCCTGGCCCCGGTTTATATAATGCACCAGAGGCCTAGGATAACAAGAGTCCTAGCCAAATACGCCGGTGGGGGAGGAGTCCTTGTCTTGATCGCCAAGTCTTGTGGATTCTTCCTTGTATGCGGCAGCTGTCCGGACTGGCTCATGAGTATACGGCAATGGGGGTCCTCGGACCAATCCAACTGATCGGGAGATGACGCGTTGAGTACCCCCTAGTCCAGGACACCGTCAGTAGCCCCCTGAACCGGTCTTCAAGTTAGGGACGCTCCTCGATTCTTCCGAACTGTTCTTCATCTTCGGCTGCCGGTCTTGAAAACTGGTTCAACAAATCTTCTCATCTTCGATCTTGAGGATCGCCGAAATGCATTCGACAAGTTTATACGTCGGGTATCCGAGGAGCCCCTTTAAGTTTCCAGCCTTTATCAATGCCTTGTTATTTTTATGCCACACCTCGGGTTTGAAGTTGTTCCCGGGCGGCAGCATCCTCTTGCATCCGAGCTCCAACGCCGGACTGCATTCGAGGTATCTTTTGCAGCCGAGCACCAACGCCAGACCGCTTCCCAGCTCTAACGCCGGAATGTATCCGAGCTCCAATGCCAGACTATGTATCCGAGCTCCAACGCCAGACTGTATCCGAGCTCCAACGCCAGACTATGTACCCGAGCTCCAATGCCGGACTGTATCCGAGGTGTCGTAAATCACCTTGGTTCAAAGAAGTTTGAAGGAGTTTAGCCGAGCTTAACGCCGGAAATGCCCTCTATGGAGCCAGCCACTAGCGCCCGAGCTTTATGCCGGACTGCTTCCGAGGTGGTGCACCACCCCGAATGTGGGCCAATTTTTGTCAATATTTTTGATTGGTGCCAGTAGCCCTCAAGGTGGGTATCGGTCTAAAACCCGAGATGCACATGAAGGATGACATAAGGCCGCTGATCCCCGTAGCTGCTGAGACTCAGGTTGATTTGCAAAATCGGTCTGAGGATCAAGTCCTAGCTCGGCAGAATACTTCGGGACACAAAAAGCGGCGTGCTTAGTCCTCAAGACTCGGGTTGGGTGCGGCCGACCAACCTGAGGATCAAAATCTCCTCGGAGGCTGTATTGCACTTAAAATTTTCTGCATTGGACAGGCAATGCAGTAGCCCCCGAGACACTGGTCGACTGGCAACACCAGATCAGGGGATCGATGTGCCCCTTTAATATTTGTAAATAATAAGCCCGAAGCCCAGTAGCCCCCGAGCCTTAATGCGGACACGGGTGGCCGAATTAAGGATCGATATCCATAGTAAAATCACAAATTATGTGTAATGACTCAATGTATCCAAGTACTTTATGTCATTAATGCTCGGATCCGCATTGTACAAAACTTTGTTGACCGACCATCGGCTTCAACCTCCTCGGCCAATAGCCGAGGAGTGTTTGTCCTACTTTGTAAAGCCTTTATGAGGGCAAAGATTTACAACAAACAAGGCAATCTGGCCATACGGTTTTATAAACAAAGGTACGCGGAGAGACATGTTATATTACTGTTTAATAGAAGAAATGTCTTCCAAAGAAAATAGTCCCGCTACCGGTTCCTTTCTTTGGGTTGTCATGCTAAGCATGATCATGAAACCTCAGCTCCAATGTAAGAGCAAAATATCGAGGATTTAGTTTGGGAGGCCAGTTAATAGCCCCCGGTAGTGTTCGGCGATAGTTGAGGTCAAGCCGTAAACACTTCGACCATTGTTATGAATGGCCCGTCGTTTAACGTCGTCATCGGATCGCCGACCAGTTTACGCTTATTGTGATAGTCAGTTTTCGGCTTTCTCCACTGAGGTGCTTAACCATGTGAGCTGGAAGCACAATCACAGTGGTTCTCCCTTTGCACACCTAGCATAACAAAGAGGAACATAGGAGGCAAGCGCAGGAGCCAGGCAACCCAACTATTGACCGAAGACACAATTCGAAACCGATGCATATATAGCAATATCCGAGAATGTTTTTTGCCGAATCTCTAAAGGTGTCCAGCGTTGCACTGCGAGACTTGTGCTGAAAACACACAAATAGTTTAAAAAGTGCCATGGGCTCAAAAAGCCAAAAAACTTATTCAAAAGGTTAATGTCCGACCTAGATCAAGTGTTCGGTGCCAATCCGAAAATTGGAATTTAGAAAAAAAAAGGTACTTCTGCCGTGCTTTAACATGACACATCCTATCTCAAAACTTCAAGCGGGTCAGCCTACGGCTTCAACCTCCTATCCCGAAGGCGGAGTACTTCTTACTAGGCCAGTTTAGCAAACTAAACTCTAGCGGCTTTGAGAGAGAAATTAGGCTCCCCGACTAGTGACCGCACACTCGTGTCGAGAAAAGGAGTGATAAATAATAATAAAAACTCTGCAACGACTAAGAAGAAAAACACTTATCATAGAATGGCTCATACAAATTTAAGAGCCCCCAGGTGACTTGGGTAAAAGAATGATTGCATGTACCGAAGTACTTATATCATATCTATGTTCAACCGAACTTTAAACGCGTCTTAACCGACCGTCGGCTTCTCCCTCTTCGGTCAAGGAACGAAAAGTGTTATGTACTCCATCTATCGAGAATATCGACGGTGTTTCCAATAACCAGGAAATCAGGCCATAAGGCTGTAACAGACAAAGCACGCTCAGGGAACTTATGCTATATTACTGCAAAGAGTAAGAAGCATCTTCGAAGAAAATAGTACCCCCACCGATACCTTTCTTCGGTGCTCATTGCTATTATGAGACTTGTGCAATAGATTTTTTGTACTCATGAGTTCCGTTGTGTGCCGACCATCATTGAAAACTATAAGAGCGCTAGCTTTCGGCTTCACCCAGTCTGAGGTCTGGCTCGGATGACCCGATCATGACAATCGCAGAGGTGCTCCCTTTACTCCCTAGCCGAACAATCGGGAACGTAGGGGTAAACACAGGAGCGAGGCAACCCAGCTTGCAAATCGCTTAAGTCAATATGGTGCATATTGTGGCGTAATACACGAACAAGGAACGAAGCCGTACAAGTATAATCATATGCAAGAGGAAAAGCTTCATGAAGGAAGCCCCCAAGTGAATTGGGTATTTGAATTTACGCGTCACAAACAAAGTTTGGACAAGGAAATTTTTACAAGCAACTTTTTTCCAAAAAATTATAATGCTTGGTCGAGCCGAACACAAGTTAAAAATTTAAAACTTTGAGCATGAAGGCAACTTAGCTGGTTAATGAGTTCGGTATTGATGACGCGGTCTGAGCTTGATGTGGGACAAGGTTCCATCCCCAAAGCCGGTCCCGAGGTGGCGGAGCAAAGAGCTCGGCACTCCGAAGTGGTGACATAGCACGGTCAATGCAGGACGGCAGGGTGATGTCGAAGTCCCCGGCATGGGGTAATGAAGTGTTGACGAAGCCCCCCTTCCAGCCGAGGTGACGCCAAAGGATATAGTCCGGCTGGATCATTTTCCTGTGCACAAAAAATAGTGCAAACTGGAGATAATAGTAATAATAATAATAATAATAATTCATTGCATAACAAATAATTTATGTAAAGTGAGTAATAAAATAAATATGGCATGGCGCCGAAGTCAATGTTGATGCAGGGCGGCGGCGTGATGCAGTAAAGGCATGGCAAGGCCTGAATTCATAGGTCGGTTCAAGTTCCGGATGCGGCGTTCGCCGGACTATGTATGGAAACTGACCGAACCACCATGCGACCATCGTTAATGCGGCCACCACTTGATAGACTTGCGTACATATGATGGACAAACCAGAGTAATAATTCGTTGGGGAAAATGAACCCAAATAAGCAAAAAATACTAGGATTAATAGCACCTGGCTTATTTGTTGTAGCAATCCGAAGAAATGTGATTCCCAAAATTGGGTTTCAATCCGCACACCTATCGCCTGATGGGTGATAAAGCAACAGCATGGCGATGCTGGCAAAGGTTGGCTCGCCGAGGCGAAGCCCTCGGTCCAGCTAACGTGACGGAGCTGGTCGGCCAGCGAGGCCGAAGTCTTCGGAGTAGGTTGATGAAGAGATGATGAAGCCCCTGGTTCGGCTAGCGTGATGAAGCCTCGGTGTCAGCCGATGAGTCGAAGTAGGTCGACGTGATGGACACCAGCTTGGAAAAGCAACAGTGTGGCCCTGCCGATGCAGGTCGTGACGTGGGTGATGCCGGCTTAATGAAGTGACCGTGTGGCGATGCAGGTGTGCCCGCTCCGTGTAATCCGTGGGGCGGTGATGTTGGTGACGATTTATCCTTCGCGATGCCGAACTATTGTTCGGCTGGGCGAGATGATGATCCAAAGAAATTGAGCTCGGCTCAACAAAGCGACGACGTGTCTAACACAGGTCGGCCGCCGTGGAGTGATGTTGTCGGGCTGGTTTGACACCGGCGCGATGGTGAAGTTCGTATTGCAAGAATACTTTTAATACTACTGGGATGTGTTTGAGAATAAAACACAACACCCCATATGAAAACTTCCTTCAAAAAGGATGTCCGAGATCCCGTTCATAAAGAAGATGAATTCGGGTCGGATTCGTTCTCGCGCAGAAAACAGATCCAAAAAGTGATGCACTAATCAGAAGTTTCCTAGAGTTTGGACAGCCAGATCGAGCTGAATTTTTGGCAGGTGGTAGATATGAGAATTCCGCAGCAAATCAATGGTTGGATCCTCCAAAGGACATCCGAGCTAGATGCTGGATACCACGCCCTAAACCCGTCCGGATTCTCGTCTAGATTCAACAGGGCTCCGGTATATCGGAGATTGCCGGAGATTCCTCCATCGGAACTCGACAAAATTTTTGCAGGGTTGTTGTAGACTTAATTCCGCATAATTCCACCGAAGTAATCGTTTAAGAGACACTCGAGGAGGCGGTGGCGGCGGATAAAAGTTTGTTGTCCAGAAAAACAGCACGGTCACCTGAGGGCAATGTTGACGTTGAGCCCCTGAGCTCCATGGATGACTCCCCCATGATCTTTATAGAGATCAGAGTTGGTGTTGATGAAGGCCTTCATCCGAACATGATGATCGGAGGTAGGGCGCAGTCCTTGGTCAAACCAAGGTGACCAGTCGAGCTGGTGACGAAGAAGCCGATGTCGCAGTTGACCTGAAGTCGAGCCATTGATCCTTTCGTCGATCACACAGCGGAACTCTCAATGAAAGCACCAATGTCGGTGTTAAAACCAGCGGATCTCGGATAGGGGGTCCCAAACTGTGCGTCTTAGGATCAATGGTAACAGGAGACAAGGGACACGATGTTTTTACCCAGGTTCGGGCCCTCTCGGTGGAGGTAAAACCCTACTCTTGCTTGATTAATATTGATGATATGGGTAGTACAAGAGTTGGTCTACCACGAGATCAGAGAGGCTAAACCCTAGAAGCTAGCCTATGGTATGATTGTTGTTGTATATGTCTATCGACTAGCCTGGCCCCGGTTTATATAATGCTCGAGAGGCCTAGGATAACAAGAGTCCTAGCCGAATATGCCGGTGGGGGAGGAGTCCTTGTCTTGATCGCCAAGTCTTGTGGATTCTTCCTTGTATGCGGCAGCTGTCTGTACTGGCTCATGAGTATACGGCCATGGGGGTCCTCGGCCCAATCCAACTGATCGGGAGACGATGCATTGAGTACCCCCTAGTCCAGGACACCGTCAGCGCCCCTTCTGGATTACTCCACAACGGCCGCCTACAGCGAGGAGGAGTGGCTGCCCAGGAGGAAGCCCCTAGTAAGATCGTAAGTATCCGCACTTCTGTTGTACTTTAGTGCGACATCGCTTCATAGTCTGTTATAACGCCGAACACGCATATGCAGTCCGGCCAGGGCCCATCCCGAGGTATCCTCTTCGGATGGGTCTTTGAGTGATTCGGCGATGAATTCGCTCCCAGCGGCCACTTCCCCTCGGCCTGTGGATGACATGGAGGTGTTATCCCAAAGGCTCCCTAAGCAAGGGGAGGCGACTCTGGAGACGCCCCAAGGTGAAATTCCAGACACCGGGCACACGAGGCGCAAGATCCCCGCAGATTGTGCCGACGGGAGCCGCAGAAAGTCGGGCTCCCAACCGGACACTGTACCGGAACCTCCAAAGGTTCCGGATTCACGCAGGCAGCCCCTCGCTAAGGAGGGTGGGCCGTCCGTGCCGATGACTTCTGTTACACCAGAGGCGTCGGATAGTCTGTTGGAAGCGCTTTGCAGCGCTTCCATGGATGAAGAGCATCGTACTCTTATGAGTGCGGTGATTCAGAAGGTTCGGTCCCCCAAAAGCGGATTGACAGAAGCCTGCACCAGCCTCTTGACAGGCTTTGAGGTAAGTAATCAAAAGTGTGTGAAATTATCACCCGATAGATAGTAGCCCCTGACACTCTGTTTGGTGTTCGGAAAGAAAAGCCAAACGGAGGGTCAATTTTAATCCGCAGGAGTCTAATATTAGGTGTCTATGTGAATAAGCAGGCGGTGCTGCTTGCCGCTGCTGCCCGCACGGCGGAGGTCTCCGGACTCAAGCGAGACCTGGAGCAGACCCAGGGAGAGCTTAGCCTCACGAAGAAGCAGCTCGAAGAGAACAAAGGTGAGTGATACCCCATTCACATATCACAAAGAATAAAAATTGGTGACGCTAAAAAAACGTCATGATTTTGCAATAGGGGCCACGACCGAAGTGGCGTCCCTAAAGAAAGCGCTATCCGAGGCCGAAAACAAGGCAGCCGTGGAGCGTATTGAGTGTGAAAAGCAAAATGCTAGGGTGGGCGAGGTACAGCAAGAGCTCCAGGAGCTCGGCAAGAAGTTTGAGTCCTTGGAGCGTGACTTCAAGATGAAGGAGTCTGAACTTGCGAAGGCCCTTTTGAGCATGCAAGACACCAAGGCCAAAGCCGAAAAGGCCCAGTAGGAAATCCAGGCGGCCAAGAAGATAGCGGCGGGTAAGACATTCTTTATGCAAAGCAAGCATGTGGAGGAGGCGTTTCTTTTACTTACCCGAATTCGGAGCTCCCAGGGGCATTTGCAGATCTACCATGCAGCATATCAGATGCCGTGGAGTTCTACCGTGCCGAAGAGGGGAGCTCAACGGAGAAGTTGTTCTGGTCCCAGTATGGTGGAGCCGAACACCCGATGCCTCTGAGTGACCAATTAAAGCAACTGGTTGTACTCCACAGGGCGGCCGAAGTGGCTATGAAGGATTTCCTAGTCCGGATGTGGCCTAGTGAGCCCCTGCCCGCCAGCTACTTTGGCCTGATAAAGCGGATGGTAAATGCATGTCCACGGCTGGAAGTGATCAAGCGATCCGTTTGCATTGAGGGTGCCCGCCGAGCCTTTGCGCGTGCGAAGGTGCATTGGTGCAAGCTGGATGCGGAGAAGTTGGTGAAGGATGGACCACCGGAGGGCAAGGCGCATCGCTATCCCGAGAAATATTATGATGGCGTTATGAAAGGTGCTCGCCTCGTGGCCGATGAATGTACAAAGGACACAATCTTTGAGTGAAAGTACTCCTGTCATTTTTGTAATATAAAGACAAAGTTATTTGTGCTATATAGCACTTTGTTGATTTAAAATATTACCTTCTGTGCGGCTATTTATAAAATTCTGAAAGTAGGCCAGTCATCGGCTTCCGCCCCCACGTAACTAGTACTAGGGTGTTCGTGGAAAACCCAGACACTCTTTATCCAAATATTTGGTCCCTGAAGGAGGTGTTTGGTGCAGCGAACAAGGCAATCGGACTATGCGGCTTTATAACTTTCACTTAGCCATAGAAGTCTATAATTTTAAATTTCGGCGAAGCCCCTAGAATTCGGAAAGCCGAATTGGGGCACTATGTACGCCTAAATCGGACGAGGTCGATTCCTCGCCTAAAGCGGAAAAAACTTCAAGGATTTTAAGACCTCTCAAACAGCGACCAGCTCTCGCCGCATCATGCCGGTCAGTTTTTGGCTCTCTCTACTGAGGCGCTCGTCCGGAAGAACCAGGACACAATCGCAGTAGTTCTCCTTGCGCTACCTTAACCGATATAATGGAACGTAAGGTACCAAAACAAGGGAGCCGGGCTAGCCCAACTACTGACCCAAGACATGATTCGGAGCTGATGCATATAATGCTATAAGTTCGGGGTGCCGCGCTGTCGAAAGTGTTCGGACTTATCTTGCCGTATTAAGGGGCGTTGTAAGAAGCCCCTGGCAAACTAAATGTACCAAGGTGTACGGATGCAATAGTAAATAAACATTTATATGAAAAATGCGCAGATAGGAATAATAAGCTGACGCTATATATAATCTCCCATTGATGAATAATATGTCTAAGCGTATGTTTACAATGAATATGTTAAGCAGAGGTAAATAGGACTATTTGACATGTCCTATACAAGGCCGGGCCGCATGTAGGTATATAAAACAGGTATAACAATCGCGAATAGATTCCACCTGGGTATTCCCTTTGTGCGCAAAGCCTTTTGCCTCCTTGGATTTCTCTCCTATGAAAGTCCGATAATTCGGCTCTTCTGAAGAGGCTGCCCGGAAGCAGGGTCCTGAAAGATAAAAAAGGGGGTTATTAAAGTATGTTGCGGCTGAACCGCACTGTTGACTGCGTCACTATTGCGCCTCCGCCTATGCCCATGGTATTTTGAGTGCGTAATTGTGTACGCGCGGCACGAATGCTGCCTTAATGGAGCTGGAGCAGAGGCCGGACTGCTAGTCGCGCTCTTGGCGTGCCTGGCGACACTGTTGTGGGGTACTTTGGACTCGCTTGACGGTGTTCAGAGTTGTTGTCGTCGGTTTGGTGGTTTGCGGGAGAAAGCTGCTTTCTACTTCTGCCGCGAGGGCCGCAGTATGCTCTTCTGTACGGAGAGAGCGGTCCATGTTTCTATTGGCTGTTATGACCCCGCGAGGTCCTGGCATCTTGAGCTTAAGGTATGCATAGTGTGGTACCGCATTGAATCGAGCGAATGTGGTTCGTCCAAGCAGTGCATGATGGCCGCTACGGAAAGGGATGATGTCGAAGATTAAGTCCTCGCTTCAGAATTTATCCGGAGATCCGAAGACCACCTCCAGTGTTATGGAGCCCGTGCAACGGGCCTCTACCCCTGGAATTACACCTTTAAAGGTAATTTTGGTGGGCTTGATCCTTGAAGGGTCGATGCCCATTTTGTGCACTGTGTCCTGATAGAGAAGGTTCAGGCTGCTGCCGCCATCCATAAGGACTCGTGTGAGGTGAAATCCGTCAATGATTGGGTCTAGGGCCAATGCGGCTGAACCACCGTGACGGATGCTGGTAGGGTGATCCCTACGATCGAAGGTGATCGGACAGGCTGACGATGGGTTGAACTTTGGGGCGACTGGCTCCATCGCATAGACGTCCCTTAGTGCTCTCTTTCATTCCGGTTTGGGAATGTGGGTGGCTTAGATCATGTTGACCGTTTTCACCTGGGGAGGAAATTTCTTCTGTCCCCCCATGTTCGGACGCCGGGGCTCTTCGTCATCATCGCTGTGCAGCCCCTTGTCCTTGTTTTCGGCATTTATCTTACCGGCCTATTTGAACACCCAGCAGTCTCGGTTAGTGTGGTTTGCTGGCTTATCCGGGGTGCCGTGAATTTGGCATGAGCGATCAAGTATGCGGCCCAGACTGGACGGTCCCTGATTGTTTCTTTTGAACGGCTTTTTCCGCTGATCGGATTTTGAGCCACTGAATCCGGCGTTGACTACCGTGTCTTTAGTGTTGTCGTCATTGTTCCGACGCTTATGTCTGTTGCGCCGTGGCTTGCCGTTATTGTCGTGGACGTCTGAAGTGCCGGAGTTTATTGGCGTGGTGCTACTGCGAGCCAACCAGCTGTCCTCGCCTGCGCAAAAGCGTGTCATGAGTGTCGTGAGGGCCGCCATGGATTTTGGTTTTTCCTGGACGAGGTGTCGGGCGAGCCACTCATCGCGGATATTATGTTTAAAGGCCGCCAGTGCTTCGGTGTCCGGACAGTCGACAATTTGGTTCTTTTTAGTTAGGAACCAAGTCCAGAATTTTTTGGCTGACTCCCCGGGCTGTTGGGTAATGTGGCTCAAGTCATCAGCATCCGGTGGTCGCACGTATGTGCCCTGGAAGTTTTCGAGGAAAGCATCCTCCAGGTTTTCCCAACTGCCGATGGAATTTGCCGGCAGGCTATTTAGCCAGTGTCGAGCTGGTCCTTAGAGCTTCAGGGGAAGGTACTTTATGGCGTGTAGATCGTCACTGCGGGCCATGTGAATGTGGAGAAGGAAATCTTCGATCCATACTGTGGGGTCTGTTGTGCCATCGTATGATTCAATGTTTACGGGTTTAAACCCTTCTGGGAATTCATGATCCATCACTTCGTCAGTGAAGCAGAGGGGGTGTGCGGCGCCTCTACGTCGGGCTATGTGGTTACGAAGTTCGAATGAGTCTGGTTGGCTCTGTTCGGCCCGGCCGGACTTGTTGATAGTGTATCCGGCGTGACGATCGTCGTCACGTGTTGGGGTGCGCCCCCGCGATCCGTAGATCGATCTTGGCTGTCCTGCCTTGTTTTCTAGTATGTCTTGCAGGTCCTGCCTATTGCCCTGGGCCGTAGTGTATTGGCGTAGGGGTGCGGGATGGCATTCGGGCTGATATGCCATTTTATCCCGACCACGAGGTGGCCGGTCAGCCGTGTGGCGCTCAAGTCCATATTCCTCGGCTGCCAGGACTTCCGTCCATCTGTCTGTGAGCAGGTCTTGATCAACTTGGAGCTGCTGCTGCTTCTTTTTCAGGCTCCTCGCAGTGGCCATAAGCCGGCGCTTGAAGCGCTCCTGCTCTACGGGGTCCTCAGGCACGCCGAACTCGTCATCGCCGAGGCTAATCTCGTCTTTGGAGGGGGGCATGTAGTTGTCCTCCTTCGGGTATCCGTCCGTCGCCTGTTCGTCTGGGCTGACCTGCCCGTCTTCCTGTTCGGCCTGCTCGAAGGCAGGCTGATTAGGGTTGTATTCATCTTCGGCACCATCCGGATTGTTTTTGTTTCCTGTGCCGGTATTGCTGTGGCGGGGCTTGGAGCGACGCTGACGACGCCCATGCTTTGCTTTCTTCCTTGAGGGGTTATCCTCCATTGCCTCATCGCCATTGGTTTCTTTCAGAGTGTCCACCATATATATATTATATGAGGAGGTGGTTGTCCACCGCCCCGTGGGTGGTGGTTCCTGTTCTTCTCCTACATCGTCGTCCACACCGTCGATGTCTTCAGAGTCGAAATCAAGCACGTCGGTCAAATCATCGACCGTGGCTATGAAGTGGGTGGTGGGTGGGCAACGAATTCCTTCGTCGCTCGCTTCCCACTCGAGCCGGACATAGTTCGGCCAAGAGTCTTCTGACAAAGAGAGAGACCTTAACGAGTTTAGCATATCGCCAAAGGGCAAGTGCTGGAAGATATCCGCAGCAGTGAATTCCATTACCGAAGCCCAACCAGATTCGGCGGGCTCGGGGGTGCATGGACTGGAGCCTACAGCCAGACACGAGTCCAGGGGTCCGGCGTCACCGGCTTCCTTAGGGTGAAGCATGTGCTCGGCTCTACCACCGATGAGTGTGAAGCCTTCAGGCCGGGTTCCATCCACCCGTCCTCGGACGGTGCGATCTGCCCTGGATTTAGGTCCGGAGGTCCTGCAGGTCCGATACCCCGAGTATTGTCAGACAACAAGTCTAAGCCGTGCTTGTCATGACTGTTCGGCGCTCCTGGTGTAGGCCCGAATCCATCGAAGATCAAGTCTCCGCGGATATCGGCTGTGTAATTCAAGTTTCCAAACCTGACCTAATGGCCGGGGGCGTAGCTGTCGATCTGCTCCAGATGGCCAAGTGAATTGGCCCGCAGTGGGAAGCTGCCGAACACGAAGATCTGTTCGAGGGAAAAAGTCTCACCCTGGACCGCATTGTTGTTGATGATTGAAGGAGCCATCGAGCCTTGCAGCAACGACACAGAGGAACTCTCAATGAAAGCACCAATGTTGGTGTCAAAACCGGTGGATCTCGGGTAGGGGGTCCCGATCTGTGCGTCTAAGGCTAATGGTAACACGAGGCAAGGGACACAATGTTTTACGCAGGTTCGGGCCCTCTCGATGGAGGTAAAACCCTACTTCCTGCTTGATTGATCTTGATGATATGAGTAAGAGTTGATCTACCACGAGATCATAGAGGCTAAACCCTAGAAGCTAGCCTATGATGATTATGATTGTTGTGATCGTCCCTATACGGACCAAACCCTCCGGTTTATATAGACAACGGAGGGGGCTAGGGTTTACATAGAGTCGGTTACAAAGAAGGAAATATAGTATCCGGCTCGCCAAGCTTGTCTTCCACACAAAGGAGAGTCCCATCCGGACACGGGACGAAGTCTTGAGTCTTGTATCTTCACGGTCAACAGTCCGGCCAAAGTATATAGTCCGGCTGTCCGGATAACCCCTAATCCAGGACTCCCTCACACACCCCCTGTGCTTCACCAATAAGGTGTTGGATCATCAATTTCCAGAGGGATTTAAACCTGTAAACATCGAGGCATACTACAGAACTACAGACCCTGCAGTCTGCATTGAAGACTTTATTCTTCACATCCATATGGCTCGCGGAGATGATCTACACGCCATCAAATACCTGCCCCTCAAGTTGAAAGGACCATCTCGACACTGGTTGAAAAGCCTCCCCGAAAATTCAATTGGAAGTTGGGAGGAACTCGAGGACACTTTCAGGGCTAATTTTCAAGGGACATATGTCCGACCTCCGGATGCAGATGATTTGAGTTACATTATTCAACAGCCCGGAGAGTCAGCCCGTAAACTTTGGAACAAATTTCTCACCAAGAAGAACCAAATCGTCGACTGTCCGGATGCCGAAGCCTTAGCAACTTTCAAACACAGTGTCCAGGACGAATGGCTCGCCAGACACCTCAGCCAGGAAAAGCCGAGGACAATGGCAGCCCTAACAACTCTTATGACCCGCTTTTTCATGGGCGAGGATAGTTGGTTGGCCCACAGCGGCACCAGCGACCTAGGCACATCCGAAATCAGGGATGGCAATGGGAAGCCGCAACGCAATAAAAACAAGCATCGAAATAATGAAGACAGCCCAGACAACCTGGCGGTAAACGCCGCATTGAGGGGCTGTCGACTTGGTCAACGGAAAAAGCCATTTAAAGGCAGCAGAGATGGGCCGTCCAGCCTAAACAAAATTCTAGACAGATTATGTCAGATTCATGGCACCTCCGAGAAACCTGCGAATCACACCAACAGAGAATGCTGGGTCTTCAAGCAGGCCGGCAAGCTAAACGCCGAACACAAGGGGAGGGAGCCGCCGAGTGAAGACGAGGACGAACCTCGCCAGCCGAACACTGGGGGACAAAAAAATTCTACCAGAGGTCAAAATAGTGAACATGATTTATGCAACCGACATACCAAAGAGGAAGCGCAAACGCGCACTCCGAGACGTATACACTGTAGAGCCCGTCACCCCCAAATTCAACCCATGGTCGGCTGCCCGATCACTTTCGATCGCAGGGATCATCCGACTAGTATCCAGCATGGAGGTTCGGCTGCCTTGGTGCTCGACCCAATAATTGACTGATACCATCTCACCCGAGTCCTTATGGACGGCGGTAGTAGTCTTAATCTGATATATCAGGACACTATCCGCAAGATGGGGATAGACCCGTCAAGAATCAGCCAAAGCAGTACTACCTTTAAAGGAGTAATACCAGGCATAGAGGCCCGCTGCACGGGCTCTCTAACATTAGAGGTTGTATTCGGTTCTCCCAACAACTTCCGAAGCGAAGAACTAATCTTCAACGTCGCTCCATTCTGAAGCGGCTACCATGCACTACTCGGAAGAATGGCCTTCGCTCGTTTCAATGTAGTTCTGCATTACGCTTATCTTAAATTTAAGATGCCCGGTCCACGTGGCGTTGTCACAATTAGCGGAAATACAGAGCATTCCCTGCGTGCGGAAGAATATGTGGCGGCTCTAGCAGCCGTACCACTGAACGGCCTCTCCAACCCAACTAACTAATCGGTCGTTGAGACCACGGACACGGCTAGACGTGTTCGGTGCACCACTAGTTGTAGCAGCCCAGATAAACCTGAGCTTGATTAATGGCTATGTCCCCACATGTGGTGCTAGGGGATGCCCGCATGTAAAAGGGTCCATATTTTGGCTTGACCCTATTAATACTCAATAGATTAAACTCTCATGGTTCATTAAGAATAACCAATTTTTCGCACGATCACACCAGATTCTTTCACCTGGGTTTTTCCTTTTTTACAGATGACCATCATGCCACACCCTTCCAGGATACGGCACAACGGAGACAAAGGCGCAGACGTGCAGCAGGGCCCCGTTCAAAGGTTTCTTTCTAGATTAAGACCATGTGTAAACCTTTTTTTATTATCTCTTGTTGCCCCATACCCTCCTGACACTTAAAGTAACCAAGAGGGATATCGGCGTTATTGGCAAGCTTATGATCCGCCGATGTAAAATAGATGTTAAAGGGAAGCAACCAATGTGTCTTAGGGATTTATGCCCTCGCCACCACCGCTCTTTCGTCATGCCGGATTAATGCACGTACCCGGAACTTAAGGGATCATTATCGAGGGCGGTACTCAGCCCAGTATATGTTGTAAAGTCTGAATACCTTCAGGAGTGTTGGGCGTCGCGAGTTTGGCCTTATATGCATCATCTCCGAATCATGTCTTGGGTAAAAATTTGGGTTTTCCCGGCTCCCGTGTTTTGCTACCTTACGTTCCGCTCTATCGGCTAAGGTGGTGCCGGGAGAACTACTGTGATTGTGCCCTGGTTCATCTGGATGAGCACCTCAGTAGAGAAAGCCGAAAACTGACTGTCATGATAAAGCGTGAGACTGGTCAACCACTCGATGACTCAGCGGAATGTTCGTGATTCCTCTGCATTAACGAAGGACCGGTTTTCCGGTCACGTATGTACATGCACCGTACTCGAATGAGCGCGGACATACCAGGGGCTATATAGTAGCCCCACCGTCAAACTCCTATGGCTAAGTGAAAGTGTTAAAGCTATATAGTCCGATTGCCTTGTTCGCCGCGCTACCACCTCCTTAAGGGACCAAGACGTTGGATCAAGTGTGATTACGCGCTTTGCCGAACACCCCCGCATTATATGCGTGGGGGTTGAAGCCGATGACTGCAAACTTTCAGGTTATATACATACATACATAAACGGCCGCACAGGATGCACCACAATACTTCAAGGGAAAAAGTATAAATATAGCCTTTATTATCAAAAGCATTGTTTTTACAATCAAGATACATGTACACTGGAACATGGTATTCTTTGACACTGAGCCTCTATTAAATGGGCACCTTCTAGGACTTCTTCAAAATAGTGCTCGGGCAAGTCCGGACCCCCGGGCGGACCCCTAGTTACAATATCGATGGCCTCCATCTTTGCCCAATATGTCTTAACACGGGCAAGAGCCATCCACGCACCCTCTAACCTCTTGACGGCTTCGATATGCGGCACAGCATGAAGAAATCATTGCACCGAACCAAAATAACTATCCGGGCTCGGTTCCTTCGGCCATAGATGATCCACGACAGCCTTCATGGCAAGCCCGAACAACCTATGGAGCTTGGCCCACTCAGCCATTTGCTCATTCAACAGCAACGGATGCTTTGGAGCATTGAACTACGACCAGAACAACCTTTCCACCTCATGATCTCTCCGATCTTTGAAACACTCCGTCGCATCAGCAGCACTCTTTGCTAAATCCAAGTATGCATCTGTGGAACTCCACAGTTGATCAAGAGGGGCATACTTCGGATCGCCGAACTTCGTTCGCAATAAAAAGGTCTTCCCAGCCGCGATATCACCGGCTTGCCGAAGCTCCTCCCGGGCCGCTCTGATTTCAGAGAGAGTTTCTTGTGGCGATTGCAAGGCCTTCTTTAGGTCAGTCGTCTTTGTTTGGTTTTCCTTTTCGAGAAGCTCATATCGGCTGGCGGCATTTTGCAGCTCAAGAGCCATGTGGGCTATTTTATCCTCACTCTAGCGATGAGCAGCCTGTTCGGCTTTTAATTCTTCGGCCGCCTTCAGGGCGGCCGCATCACTCCTCCTGGCTTGCTCCTTGGCCCGGGCAAGTTTTGCCCGAAGGGTCTCCACGGCGGCAGCTCCATCTGCAGTCAAAGCATACTATAAATACTAGCATCATGTTCTACTTAATATTTGCTGACCACCCGAATATACATACCCTGTGCCTCGTCAAGCCGCTTGTTCACAAGCGTGATGTCCGCATCCGCCATGTCAAGCTGTCGCCTCAGTTCGACAAATTCAGCAGACCAGCCAGCCGCCGGATCTGCAGCTGCCTGCGCACAAAAGCAGCACCGTCATTACTTGAGACTATGATCCTCTGCTCACCTCGTATGGACGGCAACCAGAGTCTCAGTGGCTACTATCTATACAAAGTAAACCTTGCGTGTGCGATATAGTCAAATATATATATATATATCACTTTGCGTACCTCAAAGCCTCTTAGCAGGCTCGTAAAAGCTTCATTCAACCCACTTTTTGCGGATGAAATCCTCTCAACCACCGTACCCATTAAGGTACGATGTGCCTCTGAGATAGTCGCTTGCTCCAGAAGACCCATCAATGTGTCCGGTTGTACACCGGACAATCCCGGGCTTTTTCTGTTGGTCTCCTTAGGAGCCGAGAACTCCGGACTTCGGGCGGCCGAAGAGTTACCTTCTGGCCTTTGCGAATCAGGAGAGATCCTCCGGGACGACACCTCAGGGTTGTCCGCCTCATGAGGCGGGGAAGCAGGAGGAGGTGTTTTGTTCTCCATCATCTTCGAAAGAAGATCCCCCGAGGACGAACATTGTTGAGAAGGGCTATGAGCCGGACTGCAAGACATATGTCTCGGTTGTTATTCTCAGGAAAAAGAACGGGACATGCTTACTAAAGTACCTTTGTTCACTTACGGCTTGGTTGACGGCTGGACCCCTTGCGGGCGCTGTGCGGTAAGGTTGCCCTCCGAGGCAGGGCCCCCTGATGCAGGTTTCTTCCCTCGTTTGGAGACCTCTGCTTCCAAATCTTCAGGGGCGTTCCTTTTCTTCTCGTGGTAAGAGGGGATGCTAGAATCTTCTCCCCGTTCACCCTCCGGCGCGGGGGTACTAATTCCCCCAGTGAGGATGCGTAACATACCTCCAGCAAGAAGTCCGGTGTCGGCTTCCCTATTTCTCTCCTTGTCCTCCCCTAATGGCACTTGATAAGGTGCACGAGCCAGCATCCTGGTTAGTATAGGATCCGGCGAGCCTTCGGGAAGAGGGGCCGAACACCTGATCCTCTCCGCCTTTCTTATCCAGTCCTGGCCAAGGGTGGTTTTTCAGAATAAAGTTGTGGCAAATATAATGTCAGCATGTTCGGTCGTGGAGTTACTTACTTGGGTATCTGGACGGTTGCAGTTGAGACCCGCATCCTCTGTTGTGTCCGGACACTTTATTCGTGATCCAAAGAATAATCGATACATCTCTTCGAGCGTCACGCCGAAGAAGTGTTGAATGGTTTGCAGCCCTTCTGTGTTGAACTCCCACATATGGAGAGATCGACATTGGCATGGCAGGACCCGACGAACTAACATTACTTGACTTACCTTGACAAGACTGATATCCCTCTTGAGGAGATCTCGGATGCGGCTTTGCAATGTCAGCGCGTCATTAACTGGTCCCCAGTCCAGCCCCTTGTTGACCCATGATGCAAGTTGTGGCGGCGGGGCAGAGCGGAAGGCTGGGGCGGCCACCCACTTTGTGCCTCGGGGTGCTGTGATATAGAACCACTCCTATTACCATAGGTCGGACACCTCCGGGAAGGAACCCTTTGGCCATAAGGCGTCGGCACCTTTGCTTATTATGGCGCCTCCGCACTCCACGTGTCGCCCGTCAATCATCTTCGGCTTCACATTGAAGGTCTTTAGCCATAAGCCGAAGTGTGGGGTAATGCGGAGGATGGCCTCACACACGACGCTAAACGATGAGATGTGAAGAAAGGAATCTGGAGCTAGATCATGAAAATCTAGCCCGTAATAGAACATGAGCCCTCTAACGAAGGGATCAAGACTAAAGCCTAGCCCTCGGAGGAAGTGGGAGATGAATACGACACTCTCGTTGGGTTCGGGAATGGGGATAACCTGCCCTTGAGCAGGTAGCCTGTGGAGGATTTCGGCGGTCAGATACCTAGCCTCCCTAAGCTTCTTGATGTCCTCCTCTGTGATGGAGGAGGCCATCCACCGGCCTTGAAGGTTGGATCCGGACATGGTTGAAGGTCCAGAGCACTTAGACTGAACCTTGGGTGTTGGAACTCGAGGTACGGGAGGGGAAGGATCGGGCGTGGAAAGAAAAGGACAGGTCTTGACCTCTTTATAAAGAGGATGAATATCAAGCGTCCTCCGCATGGCCGTTTGGAACTTGCCTAAACCGAGGAGTCATATTAATGGCACGGTTGGGTTACCCACGCCCGTATTGATGAGAATCCCGTGATAAGGGGACACGATCTCTGCTTCGACAAGACGTGCCAATAAAATCGCCTCGCAAGATGTGCATTAGCAGGTTGAGAAAAACGGTTCGAATAATGACCAGGCCGCGGCATGATGTCACGCTATGAAAAGTTGTCAGTAGATTAGACTTGTGGAATATTGTGCTCTCTACGGTGGTGTGTGGAATTTGTTTTGCAGATCCGTACATGATCCTTGTGTTCAAGATCTTCTATGGAGTATTCGGAAAAGGAACCCGCCTTGCAATGTCGAAGACAATCTGCGCACCGGACTCATCGTCATTGAAGCCTGGTTCAGGGGCTACTGAGGGAGTCCTATATTAAGGGGTCCTTGGATAGCTGGACTATATGCTTATGCCGGACTGTTGGACTATGAAGATACAAGATTGAAGACTTCGTCCCGTGTCCGGGTGGGACTCTCCTTTGCGTGGAAGGCAAGCTTGGCAATTCGGATATGTAGATTTCCTTCTCTGTAACCGACTTTGTGTAACCCTAGCCCCCTCCAGTGTCTATATAAACTGGAGGGTTTAGTCCGTAGGACAACAACAATCATAATCATAGGCTAGCTTCTAGGGTTAGCCTCTACGATCTCGTGGTAGATCAACTCTTGTAATACTCATATCATCAAGATCAATCAAGCAGGAAGTAGGGTATTACCTCCATCGAGAGGGCCCGAACCTAGGTAAACATTGTGTCCCCCACCTCCTGTTACCATTAGCCCTAGACGCACAGTTCGGGACCCCCTACCCGAGATCCACCGGTTTTGACACCGATAGGTACATAGACACACTCTCCCCCTCGTCGCTATACATCTCCTAGATAGATCTTGCATGAGCGTTGGAAAATTTTGAAATTGCATGCCATGTTCCCCAACAATGACTTCGAGGACAGGATTACCATACCACTCTGGTATGGTATGTGCTCTAGTCGACCTATGAGGTTCAGTAGTAACTTGATCCGAAGTTTCATGATCATTAGCTTCCTCTTCTATTGGTGTAGGCATCACGGGAACAGTTTTTGGTGATGTGCTACTTTCCAATTCGAGAGAAGGTACAACTACCTCATCAAGTTCTACTTTCCTCCCACTCACTTCTTTCAAGAGACACACCTTCTCTAGAAAGGACCCTTTTTTGGCAACAAAGATCTTTCCTTCGGATCTGTGGGAGAAGGTATACCCAATAGTTTCTTTAGGGTATCCTATGAAGACGCACTTCTCCGCTTTGGGTTCGAGATTATCAGGCTGAAGTTGTTTTACATAAGCGTCGCATCCCCAAACTTTAAGAAACAATAGCTTAGGTTTCTTTCCAAACCATAGTTCATACGGTGCTGTCTCTAATGTATAACCCCAAAACGATAGTGGCAAATCAGTAAGAGACATCATATGACGCACCATATCTAATAAAGTATAGTTACGATGTTCGGACACACTATTACGTTGTGGTGTTCCAGCTGGCGTGAGTTATGAAATAATTACACATTGTCTTAAATGAAGGCCATACTCGCACTACTAGGAAAAATCTTATACACAGGATCTTACCAAAAAAGAGACGCTACTACTAAGTTGGTAGTAGTAGCGCGTGTTTTTAAACCACGCTACTACTAAATGGTTTCCGTCATGCCTCATCAGATAGGCAGTAGTAGTAGCGCGTGGTGTACGCTAGTACTCCCTCCGTCCGAAAATACTCGTCGGAGAAACGAATGTATCTAGACATATTTTAGATATAGATACATCCATTTTTATCAATTTCTCCGACAAGTATTTTGGGACGGAGGGAGTACTAAATGAATAGCAGTAGCCCGTGTTATATACCCGCGCTGCTACTATGTACCTCGGTATCCCCTCCTGCGCCGGTCTCCCGTTCGTCTGTCGACACAAAACAAAACAAAACGAAAAAATCGATGGCGAACCCCCCTTCCACCCCACTCCTCTTCTATTCCTCCCACCCAACCCCGCCGTCGGCGACCTCCTCTTTCCCCACCACCGGTGCCCTCTCCCCTCCCCTCCCAGATCGACTAGACCAGATCCGGCCAGGCTCTCCATCCCTCCTCGCGCCTGAAACACTAGAAGCCCCTATTTTTCCTACCCAAACGCCGCCGCACTCCGTCGACTCCCCAATCCCTGCCGGTGACCTCTACCCACGCTCTCCTCTGCCCCTCACTTTCCCTCCAAAGGGAAGGCCCCATACCGGCCGGATCCACCACGCCCACAGTGGGGCTTCCGGATCCGACGCCCGCAACCAGAGGAGGAGTGCCTTACGGATCCCATCTGCTCTCTTCCACAATTCCACCCATGGAGGTGTTCTTCTTCATCTCCATACCTGATTCGTGAGATTTTTTTTGTGTGTGCAGGTTGCTCTGATCCGATCTGGTCAAGGGGGCCGTGGAGAAGCTGCTCCCATCGGCCAGCCAAGGAGAAGCTGCTCAACATCACCACCACCTGCTCCAATTAATCCGCCTGTAACGTAACCCGAGGTGGCATCTCTTCCTTCGTTCAGATTTGACCGCCCATGCACACTTTGGGATCCATCTAGTTTGGGTGAAACGGAGGGTGCCTTATTTTTTTGGTTTCTCTTCTGCTGTGACAAACGCATCAGCAGCTCACGTAGCTTCTTGTTGGTAACAAATGCGTACATCAACTGACCCAAGTAGCCTGGATGTACTCCCTCAGTCACAAAATAAGTGACTCGACTTTGTACTAAAGCTAGTATAACGTTTAGTCACTTATTTTGGGAGGGAGGAAGTATTATTTTTTGGTAACAAATACATTGACTCCAACCATCAATTAATTCTGTACTTATTGCAGATTTCTTGGCCGTTGCACTTGGATTGACTCAGCAACTCTCTAGTTTTACTTCCCTCTAGCTGGCTAGCTAACATTTTTAAGGCTCAGTGCACCGCAATAAATTGTTGGGTAAAATTCTGCCCTAATAGTCTGATACACACCCATTTACTTCACTGATGATGAATGGGCTGTAGATGTTGTCGTTTCGTGTTATCCAGGGTTCGCTGCTCTTTAGCGAGAATCATTTGAGTGCTACTAGTATATTGTCTCTTTCTTGCTCGTGCATTTTTGGATTCCTCGCCGTGTCATGTGTTAGTAAAGTGCTAAAGCCGCTTTCCTGTGTACCACACTAGACATGTTAGCATCATTGGCATATGGTGGCTGTGTAATCACCAACATGGCAACATGTCTGAGTCGCTTGTTTTCTTTTTGCTTCTGTTCGCTTGTTTCTCATCCGTAGAAAAATTTCTAAACTCATTCACTAGCAGGTTGCTTTCCTTCTAGCATAAGTATTGCCAACTTGTGTATACCTTGATTCAGAGATCAATCACATCTTGATTCAGAGAAACCATACTGCACAATTATGCTATTTCCTGACATGAGAAGAACACCCCAGCGCATAACTAGTCTGTAGACATGTGCCATGGAAATTCTGACATTTTCTTGGGTTAAAGAAACATTTTCTTTTATTAAGTCGTGGCATGACACCAAAAGAACCTAGTATGTAACTAATGCTATATAGATTCGATTCTTCTGAAACTTATGCTTTTTTTTGTTCGAAGACTGAACTTATCCATTTGATATAGAAAATTGAACATCATAAGTCAGATTGCCATGGGTTCATAAGTCAGACCGCCTTCCGTTCCTGCATTACCACCACCATTCTTTCTGCAATAGTATCTGAATCCTGCCACTCTGCTGCACCGTTACCAACCTTACTTACTGTCTAAAACAAATTCAGTCGCCATTCACAAGTTGGAACAAGATAAATGAAGTGGGTTTACGAATTTGAGATCATTCTCACTAGCTTTGGTAACTTAGAGATATTTAGCATTCTTAACGAACCCCTAGCATCTTCTTTGAGTTAGTAATGTTATTACATACGTCTGTACTGTTGATGGTTACTACTGTTAGTTATGCACTTGAGTGATGGGTCTGTAGGATAATAAGATCATCAACTCTACTACACAGGGTCTGTAGGATAATGCTGATCAAAATATTGATATGTTAGGACTAGTTTCCTAGTGCAAATGCACTAAGAAAAATCATACGCCAATTGACATTTATGCTAGCTAGCTATATTCAGTTGGTAGGTGCTCGTACTTAAACTGCACATTTAAAATTTAAGCTTTGTTAGTGTTATCTATTTAGTCTGATTTATACACTGCATTCCTAAGCTGAAATATTTTTTGTAACTGAAATATATAGTCTGAGTTTCATTCAGTTATTTGTCACTTTTTAACTGAATATCTTTTTGTAACTGAAATATATGTGTACTTACAGTGCATATTCGCATTGTATCAGAATCTTAGTCCTTTTCTCCTGTCTCGTCTGAGATTATGCTTCCTCTTCATTTATTCATTATATCTATATGCCTTGCTGATGCTCATTTCTATCGTTGTAGGATAATGAGATGTTGAAGCGGCAGAGTGAATCCATGAGACTGTAGTGCAATTGCACCGTTCCATTAAATATTACTCAGGAATAAGGACATTTCAATGGCAGATTAGCTCTATTTTTCCTTTTCATTTTTCTTACTATTGGAGTGAGGACATGTAGAATGAGAAACTGTGTGGTAGCAGATATGGCAACTGTGTGATAGTAGAATCAGGAATAAGGAATATGGCAACTGTGTGATAGTGACATTTTTCCATCACAATTGTTTCTTGGAATTGTATGCACAAAATGGAATTGGTTAATTTTATTTTTTTAAAATCCTAAATAGTTAGTAGTAGCGTGGGAACAAATTGAGCGCTACTAGTATTCAAAATAGCGCTACTAGTATTCAAAATTTTGAATACTAGTAGCGCTGGTATTATAAGCACGCTACTACTACTTTGTTAGTAGTAGCGCGGTTTCGTAATAGCAGTAGCGTGGGTGTTACACGCGCTACTACTAACAAAGTTAGTAGTAGCGCGGGTCTACCCACGCTACTACTAACTATTAGCTGTAGCGCGATACTAGAAGTGCGGGTACCCGCGCTGCTAGTAGCCTTTTTCCTAGTAGTGTCGTAACTCAAATATTCACCTCCGCGATCAGATCGTAAAAATTTTATTTTCTTGTTACGATGATTCTCCACTTCACTCTGAAATTCTTTGAACTTTTCAATGTTTCGGACCTGTGTTTCATTCAGTAGATATATCCATACCTACTCAAATCATGTGTGAAGGTCAGAAAATAACGATACCAGCTGTGTGCATCAACACTCATCAAACCGCATACATCGGTATGTATTATCATTAAGTCATTAGCTCGCTTCATCGTTTCAGAGAACAGAGTTTTAGTCATCTTACCCATGAGCATGGTTCGCAAGTATCAAATGATTCATAATCAAGTGATTCTAAAAGTCCATCCGCATGGAGTTTCTTCATGCACTTTACATCAATATAACCTAAACGGCGGTGCCACAAGTATGTTGCACTATCATTATCAGGTTTGCATCTTTTGGCATCAACATTATGAATATGTGTATCACTACGATCGAGATTTAATAAAACATTCACATTCGGTGTATGACCATAGAACGTTTTGTTCATGTAAACAGAACAACAATTATTCTCGGACTTAAATGAATAAACGAATTGCAATAAACACAATCTAATTATGTTCATGCTTAACGCAAACACCAAATAACATTTATTAAGGTCAACACTAATCCTGAAGGTAGAGGGAGTGTGCGACGGTGACCATATCAATCTTGTAAACACTTCCAACACATCGTCACCTCGCCCTTAACTAGTCTCCATTTATTCTACAACTACTGCTTCGAGTTACTAATCTTAGCAACTGAACCAGTATCAAATACCGAGGGGCCACTACAAGCACCGGTAAGGTACACATCAATAACATGTATATCAAATATACCTTTGTTTACTTTACCATCCTTCTTATCTGCCAAGTATCTGGGGCAGTTGCGCTTCCAGTGACCATTTCCTTTGAAGTAGAAACACTCAGTTTCACGCTTGGGTCTAGCTTTGAGCTTCTTCATGGGAGCGACAACTTCCTTGTTGTTCTTCTTGAAGTTCCCTTTCTTTCCCTTGCCCTTTTTCTTAAACCGGTGGTCTCCTTAACCATCAGCACTTGATGCTCTTTCTTGATTTCTTCCGCCGATTTCAGCATCGCGAAGAGCTTGGGAATCATTTTCGTCATCCCTTGCATATTATAGTTCATCACGAAGCTCTAGTAGCTTGGTGATAGTGGATGGAGAAATCTGTCAATCACTATCTTATCTGAAAGATTAACTCCCACTTGATTCAAGCGATCATAGTACCCCAAACATTCTGAGCACATGCTCACTGTCTGAGCTATTCTCCTCCATCTTGTAGGCAAACTACTTGTTAGATGTCTCATACTTCTCAACATGGGCATGAGCATGAAATACCAATTTCAGCTCTTGGAACATCTCACACGTTCGACCTTTTGGTCTCTAGTGTTCCGAGACCATGTCTGTACATGCTAGGCTCATCAAGTTTAACCCAAGTATTCTGCTTGTGCAATACTGGCTTACACCCATTTTATGTGAACATAGAGTCTATCACTCCCGATCATCACGAGGTGCTTCGAAATGACGAACTTTAGCAATGATGCATACTCGGGGAGAACACTTTTATTTTAAAATTAAATGAAGGGATCATCTTATAATCCTACCGTCGTTCTAAGCAAAATAAGATGCATAAAGGATAAACATCACATGTAATCAAAATATGTGACATGATATGGCCATCATCATCTTGTGCTTTTGATCTCTATCTCCAAAGCATCGTCATGATCTCCATCGTCATCAGCTCGACATCTTGATCACCATCGCTGCGTCGGGGTTGTCTCGCCAACTATTTATTCCACAACTATTGCTAATACATAGCGATAAAGTAAAGCAATTACATGGCACTTAATGATTGACACACACATGTCATACAATAATTAGAAGACAACCCTAAGGCTCCTGCCGGTTGTCGATATTACAAAACATGATCATCTCATACAAAACTATATATCACATCACGTCTTGACCATATCACATCACAACATGCCCTGCAAAAACAAGTTAGACGTCCTCTACTTTATTTTGGTGCAAGTTTTATGTGGCTGCTATGGGCAACTAGGAAGAACTGTTTTTACCTGTGCAAAAACCACAACGGTGATTATCAAGTTTGTTGTTTTAACCTTCTTCAAGGACCGACCGTAGTCAAATTCGATTCAACTAAAGTAGGAGAAATAGACACCCGCCAGCCACCTTTATGCAAAACAAGTTGCATGTCAGTCGGTGGAACCGGTCTCATGTATGTGGACAGGTAAGGTTAGTCCGGGCCGCTTCATCCCACAATACCGCCAAATCAAAATAAGATGTTGGTGGTAAGCAGTATGAACATCACCGCCCACAACTCCTTGTGTTCTACTCATGCATATCATCTACCCATATACCTAGCACATGATGCGACTGTTGGGGAACATTGCATGGAAAACAAAAAAACTCTATGCACATGCAAGATCTTATCCATGGAGATGCATAGCTACGAGAGGGGAGAGCATCGACATGCCCTTGTAGATTGCTAAGCGGAAGCGTTTATCACGCGGTTGATGTAGTCGTACTCTTCACGATCCGATCATGATCCAACCGATCTAGTTCCGAACGGGCGGCACCTCCGAGTTTAGCACGTGTGCAGATTGATGGCCTCTCTTCTTGATCCAGCAAGCGGGATAAGAGAAGTATATGGGATCACAACCAACACTACTGTGTGGTGGTGATGGTGGTGGTGGAGTACGGATAGCGCTTCGCTAAGCATCGCTGGGACAAGGCAGTGGAACTACGGAGTAATGGGAGAGAGAGGGGCGCCAAGGTCTTAGTCTGTTCTCTTGGGGCGCCCCCTCCCCTCTATATATAGGTGTAGGGGCACGGAAAACAGCCCCTCCAATCCCTAGGGCGTAGATATGGGGAAAAGAACTTGGACTCCAAGTCCAATCCTATTCCTACTAGGACTCCTTCCTTTTTTGTCGTCCCTAGACTCATGTGCTTTTGAGGACTTGGTGCACGTAATCCAATAAGTGCAGTGCGCCTCCCCTCAGCTCATGCTATCCATTGGGTCATGGTGGACCCACTTGTGGACTTCCGGACCTCTCCAGAATCCTCCGGAACCTTCTGGAAGCTTCTCGGTACAATACCGAAAAAGCCGCACCTTTTTCTAGAACCCAAAATATGACTTCCTTTATATAAATCTTTACCTCTCGACCATTCCGAGACTCCTCATGACATCCGGGGTCTCATCCGATACTCCGAACAATATTTGGTTACCACTCATCAAATATCCCAATACTACTCTAGCGTCAACGAACGTTACGCGTGCGACCCTCTGGAGTTCGAGAATTATGTAGTCATGACCGAGAGACCTCTCCGGTCAATAACCAATAGTGGGACCTGGATGCCCATACTGATTCCTACATATTCCACGAAGATCTTTTATCGGTTGAACCTTTATGACAACATATGTAATTCCCTTTGTCTGTTGGTATGTTACTTGCCCGAGATTCGATCGTCAGTATCTCTATACCTAGTTCAACCTCGTCACCGGCAAGTCTCTTTACTCGTTCCGTAATACATCATCTTTTAACTAACTGCTTAGTAACTTTTCTTGCAAGCTTCTTGTGATAATGTATTACCGAGAGGGCCCAGAGATACCTCTCCATCATACGGAGTGACAAATCCCAATCTTGATTCACGCCAGCTCAACAGACACCTTCGGAGATACCTATAGAGTATCTTTATAATCACCCAGTTACGTTGTGACATTTGATAGCACATAAGGTCTTCCTCTGGTATCCGGGAGTTGCATGATCCCATAGTCGAAGGAATATGTATTTGACATTAAAAAAGCAGTAGCAAAAACTAAACGATCATATGTTATGCTAACAGATGGGTCTTGTCCATCACATCATTTTCTTAATGATGTGGTCCTGTTATCAAGTTGCAACACATGTCTATGGTTAGGAAACCTTAACCATCTTTTGATCAACAAGCTAGTCTAGTAGAGGCTCACTAGGGACACGGTGTTGTCTATGTATCCACACATCTATCGAAGTTTCTTGATCAATACAATTCTAGCATGGCTAATAGATGTTTATCATGAACAGGGAAATATGATAATAAGCAATTTATTATTCCCTCTAGGGCGTATTTCCAACACCTGAGGCCATCCCCATGACATCGGATCAAGCCCGATGCTGAGTACTTGTCCCTGTGATGTTAATTAGGCTCTGAATCCAAGGTCGTTGTCGCTATGCACGCCCACACATGCTCCGGATGCCCTAGCTACATGGCAAAGCCAAGACTGAGGCCTGGCGTACCCGCCATGAGAATGTAAAGGTGCACTGGTTAGTGAGGGTGGGTGGTACCACGCTCCGTCAGACAAGGTCGTGGATGATGCATGTGCCTGGATCCTGGCAAAGCGGCAAGCCCGAGCGGCGCATTCCCTAACGGTTGGGTAAATCCAGGACGTCCATGCCCTCGTCGGCCCGCCCTCCAAAGAGGAGGAGGAGACCGGTGGTGCATCTGACACCTCCAACTTCGATGCCAAGCAGATCCGTTTCGACCCCTGTGTCGTCTTTCAACGCTACCATTGTGACCAAGAGGACAAGGGCAAGGGCAAGGGTGGTCATGGATGAACTATATATAAAGCCTATTTCAACTAGTAGAATATTCCTAATTTTGCTAGTCCGATGGCATGTGTGATGAACTCCCCTATGCTATGCCCTGTATGAACTACTCTTTCTGTCCGGAAATACTTGTCGAGAAAATGCATAAAAATGGATGTATCTAGAACTAAAATACGTCTAGATACATCCATTTCTCCGACAAGTATTTCCGGATGGAGGGAGTATGTGTTTTGTTCTGTATAAATAATGAAGTGCGTGTGTTGATCTAGGTTACATGAGATTGTATGTGGATTTGGGGTTTTGTACTGTGGATGCCGACATTTAAGGGATGGGTCGGACATATTGTGGTTTATATTTGCCTAGTCCGATTGTAGATACTAATTGTTCAATTAAGATGACTAGATAAAACCCGGGTGTTGCTATGCGAGACATGCTTTATTTAGGTGAAACCTTTCAATATTCATGCAAATACAAATGATCTTGTTTAATATGTAGTTCTCACCCAAAACTTTGAGGCAGCTCAAATAAAAATACAACATGATCTCAAAACTTTGATAAGCACGTTCTTATAAGGAATGGTTGCAAAGTAAGGTTTCGCTAGCATATATGGATTATTTTTGCCAGAAAATTTCTGGTCTATTCATCAATTTTCAAGGCAATACAAAGAACACTAAAGGTAAAAATTAGATCCAGATTCGTAGACCACCTAGCGACTACTACAATTACTAGAGCAAGCCGAAGGCGCGCCGTTGTCATCGCCCCTCCATCATCGGAGCCGGACAAACCTTGTTGTAGTAGATAGTCGGGTAGTCGTCGTGCTAAGGCCTAAGAGGACCAGCGCACCAGAATAGCAGCAGCCACCGATGAGAGAAGTGTAGACCGGAAAGATATAACCTGAAGACACACAAACATATATGAACGAAGACCAGATCCAAGTTGATCCACCAAAAACAAATGCTGACCGAATCCCGTGAGATCCATCGGAGATAAATTTCCACACGCCCTCTATTAATGCTAGATGCACCAGCAAAACAGGGCATAGGCAAGGAAAACCTTATTCCAACATCAGAAAGCCGCCGCCGTCTTGTCTTCCTGAGCAGAACGCAAATCCTAGACGAAAACAAAATAGCACCTAAAAACAATGTAGGAGCCCTCCCGCCGGCAAGAGCCGAAATCCACTGTGTCTCCATGGCCTGACACCACGGAAGACAAAGCGATCTATGGCGGCGCCAGCGAGAGGCATCGGTTCCTGGTGGCCCTTGCGCGAGCGCAGAGGCGAAGGCCTGGAGATTCACCGCCTCTGCATAGAAAAACTTGCTTCATAAAAACAGGATGGGGATGTTCATAATTAATGACCTGCTAAAGCATGAAGAAGCCACATTGCGCTATGACTGATTAATATATTTTTCCAAATGATAAATGTCACACATGTGGCACAAAGCACGTCGGCACTGACGTTTTTTTACAACTAAAGCTGCAATCCAAAAAAAATTGAAATTTGCCATCCGAAAAGAAAGCTGCCATGCTTGACAACTAAAATTGCCATCCTCGCATCACTAGTCTTGCGATAAAAAAGTTTGGAGTTGGCATTTGTACGTGCCACAGATGTGGCACTTATTAGGGTCCATTTTCTTACATGAAAGTAATCTTGGTAACATATTACTAATGATTCATTTGCCCAATTTTGAATTATAGACGTAAATAAACAAATAAGGGTACAACCTTTTTTAGAAGAATTTCGCATCAGTTAGGGAGAAGAAAAATGTTCCAAGCTTTTTTCCCCAACCTTTGGCCCTTTACCCATCATCCCGTGTCTTCAACAGGAGAGTAGTGTTGATCTAGCATATCTAAATAGAAGCCCCCGTTACCCGATTTCTCTTGGCATGCAGTATTCACATAAGCAAACAATAAACTTTCAGCCTTCCACCTCAACAAATCTGCCAACTGAATAGATTCTTTTATTTTCTTTTTAACAAAACGAATCATGTGTTTTTTCCCATTGCACTGATTGTCGTGTCTGACCCCACTCCTTCCTTCTTCCACATAGTAGGCGGCTCCTGCCCACCCGCACATTGGCACATGGATTTCTTTCTTCCACATCTCTTCTCCGCGGACCGCACCGGCGCTCCTCCTTCCTCCAAACATCCCACATTGCACACTGATGTTACTGAGAAGGTTGCATCCATGTCATAAAAATTGATGAGCCGAATTACTCCTACCTCATTATGCACGGGTAACCGAGCTATGATATCACAATTAGGAGGCAGAGGCAATGAAGCTCGAGAGGTCCAAGCGAGGAAGCATCTTTGGTTGTGGTTGTAGAGACGCAAGATGATGGAGACATACGACGGCTGTTAAGAGGTCAGTCGATGAGCGCAGCACAGGGCATAGGGCACAGGGCAATGAAGCTCGATGAACTAGGTATTTTGATCGATTCTGCGGCAATGCACGGGATATCATCTAGTTCACCCAATTTCTGATACGTTGACGGGGCGACAAATTGATAGGGGGCAAACCAGAAAATTGCTTATGGGGAAATAAATATTTATTCAGGTGACTGACATATAAGCGCTCCCATTAAATGTGTATAAGAACTATCACAGCTAGTTTATGGCAGCAACAAATCCCCCAAAGAAAAAGATAAGTGATCGGCCAGTGATTTGCCGGTACGTCTACTCGAAGGCCCATGCAACTTCGCTGCGGACCTGGGCCTCCTCCTCCTTGGTGTAGTCGTTGACGATGTTGAAGTGCGCACGCATGCCCTCCACCGTCTTGCCCCTCATCTGGTCGGCCACCGTCTTGCACGCCAGGTCAAGGAGACCCTGTACCTCGAGGTAGTTGGCGGCGAGGAGGAGGTCGAAGAGCGTGTCCTGGTCGATGCCGCTCACGAAGTCCGTGTCGAAGCGATCCAGCTCCGGGTCGCCCGACGAGAAGGTGCTGTTGACGTACGTGGCCGCGTCGGCGTCGGCGTAGTGGCGGTTGCAGTAGTCGACGACGCGGGCGAGGATGCGGCCCGTCACCTGGGTCAGCGGGATCACGCCGGCGGCGCAGCCGTCCTCCAGCATGTTCTTGATCAGCACCGACGCCGCCGCGATCGTGTCCGCCTGGACCACGAACTCCTCGCCGTCGTCGCTGCGGAGAGTCACCGTCGTGTTGTCGCTGCTACTTGCCATCTCGATCGATCACCTAACCTACGCGCGCGTGCGTCGATCTATTCGGTCGAACTAGGTCTTTTGATCGAGCGATTGATCGATGGGTGAGAGACGCGGCGCTGGAATATATAGATGAGAAGAGACGGTAGGGAAGTCGGCGGCGGCTTTTTTTGTTGGGGTTTGTGGGGCCGGGGAGAAAACAAATTCCTTAGTAATCCGAATTTGTATCGATACATGACATACATGCAGGAGCGGTAAACACAGAGCCGGCCATGGCAACCGGCCCACCGGCCCGACAAGCAACCCTAAACGTAACCAATATCTCGAAAGAAGTTCATTTTCACCCCTATAAATGTACGGCCAGCCCATATAGGGACTCCTCCCCACCGGTTTTGGGAAGGTTGTAGAACCTTCCCAGAACCTTTTATTCTTGTTTATTTATTCCAGTTTTTTCTTTTGTATTTTCTTTTTCTTTTTAATTTTCCCGATTAACTTTTTTTCTTTCTATAATGTTCTGTTTTTATGTTTATCCTTATTTTCACCTTTTCTAAAAAACAAATCGGCCAAGTATCAATTTTTTGAAGAAATTTTCTTAAACTGTGAACATTTTTCAAATTGCAAAACATTTTTTTCAAATTCGTGAACATTGTTTCGAAGAAGTGAACATTTTGTTGAAATAGTGAACACCTTTTTTGAAATCGTGAACATTTTTTAAATCCGTGAACATTTTTTTAAATCCTGATTTCTTTCAAATTCACGAACATTCCTTGAAATTTTGTACATTTTTCTGGAATGGTCAACATTTTTTGAAATTTCTGAACAATTTTCGAAATTCAGATACATTTTTCTGTCTTTTACGTACATTTTATTATTTCTTAATAGTTGTTCAAATAGCGAACACTTTCCGAAATTTGTGAACATTTTTCAAAATTCATGAACATTTTTTAAATATCGTGAACATTTTTCTAGAAATTCATGAACATTTTTTGAAATTGTAAAGATTTTGATTAGACAAACATTATTTTTGAAATTGCGAACTTTTTTGAATCTGTGAGATATTATCATTTCCTGAATAAATTTCAAATTGTGAACAATTTTTGAATTCACGAACAATTGGATATTTTGCAACTTTTTCTGAAATCCTAAATTATTTTTGAAAATAAAATAAAGCTGAAAACAGAAAAAGGCAAAAAAAAAACAAGGGGCTCCCCGCCCCGCACATGGGTCAGCTCATGAGGGCGCGCAGGGGAGCAGGGAGGGTACGCGCTCCCGTGGCTACCGGCGCGGGAATATCCTAGCGGACGCTCATTATGCCAGATTGTGGAGCGAACGCACAGAGGCGAGCGACTAGCGATCCAGATGGGCCGGCCCAACTACGAGATAATACACGTGCTACAGTATCCGATTTTGGGTACTTTCTGGAAGGTTCCTGACTGGTTTTTTTTTTCTGTTTCTTTTTTTATTTATTTTTTTCTTTCTTTGTTTGTTTTATCTTTCTTTATTTCGCTTTTTCAATTACTTTTCTTCTCTTTCTATTTCCTTTTAGTTCTTCAGATTTCAAATTCCTTTCTATTTCTTTTTTCTTTTCTTCTTTTTCGTTTTATCTGTTTGTTTTCTTTCTTTGGTTTCTTATTTCATTTCCTTTTTCTTTTCTCCTTTTTAATAAAAGTATTCAAATTTTGTTTGCCTTTCCATAAAATGTTCAGTTCTTTAAAAAATCTCAAAATTCAAAAATTGTTCTCGTTACACAAAATGTTCAAAACTTTCAAAATTAATATAATGTATCGGACTTCAACTTTTTTGTTCATGTTTCAAAAAATGTTTGCGCTTTCAAATTTATTTGGGATTTTTCAAATTTGTTCTCCGTTTCAAAATTTGTTCTTAATATTCAAAAAATGTTTGTGGTTCAAGAAATTGTTCGTGCTTCCAAATTTGTTCTACGTTTCAAACTTTGTCCTCAAGATTCGAAAAAAATGTTATGCTTTAAAAAAATTCCGCTTCCAAATTTGTTCTCCGTTTCCAATTTTGTTCTCAAGATTAAAAAAATGTTCATGCTTTAAAAAAATGTTCATGTTCTCTAAATTCAAAAAATGTTCGGGATTTTAAAAGGTGTTCATTTTATCAAAACTTTGTTCAAGCTTTTTAGTTTTTCTTCTAAAATTACGAAAGTGTTCGCTTTTTAAGAAACATCTTTTCAAAATAATTCTCGCGTTAGTAATTTGAGAAAATGTTCGGATCTCCATTACATTTAGCTCTGTGCACAATGGCAAATCAAGAAAGCTTGTCTATCGCGTTGGCTATGCTCGTGCATACAAAGATGGAGGTCCCTGGTTCGTACCCTCCTTCGAGCAGCAGAGTTTTTTGGGATTTTTTCACTGTGTTGCGCAAATGGGCCGGCCCAGCTTGAGACGCGCCTGTGCGTCCGCTCGACAATTCGCCGCATCGAGCGATGCATAGGAGCTCCCGCCAGCGCGTACCGTGCTGTATAGGCGCTCCCTTCTTTCATGGGTTGTTCGGCTGAATTTCAGACCTGCCCCTGTTTGCCCTTGAAGCATGTAACCCGTTGCATGTTTTCCAAGTTTTTTGCATTTTCTTTTCTTTCCTTTTTCTTTTTAGTTGATTTTCTCTTTACGGTATTTTGCGGATGTTGGATGAGTGTAAATATATACCGATAGTTAAAATATAATATTTATGAAAAGTATGCTAGAGTGCAAAATTTACATTATTATATGCTTATTCTTTACATATTACAAAGTACAATTTCAGTGTAAATATGTGTGCAATTATTTCATTTTATTTTTTATTTTATTTTATAAAGAGTAATACGAATACCACTAATTCATTTTTTCTAAAAAATAAATTTTGATATTGTTTGGTTTTCTATTTTATTTTCTTTTTTCTTTAAGGGTAATAATAGTGTCACTAATTAATTCTTTCTTAGATTTATTTTTTGCAAAAAGTCCACTATATGCTTGATCTTGCATAACTACAGAAAAACAAAATTTATGTTTTTTTTCACAATTTGTGTTTTATTTTCTTTCTTTTTAAAGGATAATACCAATGCCACTAGTTTTTTCTTTCATAGAAAACGTTGCTTTTAAATTTTTATTGTGTGTAAATATATACGCAAGTACTATAGTATGTGCGTGTAAATTATAAATTACACTATTATATGCTTGTTCTTTATATATTACTCCCTCTTTCCCAAAATAAGTGTCTCAAACTTAGTATAACTTTGTACTAAAGCTAGTACAAAGTTGAGACACTTATTTTGGGATGGAGGGAGTACAAAATACATAATTTCAATGTAGAGTTGTGTGCACATGTTTTTAAATTTTCGTTCTTCTTTAAGGGTAATACCAATGCCACTAATTATTTCTTTTCTTATAAAAGTTTATTGTTTTAATCTTTTTTTCCTTTCTTCTTCAAGGTAATACCATTTCCTGAACCATGCTTACATAGAAAAAAAAGTGTTCTTTTTTGTCTTACTTATTTCTTATGTGAGATAGGATGACTCGTATAATTATTTATTCTATAAAAAAGAGACGTGCTCTTCTTTTTTCTGTTTTTCTTATTTCTTCTTTGAATTACCATGTGGTCATGTCCGCTGCGGAAACGACCAAATATATTTTGTGTATACATATAATCCAAGTGATCTTCGTATCATTTTGTTGTCGAGTAAAAAAAAAGTACTGTGCGTACTACTCCTATGTTTTATGCGCGAAAAAAAGATGGAGATTTATGTAAATCACGAGTCAAGATTTGTAATTTGCAGCTGCTGATTCATTACTAGTCAAGGTGAAGCAGCACAATTACCCGCAAAAAAAAAACGTGAAGCAGCATAATCAGAAATCTCAAAGGCACGTACAGCCCCTCATATGCATACTTGATTAGCTCGACCGAGCATGATTGAAGCTCTATAATCATCATGCTTTCAGAGATTTTTGTTGCCTGAAACTTCTTCAGTGTCACATACTGTATATACAGAGACAGTTGACGGAAAGTTCAGAAAGACTTGTCTCTGCTTTGTTGCCGCTGACAAATTTCTGAAACTGGAGAGCAGTACATCTCGAGTGGTCTAGCGTCATTACTAGTACTACTAGTCTACTACACCTGTCCCACCTCGGTGATCTCGATGTCGTCTTCATCGTCCTCCCACACGCCGACGGCGGCGGTGAAGGCGGTGGCGCCGGCGACGACCACGACGGCGAAAACAAGCGGGACGACCACGTCGGGCACGGTCCGGCCGAAGAGACCGGCGGGCACGCAGACGGCGTCCCACGGCGGCCCATCGAGCGGCAGCCCGATGCTGCCGCCCGCGAAGCTGCCATCGGGGCATGCCTTGGTGAGCGGCGCTCCCGGCGCGACGCCCCAGACGTAGGCGAGCTCGGGCGCGAGAGCCGCCACTGCCACGGACATGGCGGCGACGGCTGACCACGTGGCCGCGTAGAGGAGCAGCGGGCGTGGGGCGAGGAGGCCGGCGAGCGAGGGGAAGTGGGACGCCATTGTTGGTACTCTGTAGTCTTTCACAGAGGTTTTCTTCGTCCTGGGGAGGGCCGCGCAGAGCGGGATGTATATACATGGGAGAGCGGAGCAGGTGGCGCTCTGCAATTGTCTGGGCTTTGTGTGCGTTTTGGGTGAAGGGGATTTGGCGGGAGCAGAGCAGGTGGCACTCTGCAATTGTCAAGTTCGATCTGCTCCGCTCCCCACTTCAGCTGCTCCTCTGGAGTCTCCTGTTTACTTACGAATAGAGGAAGTGGAATGCATGCACAAGGGATTACATTCTGCCTATGGATGCTCTTGCTTTTGCATGCCCATGAGGCAGCTCTAACTTCTACCTCTAAAATTTTACTACTTATTAGACAGTACTAGATTATAAATTTTTTTGATTGAGAAAGTGAAGACAGTAGGTTTGCTGCCAAACAAAACCAGCACAGGCGAACGTGCCAGATCCGGGCCGAGCATCCCCTGATCCACTGCACCTATATCAAGTTTGTGAAGTGTTCATTAAATTTGTAAAAACAATTCACCAATTTGGAAAAAGTTCAATGAAAATAAAATAAAAATTTAACCGATTTGAAAAAATTTCATTGAATTTTTGGTTCATTGATTTATTTTAAAAAGTTCACACATTTGAAAAAGTTCATCTATCTGAAAAAATGTTCATGAATTTGGAAAATGAATTTTGGGAAAAATGTTTCATCGATTGAATTTTAAAAGAATCCATGCATTTAAGAAAAATGAAAAATGAAAAAGAAAGAAAAACAAAAAATGAATGAATGAGTAAAAACGTCCAAAAAAACCAAAAACTGAAGAAAGAAATAAAAGAAAAACACAAGTGTTTCACAACTATTGGGATAACCTAGTGATTAATGATCTTCCCTTGGTACGCAGATGTTGCGAATTCGAAGCCGGTGACAAGAGGGAGGATCCAGCTTGATACCCCCATAGGTGACTCGATTGCTCAAAGGCACACTTATTTCAGTCAAGGTTAATCATCATCGCCCTAGCACGAACACTACTGATCAATTTAGCAAATCCAGGAGCATAGCTATACGACTAGGGCATCCACATGTAAACCAGATCATCGCAGGAACTCCTATGATAGAAACCAAACATGAACAGCAGCCTGCAAATCCTAAATAGCATGCATCCACAACTACAGAGCTCATGTAGAAACTGATGCATGAGTAGGTCATAGAGCATCAACTAGACGAGCACTACATCAACTAGTAGAGTGCCCGTGCGTTGCCACGGGCTCTTGAAATAGTTTGCAAGAGTTACATATTGAATACCACACATACAAATAATATAACACAAACACAATTATTGAATAATTGAAATTCATTTTTGCAATGTAAATTGATAAATAAAAAAGATTAATGACATGTTCATGTAACGATGTTTGACCTTGACATCTATTACAAAACTATCGATATCAGGAAAGTTGCCTTTAGCTTCATTCCCATTATGTTTTAGCAAGTATAATAAAAACGGCTTCCTCAACTCATACTCATCCTGCACAAATAATATATGTAGTTAGTATGAAAATTTCATGCCGAAGGTATCAAAACATCTAACGGACAATACTCACCGCGCAAACCGGCTTGACCAATTCTTTACCGTTCCACCAGAGCATAAAATGAAAAACAAAATAGCTAGACACATTCCTGCAATAATTTAAATTAATAATATAAAAAAATAATGATAACAAATATAAATTGGAATTGGAATTGACCAAGTTGTAGGTTACCTAGATTAAAGGAATATACGACGTCCAGCTGCGTGCGCTCTTTACCCGAGTGATAGAACCTATTGCCACATTGTTAGTTGAGTCCATGTAATAAGAAAGGCGACAAAGAGAATTACTACTAACCTGTTTTCTAAAGAAGAAGATGGCATAAATACTTATAATAACATGGCATAAAAGTTAGCACAATAGATTCAATTTGCCCGTGCGTTGCAACGGGTGCGATACATATTGTATAGGCTCAACATCAATCATATGAACATCATCATGCACATCAAGCAGCATTATTGATTTCTTATTCACCGTTAAATCACTCATGTTCTTCTTCTTTCCTGATCCAACTTCGCCACTGACATCAATAGCACACCTAGCTCACAAACCCAACCTTCCACATCCACATGCAAATTTTTAGGGTTTACTTCTCCATCCTTTTAGATTCACCATCAAGCAATAACAACAACGTAGGAAGAATTACCGTATACACCAAACTCCTCTACACTCAGTGCAGTACCAGTCTGACCACGACCTCTCCTGCCTCACCTCCATGCCTCCATGTTGAGCGCTCCTTTGGCCACCACGGGCCGAGGCTGCCACGGTTGTCACATGTGTCGTTTGATTTGGATCCAAGAATCAAGATGACAACCATTATCATATAGATAGATTATATACGACATACTAAATGTAGAAGTGGTAACATCACAACTATCAAAAAGTCACCATATGGATACCAAATGAGAAAGCTACGCCTACGAACTGAACTGAAACAACAAGTTAATCTCGTCATATTGTGCATTAATGAATTCTACACAAATTAAATTCGAATCCAAAAATAACTAACAGCAGCCGTATCATTAAGCAGAAAATTCTAATTAAGTGAAAGGACGCATGAGCCATCGCCGGTATGCACGAATGTGTCTCCAACAGATTCTTTGAGGTTGTTGAGCATGCACATCTAGTTGGATACGCCAGGTCTAAAGTAGGGTGTTAGTATGTTGATCAGTGACGCCTCGCATTGACAAGCGCCCAACACACCTGCTCGCCCGTCATATTTCCCCAAACTATGAGCCAATTATGTTTCTTTTTTGCCCTGTGCAACCGACTTCTCCGGCCTCCAATTCTCTAATTCAATTAATTTAATGTCAGATTATGGCTGCATAATCCTTAGTTTTTAAAGTCAATCTCGACTTGCCTTGTAGAAATTAGAACAACGTTTGTATGGCTCAACCACCAGCTAATAAGAATTCAGGCTTTTGTCTATCTTCAACTAATCTGAATGTAATACTTTCTGAAATCAACTGACTGCAACAAAGATGAAGCCTAATTAAAATGAAACCTAATTAACATTTGTCCTTCCTCGCCAAAATATATTTGATCTTCAATTCGATCCAGTCGTGCATCATTGTAGTTGATTCCATGAAAGATGGGCTCCTTACTCCGCTTTCGATCAACAAAATTTGAAGCACAAGAAATCCTATGGACAACATCACCATAATTATTTGCAATATCATAATGTTGTAAACTGAACAATGGTGAAACTGGCTATAATCACTCAGACCACAATGTATATGTCAAGGGCATGTTAATTTTACATAAATGATGGTTGAGATTTATGACAGAAAAAGAAGTCTGGTTAAACAGTTCCAAGATCTTTGTGTTATACTCCCTCCGTTCCTAAATACTCCCTCCGTCCGAAAATACTTGTCGGAGGAATGGATGTATCTAGACGTATTTTAGTTCTAGATACATCCATTTTTATGCATTTCTTCGACAAGTATTTCCGGACGGAGGGAGTATTTGTCTTTTTAGAGATTTCAAGAAGTGACTACATACGGAGAAAAATGAGTGAATCTACACTCTAAAATATGTCTATATACATCTGTATGTGGTAGTCCATTTGAAATCTCTAAAAAAACAAATATTTAGGAACGGAGGGAGTAGTTGGCTAGAAACGCAAGTGCATGCCCAGTCCACCCATGTTTGAGGCATGGCCTCCGTGGTGTGCGCTCATAGCTGTATAATCTAATTAAAACAGACATACCATTTGGTATCACATAATGTACAAAGAAAAAAGATCTAGATAGCCAACATTCTTGGTTAAGCACAGATTATCTCTAACTGATTTCCATGAAAATCTAGAAGGACATGGGTGTTTTGATCGACTCAAGGCAGAAAGAAAAAAGGCATACTTTGTTCATGTGACATCAAAAGCAATGTCTTCTTCATCACCTGGATAATTTGAGATGAATAGTATACACCTTTACGTGGTACATCCTCAAAAGGTAATCTACATCATGTCAGAAAAAAGGTAATCTACATTGGGAGAAACATGCAACTTACTTTCAGAAGCAGCTTGATTAGCAAGAAGGGGAGCCGCAATATGGTTTTGAGCAATGTAATCAAGTAAAGCGCCAGTTGCACTTTGGCCACATTCCGTGAGCCAAAACTCAGGTATCATCGCTGAATCTGCAATGAAAAGATAAGCATTAAAATTTCAAGAAATAAAATCATTAACTTAACATAGCCAACATATGATTGCGGAGAGCAAACCACATACAAAAATTAATAGAGACGTTGGCAAGGAACGTAATAAGGAAGTAAAATATATGAAGGAAACTACACCAGACAAAAATAGTTCCCCAACACCAGGGATAAATAGCTTATTCTTTGAAAAAGCCATGTGGCATGTAAATGTTCTGCAAACCAAGACCATGCAATGGAATATTGCTTCTTCCTCAAATACCGCAGAAAAAAATGCTCCACATAATCTTGTGCATTGTGTGCCTATCTTAGGCTTGTACATATTAGTTTTCTCTATCAATGCATCAATACACAAGTTTTTACGTCTTTCTTTGGGACAAATGTTTCACATAAATAAATGTGAAGCTTTAGAAGGAGTCATAGTTTCTTTAGAAAAACATAGCGGAACCGACACCTACTTTCAGCTTTAAACTCTGCATTGGCACACTTTCCATGACTCCAAGACACCCGGCATAAGCATCATAAGTGAAGTTCCAACAGGAGTCCCGGGAAGCAAGCCTAACTCCTGAACATTGGAGGTAAACGCCATTACAAAATGAAATACTGGAAATTAACAGCACAGACATTTATTCTCTTGCTTCTAACATTAAAAACTACAAAGAAAGCACTTAGGTAACGGATATCCACTTCGGTGCCCAGGCTCATCTGCTCCCGCTCAGAAAAAAAATCAAAATAAATATTAGAAAAATTCAAAAAATTCCATTTTTTTGGGGGTTGGTAGATAATTTGACTCGTGAGGTGCGCCCCAAAATTCAACTTATTTGGACATCTAAGTAGCTCTCGGCAAAAAAGACAAATCGGGTCAAAACAGTGCGTGAACAGTAAACATTTTTACAGACCCTGATTTTGTCTTTTTTGCCGAGAGCTGCTCAGATGTTCAAATCAGTTGAATTTTGGGGCGCACCTCACGCGTCAAATTATCTACCACCCCCAAAAAAATTAGAATTTTTTGAATTTTTCTAGTATTTATTTTGATTTTTTTCCTGAGCGTGGGTGCAGATGAGCTCGGGAGCCAAAACTCCGCGTCCCTTAGGTAAACGATTGTATCTTTGTTCACTCATGAAAGCACTTTGCATTGACAACTTAAATAGTGTCACTAAATGAACTGCAAAACTGATTTGCTTGCCTTTGCAGAAGTAGGTGTCAAACCAGAACATAGAGGATGACGAGGAAACACAATGGAGTGTCCTATTTGAGTTGCATAGAATGGCGTATTAGAAAATTAAGAACTACAAATGATACATCACCTTTAGTGAAAAAAAAGGAGAAATGGATAAGCATTCAACCTGTTTTTGCCTAGCTCTCTTCATAAAGGTCTCCCAAACGTCTTTCTGCCCAAAAGACTTCACCCCTTCCACATGGTTCCATACCACATGGTTTTAACTCCCTGCGCTGCTCCATGTGTGATAAGTTGCGGGTTTCATCACCAGTTTCCTTAGAAAAAAAAGAATGAAAGCAAACTTGTTAGAAATTCAGCTCATAGCTTATTACAAGCTTAGAGAGGTTGTGAGTTGAAACTCACCTATATAACATAAACCAAGATTTTTTGTAGATTTTCCTTTACCCATAAATGTTTTAAAAGGTAAATCAATATGATACAATCAACGCCGGTAACAGTAAAATACACATCAAATGTTGTCTAACGATCTTACGAAATAATTCAAAACTATTTATCTGTATTTTGGGGAGACACTCCCACCATAAAATGGCAATACCGGTGAACTGTGAGAATTAATTCACTGGACTTGGTCAAGAGCCCTATGGTCCATCAACACGATGATGCCCCTTCTTGAATCGCCATTCCAAGAAACCAAGACAGGGGAACCATCAGCACCCACAACAACTGCAAGCACCATCCTCTGTTATTAAGTCGGTAAAGCTCTACTCGCCTAACACAAAATTCTCCATTCAAATTACTGAATACACACGGCTAATGTGGAGAATTAACAAAACCCTAATCTGCTACTATCAAGTGCTGCCGAAGTGTAGAAACATAGTTACAATGAGATTGTTGATGGGCTGGTGGATGCTTATGGTGGAGAAGAACTTGGTCATGACCTTGTGGGAGGGGCAGTGGAAGCCAACGTAGGCGAAGCTAGGGCTGCTGGTGCGCACGAACTCGATGCCGGTGATGCGGCCGATGGAGCCGAACACGACCTCCAGGTCGGTCGCCGACACGCCCTCCGCCAGCCTGCCCTCGTCCAACAACATGACCTATCTGCAAAAAAAATTGAAATGCAACAGTCATATAATAGTACATATGAGGCTATGATGAAGGGTAGACGAGGAAACTGATTGTGATTTACTGCCATAATCTACTAACAGTGGGCTCCAGATCGACAAACAAGGCCCTTGAAACATGTTTCCTGAACATGTTAAATGCATCAAACAAAAAGCAAAGACACTTGTTAGTATGAATTCTTGAGAAAATTGTTAGTAGGATTTAAGCAAGGTGTGCTATCAATTCATAAACAGTACCCAGATGCCTCATGCCTGCTAAAATTAAACCGGACCAACAGATCATCTAACAAAAATCCATGAACATTACACCTTTCATGATTTGCCAATGCAATTCTGAAAAAACAAATCAACAACAGATGATATAAAATAGTAACAGGCAGCTGCCTTTGGGCTGTAGTTAATTTAGCTGTTAGAAAGCAAACTTGTTAGAAATTCAGCTCATAGCTTATTACAGGCTTAGACAGGTTGTGAGTTGAAACTCACCTATACTAGTAGAATGCCCGTGCGTTGCCACGGGCTTTAAAAATATTTTGCTAAAGTTGTATAAACACAGTGGATGTTAAATTTCACATGTAGAGAAAGAAATAGCATCTGCATAATCGGGTAATAATTGAAATCCACTTCGCTTGCAATGTAAATTGCTAAAAAAAAGTACTTCGATCACCCGCAAAAAAAAGTACTTTGATGATGCAACCATATAGAGCGATGATCCAACTAAAACGTTACAAATTAAGATGTACGTGATGCATTTAAGAAATTCTCGCACAATATTAGAAATGTTGTTTTTAGCTACATTCACAGATATTTGAGCAAGTATAATAGAAACTCCTTCCACAACTCATACTCATTCAACACAAGCAATATATGTAGTTAGTACGAATACTTAAAGTCGAAGATTTTTTTAAGAGATATCAACGCTTGCATATCATTATGTTTTAAAAACCTCGATGAATTTATGAACCCTTCCAGTGACGTCGCCTTGAAACCCTTGTCGATGGTTTCTTTTTGAACATCGCCAAAATCCATCTCTATCTCTCTCATATTTTGAAAAAAAAATCATATGAAAATACACCCCTTTTGTTATCATGTATAATAATGAAACAAAGAAGGATTAGTTGTGTGCATCTCTTCTCGTGCTGTTTCAGTCCATTGCATATTTTAATTAATGTGTTCAAAACATCATCTGAATCCATCACTTCTTACTTCTGCCAGACAAAAGTGAAATATATAAAATATAACTGATATTTTATACTGCATTAGAGCAACTCCAATGGGGCGACCCATTTCGTCCGCCCGCGTCCGTTTGGGTCGGCGCGGACAGAAAAGACGGCCCAACACGCCGACCCAAACAGACGCGTGTCCGATTTCGTCCGCCTGCCGACCCTTTCCCGGCCCATTTTAAAGCCGGATTTGCGTCGGCGCGGACACAAGACGGACGCGCGCGCGCGCCCTCTCTCCTCCCCGCGCGTGCACAACCTCCACCACCGGCTTCGTGACCGACGCCGCCGGCCATTTTTTCCGATAAAAAAGGATATATAGATAGTTCTTGCGTACACAGATAAAAGAAAAGATCAACTACTCGTCGCTTTCCGATTCTGACACGGTAATGTCCTCCTCCGACGTCTGAATATAGGCGTCATCAGCATGCTCGTCCGTGAAGTCCCACTCCGATGTTTCTCGCAGCCTCAGTCTTATTTGAGCGGTCAGCTTTCGCGTATGCTTGCCCTCCCGATAGGCGGCTCGCTCCGTCCTCCTGGCCTTCCTCTCCGTCCTCCTCTGCTCATAGAACTGACGTTCGTCGACAATGTCCTGCGGGAAGCGTTCGCGCCACACCACCAAGGCTTGCACGTCCATCTCGGCGAGGGCGAGGCAACGCATCCGCCTCCGGTGTCGTTGGTGAAAAGTCGCGGGAGAGGCGCCAGATCCTGCGCCCGCTGGCTCGACACGTCGGGAAAATTCATCTCCCGTCTCGGCCGCCGGAGGCGGCACGCCGCTGCGTCGTACGCGCGGGCCGCCTGCTCAGCGGTGTCGAAGGTGCCTAGGATGAGTTGTTTCTCGCCAAACAAGATCTCGGCGGAGAAGGCGACGGAGGGGCGCTCGCGGACTCCGCGGAAATCCGAAGCGTCAAGTATGTGCATCGACATGGTGGCGCACAGGCGGCGAGGCTAGTGAGAGGGGGCAAGACGAGTGGGCGGCGGTGGCGGACTGACTGTGAAGGGAGCGCCACCTTTATAACGAGCGCCGGTCGTGGCACGCCAAAATGCGCGCGCGAACATTTCCCACGCTCTGGAGCGCCAAAGCCAGTGTGTGCTAGGCCAAATTTCCGCCGCGCGCGCCAATCTTTCCCGCGCGCTGGCATGGTCGCTGGTATGATCTAAAGCGTGCAGTCATGAAATGGGTCGGCGCATTGGGCGCGCTGCCGACCCAAATCTAAAAGAGGGCGGACGACGGGCGGGCGGCCGACCCAAATGGACAAAAAGCGGACAAATGCGACGTTCGTTTGGGTCGGCCCGTTGGAGTTGCTCTTATATCAACATACTCCCTTCATCCGGAATTAGTTTTTTGAGCTATACCGTCCGAGTTTGTCAGAGAAATGGGTACTTCAAAAAAACTGTTTTTCTTCACATACAGTACTCTTTATTTGCCCGGCATCCTTATTCTCACCACCGCACTGCCAGTCCTCTCACTCTCTCCCCCTCACAGCCGCCCACCCGCTTCTCTCCCCCTCAAAGCCGCCCACCCGCTTCTCTCCCCGTCGCGTCCCTTCCATTGATGGTGTCGCCCACATTCTCCTCTCCCCGCCACTGCGTCCCCGGACGGCTTCTCTGCCGACAACCTCTCGCGCCGATGCATCGGCACCGAGCCAGCGCTCCCCCCGGGCTGGCATCCTGGTCAGCTTGATCCGGCTGGTCGGCACAGAAGGGCTCGCCGCTGCCGGCGGCCGCCGGCGACCTGCTCCCGGCGCTCTCGTGTCTACATCGGAACAACCATGTGGCGGCGTCCTCGTCACGGCGGCAGCGGCTTCACGTGCAGGCGTTCTCGTCGTGGAGGCCACCCAACCTAAGCTACTCCGCTCCTCTATCTAGCTGCCTCCCCTTACGGCCTTCCCCGGCCTATCCGAGGCAGGATGTGCTCCCCTTCCTCCACCCCGACTTCCCGAGCTCCTCCCTCAGGTAGTTCCTCTGCTCGCCCTCCTTCCTTTGTTTGTGCCTTCATCTTGTGCTAGTGCTTACTTGCTGCTGCTGTGTGACCATGTGCCTATATAGACTAGATTAGGAACGCGCCTTGGCGCGAGGATGCCGGTCTCAACGTTTTGCCGAAGCATGTAACAACCTGCCAGTAGGAACCAAGTATAGAATTTGTACTTATACATGATGATAATGAAGCAAAGAAACATTCAATTGCGGCAGAAGTAAAACACAATGAATCTCAAGATCAACATCAGATTATATACAGGATCAAGCTAGGTGGGTTCATCCGACCACAAAAGATGGATACTCAACACGAAGTTCGATGCCAAAAGCAAGAGCAACATAAGAGCCAACTACGGAGCCATAATCATTAAGCATACTAACAAGTGACGTAATTCATCTGCCTTGTCGACATACTTCACAGAGACCGCCTCACACGAACCTGATACAAACAAAACGTGAGATATATAGAGTACAATGAGTTCTGCACTCAAGCATAAAATAACTAAGCATTGAACAGGAAAAAAGATAAATACTAATAGAAATAAATAGCTAAGTGCACCAAATAACTAAGCCTGAGATTGTGAGCTGCAAACTCGGCGACTGGTGTCACTTGCTGCTTCTGATGACTATGGGACTGAGCGGTCTCACCACTTGCAAACTACAAAACTGGTGTCAGTTATGTGCTGCTCCAAAAACGTGTAAATTTAGTGCTGCACCTGCTGTTTTGTATTTATTCATGTTTACTTCCATTGCAGGTTATAAAGGGCTTGAGCGGTGTCACCAGTGTCAACACTCAAAAGTGATGTCCCACAATGTGTGTATAATTTTTTTATTGCCTGATGAGCATGCGTTGGATGTATGATAAACTGTGTACTGTGCAATACCTTCGCTAGCGATCGTCGGCGGGGCCTGGAACGTCGGCTATGGGAGGGCCTGGAACGTCGGCTATGGGAACTGGAACCGATCTGTGTCGCCGCGGAAGCGGTCGGCGGCGGCCCCTGCAAGCAACGAAAACGATCAACGACAACAGCGCCCCGCCGATCCGCTCCGATGATCGGCCGAATATCCGATCCGGTCCGATGATCGACAACAAAAACGATCCGATCCGATGAATGTCAGGGGCCCTCAACGCAGGTGCAGATGGGTGGAGGCTTTGCACTTGGATGGCGGCGGCGAAGGGGTTGAGCGGCGACGTTAGCTGCGTGGACGTAGGGATGGCGGCGACTCGTGCGGGCAAGTGCATCGAGGGCACGAGGATTCGGGTGCGAGCGTCTGGCTAATTTTCGTAGATCTTCATCCATAAATGTTTTAAAAGATAAATCAATACGATACAATCAACGCCGGTAACTGTAAAATACACAGCAAATGTTGTCTACCGATCTTACGAAATAATTCAAAACTATTTATCTGTATTCTGGAGAGACACTCCCACCATAAAATTGCAATACCGGTGAACTGTGAGAATTAATTCACTCGATTTGGTCAAGAGCCCTATGGTCCATCCACACGATGGTGTCCCTTCTTGAATCACCATTCCAAGAAACCAAGACATGGGAACCATCAGCACCCACAACAACTGCAAGCATCATCCTTTGTTATTAAGTTGGTAAAGCTCTACTCGCCTAACACAAAATTCTCTATTCAAATTACGATGAAACTAACTATGATTTACTGCCATAATCTACTAACAGTGGGCTCCAGATCGACAAACTAGGCCCTTGAAACATGTTTCCTGAACATGTTAAATGCATCAAACAAAAAGCAAAGACACTTGTTAGTATGAATTCTTGAGAGTTAGTAGGATTTAAGCAAGATGCGCTATCAATTCATAAACAGTACCTAGATGCCTCATGCCTGCTAAAAGTAAACCGGACCAACAGATCATCTAACAAAAATCCGTGAACATTACATCTTTCATGATTTGCCAATGCAATTATGAAAAAACAAATCAACAACAAATGATATACAATAGTAACAGGCTGCTGCCTTTGGGCTGTAGTTAATTTAGCTGGTTATTTTTTTAGGGAGCATATGCAAAAGATACGTACCCAATGCTGCAAACGAGAAGACATATCTTGTTCACTATTTTAGCTTTTGGACGAGGGCCACATAGAGAGCCCCGTCGATCATGGCAGGAACCGTTCTCGCAAGGAACGACTCAAGGCCCTCCAATGGCGATGGATCCTAGTGCTAAATCCGTGTTCTAATCTGCTGAACATGAAGCCCTAATCACGGAGCGGCTAATTTTGAATGGGACGCACAAATCTCGCAACTACTGGTGTGGAGGCGGCAGATCAGCCGGCCGCGTCGTCGCCACCGGTGACCGATCAACAAAATAGGCCAGGTCATAACCAAAAACTCACCTCGAGTTTGAACTCTTTATTGAGAATCAGACAAAGAAACATAGAAAATTTAAGAGAAGAGCAAAAATTTACTGGGTGTGGATGGACCGCCGATCCAGCCGGAGAGGAAGCTATCAGGCACCATGGTCCCTGTTGTGGAAGGCCTCGATAGAAAATAAGAACCCCATACGGCAGGGCGGTGCTGAGCAATGGCAAGACGGAGACGCGCAGCCCCGGGACAGACTACTCGAAAACCTCCGTCGGTGGTCAACGACAGGTCAAGTGCGTTGGTGCGTGCATGAGCGAAGAGAAGAAGGTTCAGATCAGAGAACGTACTGGCGTAGAGGATGCCTTGCGGAGAGAGCCCCTCCTTGAGATGCTCGAGCCATACCATACTGCATTCCGCGCAGCCGCCGTTGACCACCGAACCATATCATCCCACTTCGACCCGCTTCCGTAATTATACTCCAGTTCAATTATACTCCCTGCTTGGCAAACTGAAACTATGATTATCCTAAATCCTACTTCTAGAGTTGCTGCAGATCAACAGCTGCTCTGAGTTCAAGAACTCTCCCCCTATCTGCAAGATCAGCAGTACAAACAATACATTTTTTGAGTATATTTTCAAAGTACTTCAAGCAGGATAATTGAAGTTACTGAAATTTTACTAAAATTGTGCCTACGACTACATCTCCTACTCATAATCTGTACCCATACTCATACAAATAAACTTACCCCTACTCCTAATCTGTACCCAAGCAGCACTCCAAATTTAAAGAGAGGAGACAGGGGAAGCTCATCATGCAATGGAGATGCTGGTGAAGAGGAGCATCGTCGAGCAGGGTGTCCTCGAGCAGATGTTCGTCATCGAGCATCACCTGTTCGCCTCCCGGTCCTGGGTGTAGTAGGTGTAGGCGGGGACGCCGGCGTGGGCGCGCGCGCGAAGGGCTTGGCGCTGGCGGGGTCGCGCACGGCCTTGTGGAGCCACGGCCACGACAGCACAAGCGCGTATAGCCTCCGGCTACCGTCGGTTGTGTGCTCGGAGAAGACGTTGCGGGAGGCGAGCAGGCGACGGACGGGTACGGGTGGCCGAGCAGGAGCATCTCGGCGGCCGAGAGCAGCGCGTTGGCGTTGCCCACCCACACCGCGGTTGTCGCTCGATCTGCCACGAGGGGAGGGGAAGAGAGTGGGCCGCGGCGGGAGGCGAAGTCATCGGTTCTGGGAGGAGGTGGGGAGGGCTCTGGGGATGCGTCGGTGTGTGAGGAGGAGCCACCGCCGACGAGGGATCCGGCTTGCCTGTTCCCTTCCCATACTCCCATCTGTGCTCCCACTTCATCTTAAGGTTGTTTTTTTCCTTTTCTCTTTCTAATCTAATCATCTCCCCCCTGATTTTAAGGGGGTTGGGCCGGGCCTTATTTTGTTTCAATCAAATCATGCCACATATGCGGGAGCACGGATGGACATACACGCGGGGAGCAGGCAAGTCTCGTCCGCCGACGAGATGCAGATCGAGTGGGGTGATCCAGATCGAGCGGGGTGACGAGATTCGTTACTGTTTTTTTAACCAGGTTAATTTTCGTAGGTTTATTTTCGTAGACTTTTTTCACACGTTTTTTTCTGGATCGATCAGACGATTCCCGCCTGGACCTCTCGTGGGGGGCATCGCTAATTTTTTTATTGGTTCGGCGCCGGATCGGGGGCGGAATTGCTGGTACGTGGGAGGTGGGAGGGAGGACGGAAAAATCCGATGTTGGTGGGACGAAAATAAACCCGAAACGGAGACTACCAACTGAGACATTAGGAGTAGAGATATAGCCACGGCCATGTCAAATACAGTAGCCGAAGCAGATGAGCAGGAGGAAGATGGAGCTCACCGAGGGAGGTTGTAGCCGAGGTAGTACTCAGTGAGCACTGGGGTTGCGCCTGAACGTCGTCCAACCGACGAGGAACCGTGTCAGATCTGCGCCTTGCACCGCCCCGGCGACGAGCACGAACACATCAAACAACCAAGTGACTCTGTGCACGGAATACATGTCAAACAATATAAACAATCAGATATGCTATCACAACAGGCGAATAAACATCTAGTATAACAGAAAAATGTAATCGAAGCAGGCTCCGCCGACAACCCAAAGTAAGGAGCCGCTTGTCCTCGTCGGGCTCCGCCGGCAACCCGTGGCAACTGCGCACAAACTACTTCGTCGCGTTTGTCTCCCTTGCCCGCTGCCTCTCGCGGCGGGCGGCGCGTGCCTCCGATTCTGGCATGCATGTTCGGGCTAGCACCCACCGCTGCCCGTGTGGAGCAGTGGTCGATGGGAGCTATGACAGCCTGATTTTTGGCCCTTTCTTTTTCTTTTGTTTTTCCGAGGTTTTTGCCTGAGTTTTCTTTTTTCGTGGCTTTGTGGTCCGAAAAACTGAAGAAGATGCCCTCTTCTTTGCTTCGAGAGTGGCTTGTCATTCCCAAATATTTCCCTAGACCCTGTCATTTTCATCCTAGCCCTAATCCCAATATTCTTTTTATTGGGAATATTCCTTTTCTGTTAAAGGAATAACTCAAATTACCCTAGGTTGTGAAGCAACCTATATTTCCCTCACTCCTAAAATTCCCAAATAATTCTCATAAATTGTTTGGGTCATATCTTGATCAAATATGGCAAAACTTTTCATTGCCATGTTCAAAAATAATTCCCCAATATTCCTTTTTCTATTCTGCCCTGAATGACACTTTGTGAAGGAAGTGTGATTTATATCTTTCCTAGTGGATCCCAACCTTTTTGGTCATGTTTATATGTCCAAATAATTGCCTCATGCACAAGTTCAAATTTATTTGCCTAGCCAATCTTCCTCAGTGATTTTTCAAAGTTTCTGTCAAATAGAAAGCTTTGTGAAGTACTAGCTAGGAGTACCCAAATAAGTTAAACTTTTGCACACTCCTTAATGTGCTCATATTAATCCCCTCCATCCATTTTCAGCCCCATCCAATCATCTATGTGAGCAGAGGAGCAAATCTTTGTTTCTGGCAATATTTTCAGGTTGTGAAGCAAGTATATTTTATATTGCTTCAAAAATCCTGATAAATTAGGAGATCATTCTTATGCCCATAAAACATCTCTCCACTCAATTTGGTATCATTTCATTGATCCATTTGATCACCAAAATTATTTCAAGTTTTTGTCCAGAGGAGATGTTTGTGAAGCAAGTACCAGTTTGGCTTTGCCAAATGGTATGAGACTTTTTGAGCATCTTCATATGACCAAATGATCAAGCTTTGCCCAATTTGAGCTCAAGTTGACACTCCATGTGAGTGCATCATCATGATCTAGTTTCTGAACCATTTTGGTTAGTTGTGAAGCAACTGCAGTAAATATTGGCCCATTTACCCTCAAAACCTCCAGGATCATATTCCCTCCATAGCCTGACACCCCAAACAACTTATTTGGCCCATACCTTATCCTTGTTGATCACATTGAGCTGATAAAGTTTACTGCAGTAAACTTCAGAGCTCACTAACCTTTTGACCAGAGCCTTTTTCACCAAGTTACCATCTCAGTTGAAACCACCCTTCGAAGGACTTACCTCTAGACATCATTTGCCAACTGTTTGCCTCCCACACATGCTAGTACTGGTGGCGACCACCACTTTGGCATGCCATGAGCGCGTCTAGTGGCTGTTTGTGCTGGACCCCCTTCCCCTCTCGTCGGCTTCGCACTCGTGATGATGTCCAGTAGGTAGCCCGCGTCGTCATCGTTCCCCTGGACCCCTCTCCCCCTCCGTCCGCTTGCTCACCACCGTAAACCGCCGCGTGCCCACGGACGTACAGTGGAGTTTTGGATCCGTTCGTCGCCGTCGTGTTCCTCCCTGCGCCCCCTTGGCCTCCTCTGCCCCGTGAGAGCCCCCACTGCTCCTCCTTTGTCGTTTGCCCCCGAGTTCATGCACGCAAGCACGCGTCCGCGGAGCCAGCCACGCGTCCGCGGCGGTGCCAGCGTGGCCTCCTCGTCCCGTGGCTATATAAACCATCCCCGGCCTCGTCCGAGCTCATCTCCAGCCTCCCGCACCTCCTAGCTACCTCCCCAGCCTCTCGTTTGAGCTCGAGGAGCTCTCTTTCCCTCCCCTCGTTGCTACGGTCATCGCCGGCCGCCGCTCAAATTCGAGCGTTCCAGCCCCTGCCTCTCCACCTAGCCACCACCAGTGAGATCCACTCACCCCGGCGCCCCTGCCCATGCCCTTTCCCTCTCGCTGGAACCACTATGACCACGAGCCCAACTCCACCCGCAGCCCTCCTCCTCCGTGTCCCCTGCCCCGCCCCCTCCGGTGACCATCGACGCTTTCTACGACCTGGAACGGGTGCGGCTCGTCCCCTTGAGCTCGCCCATATGTCGCACGACCTGAGTGGTGGCCGGAGTCGGCTGGACTCGTCGCCGGAGCGCGCGGCCTCGCCTCTTCCCAGCGCCCCGTCGGGAGGAAGAAGACAGCAGCGTTGACCCTCCTCGGGCCTGCCAGCTAGCCGCGGGCCCCTCCTGTCAGCCTCCCAGCCGCCGGCCCCGCGTTGACCCAGGTACGCTGACGTGGATAAGTGGAGGCGTAATCCACTGATTACGTCTTCGCTTTCTGAAAGCGTATTTCTCTATTACGCGTTCTGTTTTTCTGTCCAGGCCCCTGTTTGAAAATCTTTTTCTTGCAGATAGGTCCCTGGCAGAAAAACATCCATAACTTTTTATCCGTAACTCCAAATGAGGTGATTCCAAAGCCTACTTCTTTGTTTCATTGAGCCCGTTCTGTTGGTAATGCTTTCACTATGGTTTGACATTGTGAAAATGACCATTATGCCCTTGCCCTTATTCAGCACTCCCCGAGAGAGAACGTTTTCTGGCGATTCGTTCCGCAAGTTTCTCGCACTTCTCCCCGGTGCCTTCTTCATCCCCAGGCAAGCCACAATACCCACTTGCATGATAGTCATGCAGTAGCCATGGTTTTCAACTTGAATCTTTATTAAATATTTGCTTGTTGAAAAGATAGTTATCGTTGTTCCGGTGATGTTAGATTTGCATGTTCACTTTTGTGCTATGTTATAATGTTCTAGATTATGTTGATATCATGTTCATGCATTTTATCATGGCTCAGCATATTTGCATTCAAGTTAACCAGATTAAACTGAACTTGAACAACTGTTGGCTGAGTCATGGTGCCGCTGAAACGATACTGACCAGTGCAACCACGCTTACCGATATGGGACGGTCCTAACTGGGTCCAACGAGGGAAGGTTATGGGCGCGCGCTACCCTGATCAGGTAGGCGGACATAAGCCTTGTGTGCCCGTTGTTGTTGTTATGTGCACATGTCCCTGTTTGGGACGGTTTATTATTTTAGGCCACGATGATGGTCGTTGAGGTGTCTTGAGGTAGACACGGGGCCATCCATGACTTAGCCCAGAGGGGAGTGAGTTGGAGTGGCCGGGAGAGTGTCATGGCAGTAGGACGGTTTTGTCGGAACGCCGTTGGTCCACCCAAATGGGAGTGCGAGGTCATGGGTTCCGTAGTATGAGTACAGTATACTAACCTCTGCAGAGTGTATATTAAATCTATCGATAGCCGCGCCTGCGGATAAGGGCCCAGGTTGAAAGTAGGGTACATCATGAGTCAACAGTAATAAGAATAACTTGATTAATGACAACCCGTGGTTGTGATCGCCGTAAGGATCACGGTTTGGGACCAAGTGTTGGTCGTGGTTGTGATCACCGTAAGAATCACGGTGGCATCGAGGATACCGAGTTGTTGTATATTCGTGATGTTGTGCGAGAGTCGTGGGTAAAGATCAAGCTCCTTGTGGTCATTTACTGATCGCTACGGTATTGTTTATACCAAGCTTGATTTGATCCTGAGATGATCGTGTGATGTCCGTGGTTGGTAAGTGATGCATGTGATGGTTACCAATTAACCCGGGCGGAATAATTGGTGCATATAGTGTCATCATGTTGCATGCTAGTATCGTTAGATTAATATGCTCATGTTGTGTTAGCTGTATCATGTTCATATTGGTCATGCCATGTTATTCTAATGATCTCATGATAATTCCTGCTTAACCTGTAATTGCCATGCTGTTGTCTGTCTTGAATGCTTCTGGTTATTGTGAGCTTGCAAGTACATTCAATGTACTGACCTAGCGTGTCATGCCATCTTGCAGGTCATTTCAGATTTGATTGCTTGTTTGCCGTGGAGTCTTTGTTTGCGAGCTAGGATAAGCGTTCCAGCCAGAGTCCCTGCGGAGTGGAGTTCACCACCGTCGTCGTTGTTCCGCTGCTAGAGTTCTTCCGCTGCATCGTGTTGTTCTGCTGCTTGCATAGAGCAATAGTGGCAGTCGTAGTGTCGACGTGCCGATGTAACCATTGTACCCAAAAATATTGTAATAAAGAGCTGGTTTGTTCTATGCTAAGCAGTGCCGTATTCTAGAAGACTTCATCTCGATCTCTGGGCTGGAATATGGGGCGTTCCGGTTTTCTCTGAGCCGGGGTGGCACAGGAGCGGCCTGGATTTCGTAGCCCTCACACAGCTACGCACGAGCTCAGAGGAGCCAGCTACGGGGTCCTCGCTACACCGACAGGGAGAGGCGAGGCGGCAGATCTGGAACTACACCCGTGTCCACCTTATACCTCTCGAGGCAACGAGGAGGGCCAGCTCCTCGTTGACATCGAGGTCTGAGTCGGAGCGCCTGCCGGAGTCGTCAGAGCGGAATACTACTACGGACTGGTTCTACGAAGAGATGAAGAATTGTCTAGTAGATGTAGCAAAGCTCCCCAAGAGCTTCTATCTGCCGCTTATCGCGCTACCAGAGATCGAACCTAAGACCTCCCGCATGAGAGCTTGTTGTGATAGCCAACAGAGATAATGAGCGTGAATGATTAGAGAGCAGTGTATATTTATAAGAACCAAAAGCAACACAGATCCAAACATTTTCTTTTCTTTTCCAGTTTTTTTTTCTTTTTTGTGTATTTAAATTTCTTGTTCAACATTACAAAAAAGTGTTCTCGATACTGATTTTTTTTCACAAATTCAAAAAATGTTCGTGTTTCAGATATAATTCGCATATTTTTCAAAAGATGTTTAGTATTTAAAAAATTGTGCATATTTACAGAAATATTATATATTTTCTAAAAATATAATATTTTATGAAACACAAAAACTTTTCAAATTTCCTAACAAACTTTGAAAAAATACAAACATTTCAAAAAATGCGAATATTTTTTTTAAAATCACACAAATTTTAACATATGAACCTTTTTGAAAACAGGGAAAATCTTTTAAAAGTCTTAAAATTATTTTGATAACGTGAATATTTTTTAAAATCCCCAAACGAATTTGAAAATAGGGACATTTTTTGAAGTTTGCCAACAATTTTTGGAAAACAGGAACACGTTTTGGAACCACAAGAGTTTTTTGAAAACGCAAACATTTTTTGAAACTACAGAATTTTTTTTGAAAGTGTGAACAATTTTGGGAAACATGAACATTTTCTGAAAACGAGAACATATTTTGAAATTTGCAAATAGTTTCTCAAAACAGAAGCAATGTTTGGAAACTCAAAAGTTTTTTGAAAAGGCGAACAATTTTTGAAACCATGGAACAAATTTAAAAACATGAATAATTGTTGGAAACACTAATTTTTTTGGGAAAGAGAAAATGTGAACAATTTTGGAATACAAACATTTTTTCGGAGACGAGAACATTTTTTGAAAACGTGAATTTTTTGAATCTCTCATTTTTTGTAGAATGCGAACCTTTTTATAAATTTGTGAACAAATTTTAAAAAATACGAACATGTTTTGAAATAAAAACGAAAAAAGGAAATCAGAAGAAACAGAAAATAGAAGAGAAAATAGAAAAAGAAACAGGAAAAGGAGAAAAAAGAAAAAAAATCCGCTTCAGGAACCTCCTAGAAGGTTTCCAAAACCAGAAAAACCAGCTAGGATTCTCTTAGAAGGTTCCCAAAACCGGGATGGAGAGCTTTTCCAAAAAAGCTTGCCCGCTGGGCGGGCCGGCCCAGATCATCCCTCGCTCGCGAACCTTGGGGTGAAAGCTCGACAACTACGCAGCATATAGGATTTTCCACGCTCCCCGGCTGATGCTCGTAACCGTTCAGAGGCCCCGCGCTCCCGCTTCCGCCGCCGTGAGCTCACGACCGACGAGCCGGCGCCGGCGGGGACTCGGAGCCGACCAAGCGCGACCGAGGTCGACCGAGCGCGCAAGGCTGGCTGCAGGTCATCTCCGTGCACGAGCTCACGCCGCTCTCCCTCGTGCGCACCTCCGGCGCGATGCCGCCGGCGCCGGCGTACGCCGTCCTCGCTGCAGCATTCAGGACCAGAAACCCCATCTGCGGTACGAATATTATCCACCCCTCCTTTGCGCCTCTCGTTGCTCTGATTATTACTCTCCTCGCCCATCCCGCGAACGGGTCCATGAATCCCATCTCGGCATCAGCTGGCACACCCCAGATCCAACTTTGCCTGATTTCCAGACGTAGCGTTAGGAAAACAAAGCGACACGCTATGGAAACTCGAGAGAGATGCTAACTCAAACATTTTTGTGCGCAGTCCCTAGGTGGCTTGCTGTTCTTGGTTCGCGCACGCCAACTGTTCGACAGAATGCGTTGGAGGTGCTTCCTGATGCAGCCTTGCCTCCACGCTTCCACCCAAGCATTGTTCCAAGAGGATATCTTCTCGGGTCACCAAGGCTTTGCCATAGCAGTGCTTCAGAGGAGGATTCCCTAGATGTCCGCGTCGGTGAAGTTCTGAGAGTTCTCAAGTCCTGTGCTGCCGATGCTGACCTCAGCAAAGACCTTCGTCAGTTTGCCGATGAGATGGACGAGGACGTTGTTCTGAAAGTCCTCCAGAAGCAGAGGTCCAATTGGCAGGTCGCGCTGTTGTTCTTCAATTGGGCTGCCAGGCTGCCTTCGTATGAGCACGGCCCGAGGACCTACACTGAGATGCTTGACATCCTTGGGCGGATGAAGAAGGTCAGGCTTATGAGACAGCTCTTCGATGAGATTCCTGAACAACGCCGTGGGTTGGTCGTAACGAACAGGATGTTTGCTGTCTTGTTGAACCGGTATGCAGGGGCGCACAAGGTGCAAGAAGCGATCGAGATATTCTACAAGAGGAAGGATTATGGGTTCGAGGTTGACTTGGTTGGATTCCAGATACTTCTGATGTCGCTCTGTCGGTACAAGCATGTTGAGGAGGCTGAGGCCCTCTTTCTCCAGAAGAAAGATGAGTTTCCTCCTGTCATAAAGAGCTGGAACATCATTCTTAATGGTTGCTGTGTCAAGGGAAGCCTGGCTGATGCTAAAAGGGTTTGGAACGAGATCATTGCATCTAAACTTAAGCCGGACCTGTTCACATATGGTACGTTCATAAATGCACTAACCAAAGCTGGCAAACTTAGTACGGCTGTGAAACTATTCACAAGCATGTGGGAGAAGGGAATCAATCCCGACGTGGCAATTTGCAACTGTATCATTGACCAGTTGTGCTTCAAGAAAAAGATTCCAGAAGCACTTAAGATTTTTGGTGAGATGAATGACCGTGGTTGTCAAGCAGATGTGGCCACCTACAACACTTTGATCAAACACTTCTGTAAGATAAGGCGGACGGAAAAAGTTTATGAGCTTTTGGATGATATGGAGAAGAAGGGATGCTCTCCAAACAACATGACATACACCTACATTCTGAAGACAACTGAGAAACCGAGAGATGTTATGAATTTGATCCAGAGGATGGAGGAATCAGGTTGTAAGTTGGACTCTGACACGTATAACTTAATATTGAACCTGTATGTCAGTATGAAATATGAGAAGGGGGTACAGCAAGTATGGGAGGAGATGGAGAGGAATGGATCAGGTCCAGATCAGCGATCATTTACTATTATGGTCCATGGACTTCATTCCCAGGGACAGCTGGACCAGGCTTTGCAATATTACACGACAATGAAGTCGAGAGGGATGACTCCAGAGCCAAGAACCAGGATATTGGTGAAAGCAATACATATGAAGAAGGATGGGCCTGAGACTGAAGATCGATCCCCAAGTATGACTGGGAAAAATCTAAAATTGGATCGTCGATCAGGACTTTTCCATGTTCGTAAATAGTCACCGGAAGATTCTGCTTAATTATCCTAGCAGAAGATGCTGAGCATCTGGGCTTATGGAACATCATCCAGTGACTTTCAACCTTGGGCTAAAAGAAATCCACAAGAGAAGAGTCATTGACAATACGATGCCCCAAAATTTATGCTGTTTGAAATGTCACAGCAGGATATGTTTAGGATGTATTGGGCAATTCAATTGCAGGTACTTGCTTAGATGCTTGTATTCTGGAGATGTATGTGTAATACTTACATATGTTTGTTTCTTCTTGCATTATATATGTCGTTCGTAGTTGTTTCTGACAAATGAACACATAAAACAGGGATAAAAATATGTCCAAATATCTTGTAGAACTGGAAAGGTTTGCTAAGTGATGATACTGCTGGTTCTGTATGGCGAATAATTACCAGTTGAGCTAATGGTACTAACTACTGAATTCTTAGTCTAGTCCAATTCACATTTGTGTGCTAAAATTGTACCACCTTTTGTTTCTGTTGAATTTATATATCTATCAATGAATGGCTACACAGTACACATGACTAATCATATCTAGTTCAAAACCACAGTTCCATCAGCCATTTTCGCACAGCCAATGGGTAGAAGCTACTAGGTAAGCAATTGACCTGTCACTAACTGCTGCCACTGAACCACCCGCCACTTATTTTCCTTGTTTTCTTTGTACTTTTCTATCTTATGCTCAAGAGAAGGGAATGAGTGATTTATTTTTGTTAACAAAATTATAAGTATCAATTTTGCTTTTTGAGGAAGGAGCCACTGTCTATAATTCTGTGTTCTTTTCGTAGGCGGTTTAGGTTCCTAAAGTACTAGAGCTATTTATATATTGTGTTTTGGCGAAGATTAATTTTGACTTAATTTTGTGGAGAAAAGTTAATATCATGATGCCAACTTCTGCATGTTTATCAGGCTGACTAAATTGTGACAAATTAATTCAAGTTTTTTAGGAATGGAAATAGCATGTTTGCTGATTGCTTTATTCAGGGAACCAAAAGCAATAGATAACCTAAGCATTGTGCTTTTTATTTGCTAAAATATATGCTCCATCATTTTGGATCCTAACTGAGGCAAATGATTTCACTAACTTTTTCATTGAACAAATAACTGGAGTTTTTTTTACCAATATAACACCGTGAAGTCAACCTCCAACTGTTGAGCACGGGTGGGTTATTTGTGAATATCTGAATCAATATTTTGTCTCGAGGCAGAAAGATACCATGTTTACCAAATGCTTATTGCTTAATCCCTGTAACCCATGACCATTGTAGGAGTAAGCTTGTTGGTAAGCTTTTCTAATACAATTTGGGCCCAAGCAAAGTCACTGTCGCTAAGCCAACACTCAAAAGATAATAACAACCATAAGGATATGTCATGCGTGAATACATTGAAAAGTGATGTCAAAAGGCAGCTGGGATTCTCACAAGCTGTCAATGTAGTACATGCCAGCTTTGACCAGGGAAGGCCTATAAGAAGGCCATGTCAGCAATCTTTGTTGGTAGGTAGCAGGTACACATAAGCTTTTGCTGTCTTTCGCCCTTTCCATCATGACTGTACTAATGGCCTCCTGGAGAGCAATGAGGCTGGCACACTGCTCGCGGTCAGGGCGGGACTCAGCAGCCATGGCTCTGACCTGCTCATCTCCTGGAACGGTAGCACTAGCTTCTGCAGCTGGAGGGCATGGCATGTAGCCATGGACAACGGGTGGCGACGCTGAGTTGGCGAATACTTACCTATCTGGCATGATTCCAGAGAGCATTGGTAAGCTGGACAAGTTGGTTAAGCCTATATACAGCATTGGTTTGTCAGGCTTCATACCTTCATCACCTGGAAATCTTAGACAGGTTAGTAGTAGGCTTTATGCATACTATGGCAACTTGGAGGGACCGATTCCAGCAAGCCTGGGGAAGTTGAAGACTCTGTTTGCCCTTGACCTGTGAGCGAATCCTATATATCTAAGTAAGTTAGAGATTTTAAAGCTTCTTTCACTTTCCTTTTACTTGGACTTATCATACACTATCCGGACCTCTTCCTACTGAAGTTGGTAGCTTGGGATACCTTAATCAACTGACTCTTATCAGGAAACTAGGGTCTTTGTTATTGCGCGAGTAATCCGCATGCCGTATACTCGGGTTGTTTGCAACTAACTCTATTCTCTCTTATTTAATGGATGAGGCAAAGCTTTTGCCTCCGTTTCAAAAAAAAAAAAACTCTTATCAGGAAACAAATTGTCAGGTAGCATACCTGATGCCACTAGAAATTGCATGGTATTGGAACGACTATTGCTGGATCTGAACTTGTTTGACAGAAGCATACCTCAATCTCTGAAGAATATAGAAGCTCTCACTTTTCTGAATCTCTGAATTTGCTGTCTGGTTGTATTCCTGATACAATCTGGATCTACCAGAAATTTCATGGTTGAATGCGAAGCTCTGAGAAGAGTGCGTCATCGCTGCCTCATTAAGATCATCATATGTTGCTCCAGCATTAACCTTTGAGGTTAAGAATTCAAGGCTCTGGTTTTTTAGAGTAAATAGCATAAAACTACTACTTTACATGCTACGGTTTCAAAAAACTACCGATTTTTAATTTTTCGCTGATAACTACTAAGTCAGGGGTTGGCTGTTTCAAAAAACCCTAATAACTCGTTGCTAGTGACTTAAACCGTTTTATGACAGGTTGGACCCACTCCTAAATAATCCGTTTGTTTGACTGTTAACTTACATGTGGGACCCACATGTAAGTTCTCTCTTCTTCCTCTTATCTTTTATCCTCTTCCTTCTCCTGACCAAGGCCAAAGCTCCACCACCCGCTGCACGCAAACCATGGCCGACCGCGGGAAGGAGCGCCGCGCGGAGGACCAGCTGCCACCCAGCAGCACGGGCCGCCACCAACTGCTCGCCATGGCCAGGGGGCAGGGACTCGGCCCGTCGCGTCCAGGGGCATGGGCCGCCGCCATCCTTGCGCCATGGCCAGGGCCGCCGCCAGCCGAGCTCCATGGCCACGGGCTCAGGTCGCCACGCCCAGGAAAGGGAGAGAGAGAGAGAGATAGGCCGTGCGGCGAGGGAGCTCGTCGGCAGGAGGAGGTCGCGGCCGCCACGCACGCTGGAAGGGAGCTCCGCGGCGGCGCGCATCGGACGGGCGACGGGAGGGATCTCCGCAGCGGCGCCATGGCTTCTGGCCGGCGCGCTCTTTACGTCGGCTGCTGGCCGGCGGGCACGGTGACGGGCGCGCTCCTCTCGATCTTGAGCACGGGAGAGCGCGCACAGAGGAGCAAGGGCCCGATTGCTTTTTCCATAAAACATTCAGGGACCCGATTGCTTTTTTAAAAAGTTACAGGGACCTGATTGCTTTTCTAAAAAACTTACAGAAATACTGACATGTGGGCCCTACATGTAAGGTAACAGTCAAATAAACGGTCAAACAAACGGTTCTCTTACATGCGGGTCCCAACTGTCATAATCACGATCAATTTTAAAGCACCGAGTGACTAGGGGTCTTTTAAAACAGCCAACCCCTGACTTGATAGTTATCAGCGAAAAATTAAAAACCGGTAGTTTTTTGAAACCCTAACCTGTAAAGTAGTAGTTTTATGCTATTTACTCGGTTTTTTAGCTCATGCCCAATGGCAGTTTGAAGGTTGGCTTCCTCCAAAATCTAAGTTCCCCACTCTGAGCCACGCTCAGCCTAGTCCTGAGACTAGATATTGCTGTTGATATCATCAATGCTTTGAACTATCTTCACAATCATTGCCAGCCACCAACAATTCATTGCGGTCTCAAGCCAAGCAACAGACCTTGATGCAGAAACCGAACTTTGTTAAATTCAATTAGCTTTGCTGGAATAAGGGGTTCCATTGGTTACAGTTCTTCGGATAACACACATTTCTTATTATTTTCGCTTGTGAGTCTTGACTTCCAGCCTTCCATATCTTGCATATATTTAAATGATTGATTTGTAATAATCAAGTAAAACATATGAAATTTAAATAATCGAATAGTATTGCCAAGGGTTCTGTATTTTCTGACTTCTCACCTCCTTGGGATGTTCACATTATTAGCATACCAGTGCTTGTGACATCTTTTACTTGCATATACTTTCGCGAATACTTCATAGTGATCAATATGTTAATACTTGAATAATTGTAGAGTATGGCGAAGGTTATATTGTTTCAACTCTTGGGCATTTTTCCAGTCTCGGTATACTATTGCTTGAGATGTTTACCAGAAGGAGCTCTACTGATGACATGCTCAAAGTTTGAACCTGCATAAATTTGCTGTAGCTGCTCTTCCCAGCAGAGCCATGGAGATGATCCAACAGTTTGGCTGGATGAAGAAGCGAAAGACTTAGGTGCTGCCGATGTAAACAATATGGTAAGAACCAGAAGAGAGGAACATTTGGTTTCACTGATTGCGTTTGGCGTATCCTGCTCAGAGCGGAACCCATGAGAGTGAACACTGATGAGAGATGCTTCTGCGGAGAGACGATCTACTTACTTCGTTCCCTAATTTCATTCTAGAGATCATAAGAAAACAAATTGGTTTTCCGCCGAGCTGAAACAATATGCGGATGGTTCTAGTAAACCAAAACTATCATTACATGGGCTAGGTTCTAACTGAGCCCTAGCCGCCAACCCTAGCCGCCGCCCTGCCCTCCTCCACCCCCACCTCTCCTCGCCGCCGCCAACCCTAGCCGCGCCCAGCCCTCCTCCACCCCCACCTCTCCTCGCCGCCGCCAGAGGCGGTCTCCGGGCAAGTCCGGGGCGCCGCCAAGGAAGGTGGCGGCGGGGCAAGTTGCTGCTCTGCTTCCGCGGGGGCATTCGGATCTGGGGCGGCGGCCCCTCTGGTGAGGCACCACCGGCTTAGCGGCGGGCGGTGGTGCGGGCGTTTGGTTCCGGCGTTCTTGGCCGCGCGGGCGGCGGAATCTCGGAGGACGAGGGCGACGGCGCCAGATCTGGCGCCCCTCCTCCCTGTACGGCGTGTTCTCCCCCATCCGGCCCGCTCGTGTTCCATGGGACGCCGGCGCTGGTGGTGCTAGTGGTGGGGAATCCAGTCCGGGCGAAAGCCATGGCCGACCATGCTCGGCTGCGTCGACGGCGACGCCTGAGGGCGCCGTGTCCCTCCTTGGAGGCGTCTGACAGGTCTGATCCCCCCACTCCCCCTTCCCCTAGTTCTCCCGGGCGAAAGCTCCAACTTTGTTGGGCGGCAGCGGCGCCATCGGCGTCGTATCCTTCTTGAAGGCGCCGTTTAGGGAGCTTGGTGGTCGGTGGGCGCTGTTGGGGTGCGGGGGGTGGCGGCGGTGGTACCCTCCTCGTCCTAGCTCTTGCTTTCCATCGCCATTGTATCTTTCCGCTCTGCAAGGTGGTGGCGCTGTCTAGAGGACGGCCACGTTGGTGGAGCGGTGCTTCATCTTTCACATTGATGATGGCGGATCTCGGCGGCATGGTGCTGTGGAGACTCGGCGTCTGATGCGCGGAGATGGACTCGTGCAGGAGGAGGAAGCTGTCTGGCGTCATGGGGACGTCGATGGCAGACTGGCCAGACAAGGTAGAAGCCTCAATTTGATCTGAAGACGGACCTGTGGAAGATGGCGGCGACGACACACGAGTGCGTCTGACCGGATTGCGCCCCAGACCCAGTATGTGGCTCGGCTGGGGTTACCGAATGAGTTTCGGCTTCCGGCTTTTGATGTTAGGCTTAGGTGAGTGGTTTGGGTAGTGGCCCAGCTAGCACCCCCTCATCATATTGGATAGGAGTAGCGGCACATGTTGCCAAGATGGTGGATTCAGACACATTGTTGTAATACTTTGTATGGTTATCGAGAATAATCAATAAAGTGGCCGTATGCATCTCCCAGATGCAGAGGCCGGGGGTCATCCTCCTTTTCTAAAAAAAAAATTACCTCAGGATTTCTAGTTCTCTAGTTGGGAATCCGGAAGTCAAAAATTAAGCCACCACTCCCAGTGTTTTGGAACAATAGTTGAGGGCCATTTTCTTTCACTCTGGAGATATTTAGCACAGAAACTCTATGTACCATACGTGTGAACTTCTATTGAAATGACCGTACTTCATGAACAGTGGTACGAATGACCAAAATTCTGGATGAAATAATAAGTATATACTGTATTGGAATGGTAAACATCATTTGGGGAATAAATACACCACAGCCTTGTCTCTTCGTTATAAATAATTGGTAAAGGGAGGTGCTTCCAATTGTAGTTAATGACTGCTGTATTTTTGTTTGATAAATACACCACAGCCTTGTCTCTTGGAATACAATGCATCTGAAGGCCTCAACGGAGCTGCATAAATGTTTGAAGGACTAATTTTCTAGGACCATTGTGCTGATAAGCGGCATGCGGTTGCTGCAATACAGCTGCAGAGCAGGAAATGGGGTTGCATAGCACCAAAATAATACAGTATTTAGTAGGACACTGATCCATCAACAACGAGAACTCCTGCATCTGAATATTCTTCATAAGTTCTTGTTGTATTCACAATGTGAGATCAAGTGTACATGTATTGAAAGGAAGAATCAGAAGCTCGGTGGGTGCATTTTCAATGTTCGGCTGTTTGAACTTCAGGTAGTGATTTGCACATGATATATTGAGTTTGACATGGCAAAAAATTACCAACTGACGTACAACTGGCTTTCTTCTTTTTTGCTGAAATACTGTTGGCTGTTTGGCCCTGTCTACCCTGAACATTATTCATCTTTCTGTTCAAAGTTATTTATCATGTACATATTTCCTGTTGGATTTGCAGATCAATCAACGAGTGGCTACATATGTGCGAGCTCATCATTTCTTAGTCAGAACCAGAGTGGTGGATGTCCACTTCCACACTGCTAATGCTCAGGTAAGCTATAGCCCTACAGCTGACACTTAACTGCTCACCCCTGCTTTTCTGTTTTCCTGCCTAGTCTTTGAATTCATGATAGGTGAACAGTGCTTCAGAACAAGCAACTAATTTTATGGGTTGACACTTCCGTAAACAAAGTAAGTTACAAATTCAGAGTAACCAGCAGCATGACATCTCCATGACATCATGTCATGCATGTCATGCTTCCATGATCTGCAATTACATAGTTTCACATGGCTAGTTCTTTTTTTTCAGATGATTCACTTGGCTATAGAGATTTGATCGAAATGGTGAAAGCAAAGGAAATATGTACATCCCGTTTCGATGCCTGTGAGAGAGAAAGAGAACATATTTTTCTCAGGAAATCTGGAATTAATCAGTTAATGTTTTCTTTCAGAGTACACCTGTGTGCTTGATCGATCTATTAATTGCAGCTAACACTGATTAGTTTCCCCTAAAATTAGGTGGGGCCCAGATGCCATTCTCGTTGGTGACGTAGGATGTGCACGCGAGAGGCACCAAGCACAGCCCTCTACTGCGAAGATCAACCTTTGCTTCCTCCTTCTGATCTCCGGTGTCTGACGGCCCCTGTCGACAGAAACCAACATGAATGCGTAAGCATCATCAGGCAAGTAGTATTTCTTAGATTGAACATCAGGCAAATATAACAGTTTAAGTCTACCCATTGCTTATTAACAGGTTTTAATTTTTTTCCAAATGGATTTAATAAAGTTCATAAAGTATAAATAGTCATGTACCCGCTGTTGTGTTGTCCTGGCTTTCTTATGTTTGGCTGATCTCATGTACGGCCCGCTTAAAGTCTGCATGAAGTAAATGAGCGATGATGGTCAGGATGCAGTGCTATATGGCACATAGAGGCATTAATTAGTTTGACCTGACTAAGAATTAATTGAATTACCTCGACCTGGTCTTGAAGAAACTTGATGTACCCAATGGCCTCCATCAGCACTGATGCTGTGTCAGTCTGCACACAGCCAGGAAGATATACATGTGAGGGATTCTCCTTTTAATGAAGATTTTACTGTTTTTTTTTTTGCAAGATATCAACTACATGTAGAAGCATCTAAGAGGTAAATTATGCGTCGAAATATTATTTATTTGCTAAATTTATCTTTTGCCAACTGTACTCTGTACCCCAAAGAGTAAATTCAGCACAAGAGGGTCTGTGCATACATATATAGGACATGTTGACCTGAAATATCGTTTAAGTCTGAAAACATTGTTCTTTGGGGTTTGGGCTATGCAGGTTCATATGCTTGGTAGTAGCATTGTCATTATTGACAAATTTAGGTACGAAAAGGACTAAACCATGCTGGTCATGTACTTTTGTGAATGTGCAATTACCATAAGGCCGTGTATTGTCATTGTGATAATATATTTCATTTACCCAACTAGTTTTTGTCTACTTTCTTGTTGATTAATTAACCAGTTTTTTTTCTCTATTCTTGTGACCATGAATTTTCCAATTATAAATTAAGTCCAGTACAACACAATTCTCACAGTCTGAACTCTGAACCAAATTACATGTTAAATTTTTGGGGGTAAATGGTAATTAGTTAAGCTAGCTAGCAGTAGCAGTACGTACCTTGCCGAAGGGTGAGACCAGCTGTTGAAGAGCAGCAATCCTATCCCCTAGCTTCTCTTTCCTTACCTAATAAAAAGGACAACACATGCATGCAGGTACTCACTCATTAATTAACAAGCGATATGCAGATAAAGATAAAGTGAAAAACACATGCTCAGTAACACATGAGCAGTAGTGAATTAGTGATCAGTGCAAAACACACACACTACCCAACATAACACAGCACAACACACACATACACACACATGAGGAGAATAGACTTGACAAGACAAAACAAGACATTCTCTTGGGAGTAGAGTAGATAGAGAAATGCAATGCATGTGTAGATAGAGAAAATGTTGGAGATGTAGTCAGGAGTAGTACATACCTTGAAAGAAGGGAGGATATTGTTGTTGGTGGCGGGGCGCGAGTGGAGCAGCCGAGGCTTCTTCTTCGACGATACTGCTACCACTTGCAATTGCTGCTCGTCGTGCAGGCCTCCCCCTCCTGATGATCTCCCCGCGGCTGGTTGCAGCGCACTTCCGTTTCCGCTCACTAAAGCAGCAGGCACACTCATCTGCACACGTCGTACCAAATTATGTATCCAGACAGTAAGCACACAATTGGGTAGTCTTGTACACACATTTTTGCATGTTTTCAAGATAGAAATGCAAATGAATGGATACTGGCTAGTAGTACATTGTAATTTGTAATAATTGTGTTGATCGCAGAACTGGGTCGATCTGGGCGACATGCATGCAATTGCTCAGCAGTAGTGAGTTGCAGCCTTGCAGTTCATCACTAACTAATTAGTAAGCACCAATTAAAATGGATGGATGTGGAACTGCAAGAGGGTCATATGCTATAGTAGTACTTTTGGGCGGGCGAGAGAAAAGATGACCCATCCATGCCATCGATCCATCCATCCATCCTAAAGCTGCTTGCTTGCTTGCTGCATCACACGCAGACCAGACCAAAAGGCTGCATGCATATGTACTGTACCATCTAGCTACCTCTTGCAAATGGGTCAGCAAAATTAAGCTTTTCCCTTTCAGCTAAGCTAGGCTATAGATCGGCCATGAGTTTGCAGTAAATGGTCAAAAGGCCTTTTTTCCTTTCAGCCACCTAGCAGCTTAGATCCCTGGTTAGTATTAATTTCTGTACTTATACAACTGTTGTGCCAGCAAATTCACAATTCAGTCCTACTGCCCTACAGTTCTCTACCTCGTTAATTGTACATTTTCCATCATATCTCGCAATTAATTCCCCATCTCCTTAATTAGATCGAGGAGGACGGTACAGTAGTAGCACTGACCTTGTTGTAGGTGTGGAGAATGGAGGATGGGCCTTGAAGACGATGAACAGGAGGAGGAGGGCCATATGCCACATGATGCCCTCCCATCCCCAGCAATGGCGCCGTCCCACCGCCATTATGGAGCAGCACCGTCGAAGAAGCTTGGCTGCAGCTCAGCAGGCTCTTGCAGAATTTAGCCGAAGCTAGCATCTCGAGTGTCGCCTCCGCCCGGCCGCCAAAAGGCCCCGCCGCGACTGGGCACGGAATCTTCTGCAGCCGCGAGATGTTGACGCTCGGGAGCACGTCGACGGCCATGTCGTCGTCGTAAGCGATGCTCGACGACGATGACGGTCTTGGGAGCACAAGGGGCCCCGGTAGCTCGGCGTCCTCTTTGACCGCATCTTGCGCTGTCTCGTTTGAGTCTCCATCGGCGGTGCCACAGCTGCTACTCCATTGGAACCCTAGCTCTTGCATCATCAGCAGTGAGCTCAGCTGATGATGAGGGTTTGTTGTCAATGGAGCAGCAAGCAACTGGCTGTGAGTGCTATGATGCTGGTGGCCTTGTGCTGACAAGAGTGCCTCAAGCTCGTCTGAACTCAACTGCTCACTGCAAAGAGTTCAATTTTATATATATGTAGATAGATGTGGTCTGCTTAATGATTCATCCAACATAATAAATAAATTACTAACATGAGATTGACGATGACAAGAGGAAACATACACACAGCACCTCTTGTAGGAAACCAACAAAATAGTAAGATCTACTAGTTGCTTGGCACGCACATTAAATTTGTTTCTTCCCTTCTTTTATTCTCTCTCTGAGCTTGTCATTTTGCTGTGCCACAATTCCCAATGCACGGGACAACCAGAACCAGGTGCTACTCTAGCAAACAAGCAACCCAGAAGAAAACTCCAAATCCTAGGAATCATTCATATATGCATCTGAGAGAGGGATACAAACTCAAACACCATGACTGTGAGCACACCTTCTTCGCTTAATTTTCTACTTTCAACTATTAGGAAGATTCTATCCTCTCTTTCAACATTTTCTCAACAAGAAAAAAAAGGTGAAGATGAAAACTGCTGAACACATGAGCAAAATTGAAGGTGCTTACAGCATTAGTGGTTGGCTCCATTGGTGGTGGTTGCCTCCGACAGCATGATGAAGAGCTGGAGCGAGCGGCGGCGGCAGGGAAGAAGAAGGCCATGGGAGGTCATCTTGCAAGAGCTGGTGATCCGCGCTGAGGTCGGAGGAGGAAGACGAGGAGGCCATCATGGTGCTACACTACACTAGCTATACTAATTAAAAGTTAGGAGATCTTGATGTGCTACTTCCAAGATGGGAAGGAAAGCTTAGAAAATGCCAGTCAAGCTAGCTCTCTCTAAGCTTTCTCAAGAACACACCCTCCAATGGGAAACTATAATGCTGCTACTGTTGAGTTTGAAAATGGAGATGCCCATGAACCTTTCTCTTTCTCATAAGGCTTTCACCCTTTTATCTTGGGTAACTTTTTCTCTCTCTTACCCCTTTCAAGGCATCAGCCAAGAAAGGTGACTCTCTCTCCTCTCTCCTCTCTCCCCTCTCTCTCTCTTGCACATACACTCTCTCTCTCCCCTCTGCCAATTACAGGTGAATCATTATAACATTTTCTGCTAGGATCATAGGATCTCTGCCTTTAGATCCCGGAGCATAGGCTCCAACACAAAGAGACAGTCTTTCTCTCCCGCCCTGGGGATGTATTATTACCCATAAGCTGTACGTGTCAGCCTCTAGTACAGACATGGTACAACATTGTTCTCCAGAAAAGAAAACGGGTCAAGCAAACTGCCAAGGTATGTCAATTATCTGTCTTGGAACATCTATATAGCTTGTATTTGTCCATATATATGCATGAATGACAGGCTGATGCACGTACATGTCAAATCATGTTGCAACTGGGGTGGAAGTAGAAAAGGTCCATAATTGAAAACCAACCATATATGTGAGTGATGACAGTAGGTTATAATTAACATAGCTAATTAGTACTCCAACTGTGGTGGAGTAGCTATACATATGTCCTAAACAGCACAAACTAAAGTACTTGAAATTGCCTGGCAGAACAGAACTAGCTAGAAGTTATGTAGTTAAACTGTTAAAGGTCCTCGCGGCCGGCATACAAGGCCCCACAGTATTTGAGCCTAACTTTGATCACCGATATAAAAAAGAATATACGAGTTACGTTCAGCAAAAGGTTTATTTTTAAAAACATCTTTCAAATGCAAATCCAATGATGTAACTTTTCTGCTACTCCCTCCAGTCCTTTTTACTGTGTATATAAGATTTTTTTGAAGTCAAACTTCCTAAAGTTTGACCATATTTATATGAAAAAATATCAACATCTACAACAATAAAGTTATACAAATGAAAATTAAATTCATGGTGCATCTAATAATATTGACTACGTATTGTGAAAACTGGTTACCAAAATTAGACTTAATACTACAATGGCACCTTATTGTATACTGATCCGCATGGAGTATTTTTTTTAGAACTGTATATACAACCAGTGTAAAGCTGGGGAGTGAATCTTTTCTTGAATATATTTGCGGCACGCCAACTTTACTTCTTTTCAGTGAATTAAGGGACCAGGAGGGGTAGATCCCTTTCTTCAGGAAGAAAGAAAGATACTTTGGGGCGGCCTCGGTAATTGTGGTGCATGATTCCATGGCAGCAAAGGGGTGCAAAAAAGTTGGTGTCTGCTGGGGGCTTTGTCCAGTAGCTAGTACACCTTCTCTTTCCTCCAAGAACAAAATTGGAGAATGCCCAACTTGACGCAAAACCGCCTGTCCTCGAACCCCAGAAAATGGAGAAGAAAAATAGGAGAGGACCGCAGGTCCATCAGATGATGAGAGGGCTAGCCCCACGGCCATTCATGTCATGTCAGATGAGAAGCTAAAGGGAGATGTTCTGTTACTACTGAGGCATGAGGGATCAGCAGGTGCAGAGTATGGGCAAATGCTGTTGCCTTTCCCTTCTTGCAATCGTGTATCTTTTTCAATGTATACACTAGCTAGGGCCTCTACTTTCCACGTGATGCATGTGCAAGTATGGTATCCAAATTAGGGCTCTTTCCTACATACGCCCTCCCTCCCTTTACATGAAAGATCTCATCTTGAACATATATTGGTAGTGTGGTATGGAGAGTTGGAGAGAATTACTCTTGATTGATTGCATAGGATCGGTTACAGTGTTACAACATATACAGAAGGGAGCCCTTGGGAGGCGGCACGCAGGCCAGGGCGGCTATTACAGATCCTAGATTCTAGGCTTTACACAAGTGTACATGCATATACATAAAACTGTCTAACACCCCCCCTCAGCCGGAACGCCATTTGGATGAACGTTTAGGCTGGATCTGAATTCATGATACACCTGTGATGGCAGTCCTTTGGTGAAGAGATCAGCAAATTGAGAGCTGGATGGAACATGCAGCACGCGAGCTTCACCAAGAGCAACACGATCACGGACGAAGTGCAAATCGATCTCAATGTGCTTCGTTCGTTGATGCTGTACAGGGTTGCTGGCAAGATAAGTAGCGGAGATGTTGTCGCAATAAACCACAGTTGCATGCCGCGGTGGACACTTCAGCTCATGAAGAAGTTGGCGCAGCCAACACGACCCGGCGACACAGTTGGCAACCCCGCGGTATTCAGCCTCGGCACTGGAACGACTCACGGTTGGCTGTCGTTTGGAAGACCACGACACCAAATTGGAGCCAAGAAAAACACAGAACCCAAACGTTGATTTCCGGGTATCCGGACAACCGGCCCAATCTGCATCGGTGTAAGCAACCAGATCGCGAGAGGTGGACCGGTACAACTGAAGACCGTAGTGCGTTGTACCCCGCAAGTAACGAAGAATGCGCTTGATCAATTGCATGTGGCTGTCCCGGGGCTCATGCATGAACAAGCAGACTTGCTGTACGGCATAGGAGATGTCAGGCCTAGTGAGGGTAAGATATTGGAGCGCACCGGCAAGGCTCCTATAGTGTGTGGGGTTAGAGATAGGAAGACCATCGGTGGAGGATAGTTTGGAGCTGGTGTCAATTGGTGTGGACACGGGTTTACAGTTTAACATTTTGGCACGGTCTAGGATCTCTAAAGTGTATTGCTATTGACAAAGGAAGAGGCCGGCGCTGTTGGGTGTGACATTGATGCCCAAGAAGTGGTGGAGATCACCTAAGTCGCTCATGGAGAATTCGGACTTAAGGGAAGCGATGATAGTGTTGAGTGTGTGGGTGGAGTTGGCAGTGAGGATGATATCGTCAACATACACTAGAAGGTAAGCAATGGACGTACCACGATGGAGAATGTATAGGGAAGAATCACTTCGGGAAGCAGAGAACCCGAGGGAGAGCAGGAACTGCTTGAACCGAAGGAACCACTGGCGAGGCGCCTGTTTGAGCCCGTAAAGAGACTTGTGCAGCAAGCAAACATGATCAGGACGAGCTGGGTCAACGAACCCGGCAGGCTGAGCACAATACATAGTTTCATTGAGCTCACCGTGGAGGAATGCATTCTTGACGTCGAGTTGATGAATAGGCCATGACTCTGACGTGGCAAGACTGAGAACAACACGGATGGTGGATGGCTTGACCACGGGACTGAACGTCTCGTCATAATCGACACCTTCCTATTGGGTGAAGCCACGAACCACATAGCGTGCCTTGTAGCGAGCGAGAGAGCCATCCGCATTGAACTTATGCCAAAAAATCCATTTGCCGGTCACCACATTCACACCTGCAGGCTTGGGTACCAAAGACCAAGTGGAGTTATTCATTAAAGCAAAATATTCATCACGCATCGCTTGTTGCCAATTGGGGTCCTTGAGTGCAGATTTATATGTGGCTGGTATAGGGGAGAGAGGAGTAGTAGAGGTGGCTAAGAATAAACGACGAGGCATACAGTAACCACGCTTAGCGCGAGTGGTCATGCGGTGAGAATTACGTGGAGGCTCTATTGGCACTGCATGGCGAGGCAGGCGTGGCGGACTGGGAGTGGATGGCGCGGCATGCGAGGTGGATGCGGTGGGCCGGGCTGCAGGGGAGTCAGAGCCGACCGGAGTGGATCCCGGGGTGGATGCTGGGTCAGGTGGGTCCAGGGTAGGTGGCGCAGAGCGGGGCTGCGGACCGGATTGGAGGGAGGCGCGGGGAGTGGGCACGACAGGCGAGGAAGATACTGATCGGGGGTCGAGCGAGCCGTTGGCGGGGGAACGCGTGGAGGCGGTCGGCGTAGTGGGAGTGTGGGGACCGGACGGAGGGTGCGCGTGCGATAGCGACGGGCGGGGTGGCGGATCCGAGAGATCCGGTGGGGTCGGGCGATCTGAGGCGGTTGGGATGGGCGGGATCTGCTGCATGGGATCATTTGTGGACGTGCCTGGCTGTGGCGTAGGTGTGGACGTCGTGTATGGAAAGGTTTGTTCATCAAATATGACATGGCGTGAAACGATGACGCGACGGGTCGTAAGATCGAAACACCGATACCCTTTATGCTCTAGGGGATACCCAAGAAAGACACAGCGAGTGGAGCGCGGCGCAAGCTTGTGAGGCATGGTAGCGGAAGTGTTGGGGAAGCAAAGGCAACCAAAAACGTGTAAGTGGTCATAAGTGGGATGAGTGCCGTGTAGTAGGAAGTAGGGGGTGTGGGGATGAATGGCACGAGAGGGACGCCGGTTGAGAAGATATGTTGCGGTGTGTAAGGCCTCGACCCAAAATGGTGGTGGAAGCGTGGCTTGTTGGAGAAGAGTGCGGACAATATCGTTGGTAGTGCGGATGAGCCGTTCGGCCTTGCCGTTTTGAGGAGAAGTATGGGGGCATGAGAAGCGATATACGACGCCATTGGAGGAGAAGAAGTGTCGTAGGGTTGCGTTAATGAACTCGCCGCCGTTGTCGCACTGCATGGCTTTGATGATCACGTGAAACTGAGTGTACACGTACGAAAAGAAGCGTTGGAGTGTGGATGATGTATCATATTTGTTGCGAAGGGGAAAGGACCAGGAGTAGTGCGTGAAATCATCCAAAATAATCAAGTAATATTGATAACCGGAGAAACTTACAACGGGAGAGGTCCATAGATCACAATGGATCAAATCAAAGGGAGCATAAGTTTTACTAAGGGAAGAAGAAAACGGAAGCCGTGGCTGGCGCCCTAGTTGGCAAGCGGTACATGGAGAATGAGCTGCCTTATTACAAGTGGAGAGAAAATCAAGTCCTAAGGATGAAAGAGTGTTGGCGCTGTGGTGGCCGAGCCGTCGATGCCACAAGTCCGAGGTGGAGACGTTGAAAAGTGCAGACGCCGGAGATGGAGTTGTGCCAACGAAGGGGTAGAGATCGCCGTTGCTAACGGAGATCATGAGCACCTTCCGAGTGCGAAGATCCTTCACAAGAAAGCCACATGGGTAAAATTCAATGGAACACGAGTTATCCTTAGTAAAACAACGAACAAAGATAAGACTAGTAACAACATGAGGAGAGACAAGAATGTCGGTAAGGCGGAAGTCATGGGGGGAAAGAGTGGTGGATCCGGAGGCGGTGATGGGAAGATGCTGCCCATTGCCAACAAGAATGCTAGATGGTATATGCTTTAATGAAGAACTCGGTGCGGTCAAGGTACCTGGATTGCCTGTCACGTGAGAGGAGGCACCGCTGTCGAGGAACCATTCGGGCGCCGGTGTAGAAGGATAGCCACCGTTGCTGTAGGCGGCATTGAGCATGGCGATGTGATCCCATGATGGTGGCGGCGGCGGGTAGTACGGGTTGGGCGTCGGCGGCGGGGCGTAGGCATGGTACGCCTGGGCGTGGGAGCCGGGACGCGGCCCAAGGACGCCGGCGGCGTTGGGTGGGATCCAGCTAGAGCGAGGAGACGGGAGTGCCATCCCGTATGGAGCGAAGTAGCCGGTGAACGGGGAGAACGCGGGATGCGACTGGCCGCGTCCCCCGCTGTCGTTTCGTCCGCGGCCACGCCCACGGCCGCGGTCACCACCCTCGCCGCCACGATCACCACGGCCACGCCCGGAAGGTGGGGGGTTTGGATGAGGCGCTCCCTGAGGCCGGTCGGGGAGGCGGTCGGAGGAGCGGTCGCCGCGATCTCCAGCGGCACGACCACCCGCACCGGAGGGGCCGCCGGAGGAGCTAGAACCGGTGATGGCAAAGGCGGAGGTGCTCTCCTCGGCCGCGTGCTGCACCTGAGACTCCTCGGCCAAGACCACGCGAGAGAGAACCGTGTCGAAGGGGAGGGTCTGGTCACCGAGGATGACCCAAATGGTTTGCCATGAAGAAACTGAGTGGTGAGATCAGTCTCGGTAACGGCGTGGTCGATGTCGGCGAAGCCGTTGGTGAGGAGCTTCATGCGACGCGCATACTCGAAGACCGAGAGGTCGCCCTGCTTGAGGTTGCGGTATTGGCGGTTGAGGATCATGTAGCGGGCGACGCGGTTGGCAAGGAAGTAATCCTTGATCTTGTGCCAGAGGGCGAACGTGGTCGTGGCACCGACGACATGATCACACATGGTGTCGGAGAGAGTGGCATAGATCCACAGAACGACATGGGCATCCAGCTCGAGATATTGGGAGGTGGCGTTGGGCGGAGGAGGGTGCTCGATGAGGTAGGTGACGCCATAGCGGAGAAGCACCATGAGGAAGAAGGTCTTCCACTTGTGGTAATTGTGATCTGCTGGGTTGAGGAGGAACTTGATGTGGTTGGTTATGTGGTCATGGAAGATGGAGGGGCTAGGGGCAGGGGTAGCCGGCATGGGCGAGGGAGTGGTGCCGGCGGTGAACAGTGGGGCGAACTGGGTGCCAGATGCCGCAGAAGAGCCGCTGAAGAGGGACGGGGTGGTACCGAAAGAGAAGGCCGGTGAGGTTGCGGGGGAAGTAGCCGCAGAGGAATCGGCAGCAGGCGCCGTGGAGGAGGAGGAGAGAGAGCCTGGCGAGGTGGCGGTGCTCGAGGTGCCGCCGGAGGAGAAGGGAGGAGGGCCGGCCATGGGTGCTCCTGGAGTTTGATACCAAGTTGGAGAGAATTACTCTTGGTTGATTGCATAGGATCGGTTACAATGTTACAACATATACAGAAGGGAGCCCTTGGGAGGCGGCACGCAGGCTAGGGCGGCTGTTACAGATCCTAGATTCTAGGCTTTACACAAGTGTACATGCATATACATAAAATTGTCTAACATGGAGAAGAATGGTCATTTTTTACTCCCCCCAAAATTATGATTGTTCGATAATCTCTGAAGTAAATGCGCTGCATAATTTTACTCACTTCAGGTATCAAAAAATTTAAGTAACCCTTGACACATGATCCGGTTTCATTGAATGGTTTGGGTTATGTCAATGGAGGGGAGAAAGAGAGGTGACAAACATAGATGACATGTCGCATGAGGTGTTAGTTACATGTCAAAAAACTAGGGAACATGGCGCAGAGGGTAACATGGTGAAAACCGTCAAACATGATCCACCCTCAACAGAGCCAGTTGTCTAAAAGTAGGTTGAGGAGCAAAGTAAACGACACCAATACTTGATGGAACTAAGATTACCATTTTTTGGGAATATTATCTGGCTTACGTCCCCTGGGAGGGATTTCCCAGCGAACTACCCGACAATCGTCGGATGAAAAACACGAAAAGCGCTCTGGTTTGCCACGTGAGGGATTCCAACTCGTTCCCTGGGAAGGTGTCCGCCGTGAACGCATACGCGCCTATTCCCTTTACCCACTGATGCCCATTCACGTTCCTCCATTTCACTCGGGGCTGACCACAGAAAGTGAAGAGGAGAGAGGAGAGCAGAGAGAGATCGACGGTTCCGGAGAACGCAATGGCGACCGGACCCGGCGCCCATGCTGTCGGAGGATGCACGTATCCCCGTGAGGGCATCTCGCCAAGCGCTGGTGGCTTGTGCTCGCCGATGACTCGCGACCGGCATTGCAGCTGTCCTTTGCGGAGGAGAAGGTTGGTGGTGGCCTGGAGCAAGGGGGTGAGGCGGTGGTAGGGGTGAGGGCATTGGGGAGGTGGCAGTTGATTTGGACAGTATCGAGGCGAGTGAAAGGTCGGCGACCGGGCCATCGGCATATTCATATTGACACATGTCTGAAGATTTGTCATGTTCATACTGAGACATGTCTAAAGAATTTTTTGGGTCTGAATGTAGGCATTTTGTGTTCATGTTGCCTGGCAATTCCTGTAGTCACTATCCTCATATGATAGTTTTTTAGCTCCCGGTGATTTGTGGTTATGCATTGTCCGACTTTTGTCGTAGTGTATGTATGAATTCGAGAGAAATTTTGTTTTGTGCTAGTCACAAGGTAAATCAGGAGGAGGGGGAGGAGGAAAATGTTGAGTTCGTGGAACATGGAAAAGTTAGATAAAGTTTTGTTTCAAACTTCACGACAAAATTGCCATGCCATCATGCAGGAGAGGCACAACAACCTTTTTATGAAAACAACTGAAAGAGCATGGTGCCCCCATGTTTGATTGTGGTAATTGATGACAATCTTTATGGACTAATTGTTGCCTTGAGTTACATTTGAAGGATTTGTCCATAGGCTTTTCTTAAAGATCATCTGTTGGTTTCAAGGCTATAAGTAGGTGACACGATGCAATGTTGATCAAGACTAAGTACAAAGAGTAATTCAAATTAATCAATACACAAAGTGTAGAAGATGTAACGAGTGGGATCAAGTGATCTCATGGTATGGTAAGCATTGTCCATTACGCTTTGTGTACTAACCCATGGTCTATGTGAGAGTTTGTTGTGAGGTTTATTTTGTTTCCATAGGCGTGCATCAAAAGGAAGATCCCATATGTCCCATGGAGGATGACATCAAGTGATCGTCATCAAGGTTGCATTGTGCAAGTTCAAGTGGAGCATCACGAAGAGATCTTGCTTGAAGCTTGCCGTCCATTTGGTGACAACGGACATGTGAAGATGTGCCGAAGAGAGGCTCACCCATAGTGGAGTATGGGGGAGCAATTCACTAGTCTTCATCGAGCCTGCGCAATCAAGAAAGGTGGTCCAACTTGAGGAGGACAAGATCGTCATCATCTAGCTCAAATAGACTATGCGCAAGGCAAAGGTTTGTCCTTGATAGGTTTTCTATTTTACCGGTCTCATGGTGTTAGTTGGGAGATCGGGTTATAGGATTGATGACTTGCTATCAAGGGGGGCTCTGGAGTGAGTAGCTTGATCGTATCGTTTGTAGAAAGCTCAAACCATTGCATCCTTGGCATCATCCTTCTTGGTCTTGTTTGGATTTTCTCCGAGTGAGTTGTTTAGCTTGTGGTCATCTTCATGACAAGCTCAAGCTCATCGAAAGCGGAGTTCGCATGCATCATCTCTTGTGTTTTCGATGTTGGCGTTTATGCCAGTTCTTCACTGATGGAGGTTTCACACCTCTATATCATAGGAATACTCCCCTTGCCACTTCTGAAGATTTCCAGTCATGATTTGACAACTCTAGTCGTTAGCTTTCCATCAAGCTTGAGTTCGTCAAAATCAATGTTCTTTTGCAGAAGTTTTGGCAGTTTTGGTCTTCCTTGCATCCATCTATTTTACATGGGCTGTTTTGCTGCTTCCTAGTGGTAGTACCACTTAGGTGGTACTTCGCTGACCAGTGCTGCTTCCACTTCCGCTTATTTTTATGCGTATGTTGCCTAATCTGCTTTAGCGGTAGTACTGCACTAAGCGGTGGTACTGCTCACGAGCGTTATACTGCTCCCGCAAGCGGTAGTACTGCTCCGATAGAACTATTGCTCTTGTATTTCTGTCTCATTGGGTTGTGTTGACCATGCTAAATGGCAGTACCACTCCCCCAAGCTGTACTACCGCTTGTGGACGACTAGTGGACATAACGATTGGATTCGGTGGGGGGGGGGGCTATTTAAGGGGTCTTTTTCCCCAAAGGTTCTTATCCTTGAAGCTCATGTTTCCCCTCCATTACTGACCTTCTTTGAGCTTGCTATCTCTCAACCCCTCCAATGATTCTTGCTAGTTTTCGAGGGAAAAGAGGGAGATGAGATCTAGATTCACATTTCCACCAATCTATCTCTTCTCTAAGTGATGGGAACCCCTTGGATCCAGATCTTGGAGTTCTTTGTGTTCTCCTCCTTTTTCTTCCTCTCATATTCCTTCATAGCTTTCGTTGTTGTATTGGATTTGAGAGAGAAGGACTTGGGCACTCCGTGTGCCCTTGCCATTGCATTTGGTGCATAGGTTTGAGTTCTCCATGGTGATACGTGGAAGTGAAAGTTGAGAAGCTCATTACTCTTGGATGTTTGGGCACCCTAGAGCTTGTTCCTCTTGGGTGCTTTGGTGCTCTAGACAGTTGGTGTTGTCGAAGCTCAAACATTGTGCTATAAAACTTCAGACAAGCTTCAGGAGACTCTAATTAAGTTGTGGAGAGTGCCTCGAGCAATTTGTACGGTTCCGATGACCTCCCCCAAGGGTTGCCAATTGTACGGGCTCGGTGACCACCCTCAAGGGTCCCTTAGTGAAGTCACGACATCTTGCATTGTGCAAGGATGTGAGGAGATTACTGTGACCCTAGTGGCATTTTGGTGAGCATTGTGCCTCAACACCGCTCCAAACGGAGATTAGCATCCGCAAGGGTGTGAACTTCTGGATACATCGTTGTCTCTGTGTGCTTCAGTTATCTCTTACCCAAGCCCTTTAATTATGCACTTTACTTTGTGATAGCCATAGTGTTTGATGTTATATATCTTGCTATCACTTAGTTGTTTGTCTTGCTTAGCATAAGTCATTGGTGCACATAGGTGAGCCTAGTTGCTTTAGGTTTTCTGCTTGACAAATTAAACGCTAGTTTTATTCTGCATTTGTTCAAGCCTAAACCGTAATTATTTTAAAACGCCTATCCACCCCCCTTTAGGCGACATCCAGGATCTTTCGACAACTCAAATATAGAAACTCTATGTGATGTGGAGCATCCTACGGACAACACCATGTCAAGAGTCTGTTTGGCAAGTAACACGTGTAACCTCTACTTCACATACATAAAGGTGAATCATCTCCTTTACACGTGTTCACTTGACCCCTTGACACTCCACTCATGTGCATGCATAGGTATTACCGGAGCTTCACGGACGAGGAGGAGCAGTGCAAGCGATAAGGAACGACTACCCCATCTTTAAGGGAAACATGGAAGCAAAGACGGAAGAAGCGGAGCTGCTACAAGCTACAACTCTCGGACGACCGACAGCCTCCAGATGACCGACGACCTCTGGACGTCCGACGCCTGGAGACTTCACCAGCCAAAAGAACTACAGCCGATGCATTCTACAACGGCCGGACGACCGACGCCCACCGGACGTCTGACAAGCCCCAGCGACCGGACGACCGACACCTCCCGGAAATCCGACGCCACCTGTCTAGAGCCAAAACGTCGGAAGTCCGACGCCCTCCGGACGTCCGGACCCCCGCGAGCCACCGGACGACCGACGTCCCTTGGACGACCGACGCCTGCCAGTGCACAGCCGGGCCTTTGGCCTTGTATTCCTCTCTCACTTACCCCTTCGTGGCTCATACCCTAAATAGAACTCCCCCTCCTCCTTTCTAGGGTTAGCAAATATGATAGCTCATTTGTACATGAGCTTTGCTCCTACCTTCTCCTCTTGAGAGAGAGAGACTACTCCATTGGAGGCCAAGACTTCCTAGGAGAAGATCCCGAGGGATATCAAGACCCCTTCTGGGAAGGATCTATCTAGATCATCAAGACCTCCTCACGGAGAAGATCCTTCTAGGATTCAAGCCCCCATCTCCTTTGGATTTGGGATGAACTTTACCTTGTAACTTTCCTTTTGTTTTTCATGTACCTTGTGGATCTTGTGTGTCTGATTGTCTAGTGGATGTCTGATTGGACTTGTTCTTGAGTGTTTCCCCTTGTGATTTCTCTCTGTTCTTCCTCGTGTTCTTCGAGTTCTTCGAGGGTATCCACTCCAATCGTGAAAGATCAGCCTACACCGGGTTATGCCCGCATCATATGGTATCATGAGCCACGTTGATCACGTATTTGGAGTCTCCCCCTCCGTTTCTAGCCTTCTTTTGTGTGATTTCGTCCGAAATTTCGAAAATCCTCACCAAAAATAGCCCCAAAATTTAGTGTGATTTGTTGGTTTGATGATGTTTTGTTGATTTTGATCCATGGATTTGCTTGGTTTCGAGTGGATCTAGCATCTCCATAATTTCCCCTACTTTCCATCCACGAAATCTCATCAATTTTGACCCCAAAATCCCCAATTTCCGCCCAAAATCGCATCCCGAAACTCGGATCTCGAGGTGACCCAGACCCACAGGACGTCTGATGCCCCCGGAACCATCGGACAACTGACACTTACCGAACGTCCGACACCCCCGACCCAGTGCCAAAACATCGGATTTCCGTCCATTTCCGGACGTCCGTTCCACGCTCCATCCATCGGAAGTCCGACCCTTCTCGGACGTCCGACACCTGTAGATTCAGACTTTGGCTGAATTTTGTTTTGCCCATAACTAATTCATCCGGACTCCGATTTTGACGTTCTTTAGCTCATTTTGAAGCTATTGCCTTCCCCATTCCCAACAATACTACCTCCATCATTTGACTTCATCAAAATTTTGGAACTTTGGCATCTTTGCCTAGGATTTTCACCACATCAACCGCATACCACCATAGCCTTCCGCAACCTAACCCATTTTGATACATATAGAATTAGTGGTTGCTTGAGTAGTGATTCGAGTCTCCTAAGGTGTTTCGGCTACTTAGGGATGGTTACTTCTTCATCAACCACCACCACCACCATAACTTCCGCATAACCTAGACCACCATACACTTCCGCCACCCAACTTAACCCATTTATGTTTGAGCTTGTTTGAGTTGTGGCTTGTGTCTCCTAAGGTGTTTCGAATCCTTAGGGACAACAACTTCAACTTCGGCTCGCATAGCCCATCATTCCACTTCCGCATTGCCGAGTGCAGAACCACCACCGTGCTCCGCTACCACCATTTGACATTTGAGATTTTGAGTTCGTGGTTTTTTCGTTTCCTAAGGTGCTCTGGCTAATTAGGAATGGTTCTATATCAAGAACACCGCCACGAGGTCGTCATCGACAACGACCACTTCATCATAACACGCCCTTATGTACACACGACAAACCATCGACGGTAACCTTGATGACACCATTGTATATTCCCCTTGCAATTGCATTGATAACCCCTAGTCCATTTTGCGTCACTTGCCTATCGAGACTAGCCATTGAGTATTGCCGGCAACGTTACTTGTGCACATTAGAGATCGTCCCTTCCATTGCATACATACCATATCATCTTGGCATCATCATATCATCTCTTGTGTCATGAGATTGTTCCCGCATATATACAATTGCTATCTTGGTTTGTGCATTTCGCATAGTGGCCATACAAAAAAATAAAAATAAAAATAAGCTTTTAAGCAAAGAGAAAGAGCAAAGAGCTTGTATGCAAGAGCCATATCATCGTACCATAGTGCTACAATGTATCATATGGTATCATATCCGATCATCTTGGATCATCTTGTGCTAAAGCACCGGAACATCATACAAAAATAGCATACTTGGGATAAAATGTTTATCCGTTTGCATCTTATAGCTTGTGCACAAGTGTCGTATCCACCTATTGAGCAACAGTGCTACTGTCTCTCTTGAGTTGTGCAACACGAGCGTTTTTCATGGACTCCACATTTTGTGCTCATTCCTTGGTTGCACGACCCCATTTATCTATCCGTGTGTGTGTTTCCGTCTGCCATTCATTGCTATTGGTCTACTTGTTTCACTTGCAAATTTGTGAATTTCTTTCAAAATTATTGTCTCTTGCTAACATTTTGCATCAAATTTTTTGGGCCACTATCCTCACCGAGCTCCACCATAAGCTTTACTTGATAGGTGTGAGTGAACAAGTCCGGTAACAATTCGACTATTCTTTCATTTCACATTGAGTGAAATGGGATACATCCTCAACTTTGGGAAAAGGTAACTTGGTATTGTTTATCTCATTTCCTACTGACATGTGCTCGAGTCTTGGGATGGATAGGCAAAGCACACCCCCTCCGGTCTACGACGACGAGTTTGATGCCACAAAAAAAACTTCGACGCCAATATGCAAGATCAAATGGAGGAGATCAAAGCCCTCATCAAGTCCTACAAGAGATCCTCCTCATCTTGGAGAAGACGCTCAAGTGCACATCCATTCGAGCTACCATCGCTGGCAAGATCACATCAGCAACGACACCACCACGGACAAGGACGTGAAGGTCAAGAGCTCTACACCAACAACCGCTCAATGACTTCACCATATCCCTTGGAATCTTAGCCAAGAGACTTCAAGGCATCTTCGCCTATGGACATACGACATGTTCGCATACAAGCACCTTAAGACTACACCCAAGAGAAGCTCCCCAAGCTCAAGTCCGCGACTTTCACGAGCTACTACGACCTTGACATAGACCACACGATTCCTTTCTATGAGACTCAAGAACCCGAGGAGTATCTTGAGTGGGAGCGCTTGATGGACGACTACCTCAAGCTACATCAAGTTCCTCCGGAAGATCAAGTGAAGTGCGCCACAAGAAACTTCCACGACTATGCGTCGACATGGTGGCTTCACACACCTTCGGAGATCTACGACATGAGTTGGACCAAGACGAAGAGAGCTATGCGGCGAGAATTTGTGCCTCCAACCTACACAGAACAACTTCTACGCCAATTGGAGAATACCATCCAAGGATCCAAGTCCATCGACGCGTACTTAAAGAAGATGAAGAATGCCTTGCAACGAGCCAGAGTGGACGACCCCATTTCGATGAAGTCCCACTTCATGATGGGATTGCACAACAACATATCCAAGACAATCTTCCTTTAGAACCACAAGTCCCTCGACGACAACTACATTGGTGCTCTCAAGGCGGAACAAGAACTCATGATGGCCAAGGATTCTCCACCCCAAGCACACTTCTCGAATACCAAGCTCCAAGACGGCGAGCATGAGGCTAGTACCACCATGATGTCCAAGCCTGATGAGCTCCAAGATGATGCTCCCAAGTTCAACTTCACCGCCATCCCTCTTTGTGGCATTGATGGTGCCGAGTCTACCTCGACTCTTTTTCAAGATGGTGCGGTGACGACTACGACTATGGAGCCAATCAAGGAACATGCTTTGGAGGCGAGCGACATGGTGGCGAGCAAGGATGATGCTTCCATCTTAGGAGGCGAGAGTGATGATGTGTCATCTTCGGCTTTCATCCACGGTGACGGTGAAGAGATGATCGAGCATGGGATTTTCCCTTCGGTCATGGAGGATAGTGATGATGTGCCATCTTCGGTCTTCATCCACGGCGACGACAACGGGAAGGTTGAGCATGGGATTTTCCCTTTAACGACGACGTATGATGACTTGAGTGACTTGTGCCACCATATTGAGAGTGAGAGCGAGTTCACCACTAGCCCCATATATGATGAGTTGCCCAAATTCCCATGTGAGGAGAGCCACAACCCCCATCACTTGAGTGAGATGAGTGAATCCACCATATGTGACTTTGAGTGCACGTATTTTGAGGGAGTGAGTGAGCCACCACATAGAGAGAGTGAGGTATTTGATAGAGCATGTGAGGCCACTTCGATTTCTAACGGCTTAACCTGTACCTCTATTGTGTCTTGTCATTTGGTGCTAGGTCCCATATACAATGATGTGCCGATTCTCGACGACTTCGTCCTCCCTTTGGACAAGACGATTGCCATGGTGGAATATGATGCACCCCCACATGGTTCCATCAAGTTGATGATGATGACCACCATTTTTATTTCCCACCTCACCTATAGCACTTGAGTGGAATGAACAAGGTAACATAGGTGAAGGTGATGCTCTAGTCCCACTAGTGGACATACTTGACATTGATTGCTTGCATGATGTTGATCAACCTATTTCCATGTTTCATGTTAGTGCGACTTCCCCATGCGATGATTTGCCCATTTATGATGAGTATGATGATTCTCACGTGGAGTCTATTAGTTGTGATGCCATGTTACATAGGATTTATTGTGACAATTCTTTAGGTCACATCATGTTTGACAATCCGCTTGACTTGTCATATGCTATGCATGAGATCAACCATATGTATTTTTTGCAATATCTTCATAGTGACTATGCATATGCCATTAAAATAAACCCAATTTGCACATATGGCATAAATGACAAGCCCATGGTTATTGGCATTTGTTTTTCTTGTGATGATATTAACATGCTCCCTTTGCATCATTTATCTCATATGCCATGTCATGACCACGTAGCTTCAGATATGCATTGTTTTGGATGTTGTCCATTTTCTCCATATGATGTTTCCGATATTTCTCATTAGGAGACCCTCATAATTTCCTCATACATGATAGGGTTTTTGATCCATCCCATCCATTGCATGATCCCAATCATTATGTGCACCATATGCTCCCATGAATAAACATGCTATTGATGTGCCATATACTTGCATGCTAAATTTGCATCCCCATCGTGTTATACACAATAACTATTCTTTCATGATGAATGACATGTTCTTATACCATGCATCAAATTTCTTTGAGCGATGCTTATCTTGTGCTAACTCACCGTGCACATACACGTCAAGATGGATGATGTGTAAATTTACCACACACACAATTTCTTCGGTTTGTGTCTCTTTTGTGTAGGTACCCATGAATACTTGTCAACCTCACAATCCCATGAGTTGGCAAAAACGAGCTCTAGAGAGCAACGATGACTTGGGATCACGTGGATTGTATTTCACACCATTCCCATTGCGCAACAACTTCTACATGGCCCTCCCATGGTTATGGCTTATTGTCCATTACTTATCCTTTGCCCATATTGCCAAGTTCACTTTGCATGATATGCTCATTCCTACTCCTTTGACATGCATTTGTGACCCATGCTTTGCATTACACATGATGATTGATTCTAGTACTTGTATGTGTATTTGCAAGCTTGGTGGAGATATTGCTTGTTATTGCCATGATTGCTTTGTTCCCAATGCTTATGATGATGCTTTGATCATGTTTGATTTTCGTGCTTGCAATATGTCATGTACATTATCTATGTATACTATTTGCTCACATGACTTGATTGCTATGATTTCCCCTAGTGTGTTGCATCTTCGCTCCACTAGTTTGCATGACATGATGTCTATGCTTACTCATGTTGCATCACCAATGATTCATACTTGCTCTATTCATGCGGTTTATGACAACCATCTACATGCTTTGCACATGATTGTTATTGCTTCTTGTCATATATCTCCATGTGTTGCCTCTCTCATGCTAGATGATTTTCCATGTATTGAGTGCAAGAATAATTTTAGTCTTGCTAATGAGATTGCCCCCATAGCATTCTCGCATATATTTGGAGATTTTGACATATTCCTTGTGAAGCATGCTTGTCTTACCTCTTTGCACCATATACCTTGTGCCATGAATATCACCATTGTTGCATCATATTATTCATGCACTTGTGCTTCTAATGTTTTTGTGCAAGAGAAGAGAACCATCATGATGGATGACGTGTTTATCTACCATGCGCATACGCTCGTTGTTTTGTTGTGTGCATGTGTAGGATACTTGGACTTCGTGTCAACTTCCACTTCACGCGAGTTGACCATTCGAGCTCTTAAGAGCGAACCACCTTCTACCAGGATGATTCTACATCGCACTTGCTTGTGTTTTGGCATTGTGAAGAATGCACAAGGGCACGCCTTCAAGGTGACATCTTTCTTGAGCATGGATATTGACGATCTTACTACTTGTGTTGCTTGTACCATGCGACCTATTGGCCATCTTGGACCACTTGATTGCACACATGCTAGAGATCTAGCTTCGACTTGTCATTTACACATTTCCATGCCTCATGACATATATACCTTGTGTGTTGCATCCAATTCTTGGATTACTTGCCCCTATCATATGTTTGGTTGCAACAATGTCTTTTCTTCACATATGCCATGTCCCATTGCTTGCTTTATTGCCTCACACATGATGAACAATTGTTGTTTCTATTGTGTTGAGTGCTACACTATCTTCACTACACCCTATGCACGTTATGCTTGGATTGTCTTGCACTTGACCCATGTGTTTAGAAACTTCATTTAATTTGGTGTCGTGAGTCCTTCCTATGCCTACCATAGACCTTTCATTGAGCACATTAAGCATGATTGCTATGAACTTGAGGTCGATGCTTATTCGCTTGTCACACATATTTGCATCACTACCTCACATTTACATGCTTGTACCCATGATATCTTTGCTTGTGCTAAATTTATGTGCTTACATGCCATGTCACAATCTTTTGTCAAACCATATGCTTTGCATGATGATGACACTTGTTGGGTGAATCAACACTTCAATGCTAGGTTTTACACTAATGCCAACCAAATTTGTTTTTCCAAGTGTTTGTTGTCCTTGCTCCTTTTGAAGGAATCACAAGATGGTGCGACATTGGAGAGTGCACATTCCGGTTGTCAAGATGACGAGTACTTGGTGAACGTCCATGTCTACACGGCAAAGCCATCTCTTTCCCATGGTGATTTGGTTTTTGGTCCGAGGTCAGATCTTTCCTAGGGGGCAGATGTTGCAGAGCATCCTACGGACAACACCATGTCAAGAGTCCCTTTGGCAAGTGACACGTGCGACCTCGACTTCACATACATAAAGGTGAATCTTCCCCTTTACACATGTTCTCTTGACCCCTTCGAGGATGGTATACTACTTGACACTCCACTCATGTGCATGCATAGGTATTGCCGGAGCTTCACAGATAACGACGAGGAGCGCAAGCGCCAAGGAACAACCACACCATCCGTAAGGTAAGTGTGGAAGCGAAGACATAAGAAATGGAGCTGCTACAAGCTACAACTCTCGGACGACCGACGGCCTCCGGACGACTGACGACCTCCGGACGTCCGACGCCTGGAGACTTCACCAGCCAAAAGAGCTACAGCTGATGCGTGCTGCAACGGCCGGACGACCAACGCCCACCGGACGTCTGACAAGCCCCAGCGACCGGACGACCGACGCCTCTTGGAAATCCGACTCCACCTGTCCAGAGCCAAAACATAGGAATTCCGACGCCCTCTGGACGTCTGGACCCCCGCAAGCCACCGGACGACCGACGTCCCTCGGACGTCCGACGCCTGCCAGTGCGCAGCCGGGCCTTTGTCCTTGTATCCCTCTCCCACTTACCCCTTCATGGCTCATACTATAAATAGAACTCCCGCTCCTCCTTTCTAGGGTTAGCAAATATGATAGCTCATTTTTATGTGAGCTTTGCTCCTACATTCTCCTCTTGAGAGAGAGAGACTACTCCATTGGAGGCCAAGGCCTCCTAGGAGAAGATCCCGAGGGATATCAAGACCCCTTCGGGGAAGGATCTATCTAGATCATCAAGACCTGATCACGGAGAAGATCCTTCTAGGATTCAAGCCCCCATATCCTTTGGATTTGGGATGAACTTTACCTTGTATCTTTCCTTTTGTTTTTCATGTACCTTGTGGATCTTGTGTGTTTGATTGCTAGTGGATGTGTGATTGGACTTGTTCTTGAGTGTTTCCTCTTGTGATTTCTCTCCGTTCTTCCCCGTGTTCTTCGAGGGAATCCACTCCATTCGTGAAAGATCGGCCTACACTGGGTTAGCCCCGTATCACTATGGTTAGTTCTAGGGCACATGAAAATTATAGCTAGATAAATGTAAAGCATATGAAAAGAATATGAACAATATCCACATACATGCCAAGGTTCACCAATCCATATTGGTTCATTTTATTTTAGAACATTGATAACCCACAAGTATAGGGGATTAATTGTATCCTTTCCCGATAAGTAAGAGTGTCGAACCCAGCGATGAGCTAAAGGTAGAACAAATATTCCCTCAAGTTCTATCGACCACCGATACAACTCTACGCTCGCTTAACGTTCGCTTTACCTATAACAACTATGAAACTAGAAGTACTTTGTAGGTATAAAGAGATAGTTTGCAAGATAATAAAGAGAACATAAATAAAAGATAGGGACTGTTTAGATAAAGAAACAACTAAATTAGTTTTAGTAGAGAGCTTTTTGTCACAAGAAAGTTATTTGTCCCTAGGCAATCGATAACTAGATCGGTAATCATTATTGCAATTTTATATGAGGGAGAGGCATAAGCTAACATACTTTCTCTACTTGGATCATATGCACTTATGATTGGAACTATATCATTAAGGTAAAACCCAACCATAACATTAAACTATCAAGTCCTCTTTACTCACATACGCAAATAACCTACTTACTCGGGTCTGTGCTTCTGTCACTCACGCCACCCACCATAAGAAAATCTATGAACATATTGCAAACCCTACAGCAGGGATCCCTCACGCTTATGCAACACGGAGAGCACCATAGGACAGCACCAATAATAAAACATACAACTCAAACCAATCATGATCATCAATCAACCCATAGGACAAAACAAATCTACTCAAACATCATAGAATATCCATACATCATTGGGGAATAATATATAGCATTGAGAACCACGTTTAAGTAGAGATTACAGCGGTGAGAAGAGGTGTTACACCGCTTCATAGAGGGAAGAGAGTTGGTGGTGACGGCGGCGAAGTTGTTGGTGTAGATCGCCGTCACGATGATGGCCCCGGCGGCGTTCCGGCACCATCCAGAGAGAGGGGGAGAGAGACCCACTCCTTCTTCTTCTTCCTTGACCTCGCCCATAGATGGGAGGAGGGTTTCCCCTCTAGTCCTTGGCCTCCATGGCGGCAGAGGGGCCGGAGCCCCTCTGACATTGGATCTCTCTCTGTTTCTGCCCAGATTCGCCTTTCACCATTTCTTAAATTCCCGGAGATCCGTAACTCTGATTGGGCTGAAATTTTAACACGATTTTTATTCGGATATTATCTTTCTTGTGGCGAAAGAAGGGCACCAACCACCTTACGGGGTGGCTACAATCCTTCCAGGCGCGCCCAGGGTAGGGGGCACGCCCCTAGGGCTTGTGGGCCCCTCGGGCATCGTCTCACGTTGATTCTTTTTTCCAAAAAATCACATATATTCCACACAAAAAATCTACGTAAGTTTTTATCGCATTTGGACCTTGTTTGATATGGATATTATGTGAAACAAATAACATGCAAGAAACAGGAACTGGCACTTGGCACTCGATCAATATGTTAGTCCCAAAAATAGTATAAAACTTTCCAAAAGTATATGAAAGCTGTAGAATATTGGCATGAAACAATCCAAAATTATAGATACGACGGAGACATATTAGCATCCCCAAGCTTAATGCTCGTCCTCGAGTAGGTAAATGATAAAAAAGATAATTTTTGATGTGGAATGCTACCTAGCATAATCTTGATCATGTAATCTAATCTTGGCATGAATATTATGAAGGAAATATGCCCTAGAGGCAATAATAAAGTTATTATTTATTTCCTTATTTCATGATAAATGTTTATTATTCATGCTAGAATTGTATTAACCGGAAACTTAGTACATGTGTGAATACATGCATCGTGTCCCTAGTATGCCTCTACTTGACTAGCTCGTTAATCAGAGATGGTTATGTTTCCTAACCATAAACATGTGTTGTCATTTGATGAACGGGGTCACATCATTAGGAGAATGATGTGATGGACATGACCCATCCGTTAGCTTAGCATTATGATTGTTACAGTTTCATTGCTACTGCTCTCTTAATGACTTATACATGTTCCTCAAAATATGAGATTATGCAACTCCCGAATACCGGAGGAACACTTTGTGTGTTACCAAACGTCACAACATAAATGGGTGATTATAAAGGTGCTCTATAGGTGTCTTCGAAGGTGTTTGTTGGGTTGGCATAGATTGCTATTAAGATTTGTCACTCTGTGTTTCGGAGAGGTATCTCTGGGCCCTCTCGGTAACACTCATCACTATAAGCCTTGCAAGCATTGTGACTAATGAGTTAGTTGTGGGATTAAGTATTACGGAACGAGTAAAGAGACTTGCCGGTAACGAGATTGAACTAGGTATTGAGATACCGACGATTGAATCTCGGGCAAGTAACATACCGATGACAAAGGGAACAATGTATGTTGTTATGCGGTTTGACCGATAAAGATCTTCGTATAATATGTAGGAACCAACATGAGCATCTAGGTTCCGCTATTGGTTATTAACCGGAGACGTGTCTCGGTCATGTCAACATAGTTCTCGAACCCGTAGGGTCCGCACGCTTAACGTTCAATGACGACTAGTATTATGAGTTTATGTGATATGTTGTACCGAAGATTGTTTGGAGTCCCGGATGTGATCATGGAGATGACGAGGAGTCTCGAAATGGTCGATACATAAAGATTAATATATTGGTCGACTATGTTTGGACATCGGAATGGTTCCGAGTGAGTTCGGGCATTTACCGGAGTACCGGGGGATTACCGGAACCCCCCGGGGAGTGTATGGGCCTTATTTGGCCTTAGAGCATCTCCACCCATGCCCCCAAGACGGCCCCCAGAAGCCTTTTTATCACCGGCGAGTAAAAATCGTCCCAGCCGCAACCTGAGAGTCATGTTTTTCGCTGGATCTGACGAAAATTACGGCCGACGCGCGCAAGGGAAACTCAGAAAACCGGGATGTAGCTAGGGGCGCCGGCGCTATATTTTAGCTGTGAAAGGTCCACTGCCAGCCTCTAATCTCTCTCTCTCCTTTTCCTGGCTAGGCCCACCACGTGACGCATGCAAAAAAGACAATGCAGAGAAGCCGCAAGCGGTCGGCCCGACGCCCGTCGCTGGCCCCGCGCCGCGCCTCCATGGAGCAGCTTCACGCCACCGACCCCGTGCCGTGCCTCCCAAGAGCGGCTTCACGCCACTGGCCCAGTCGCCAGTAGCCAGCCCCCGCAGGCCTCCGTGCGCTACCGAGCCCGTCACCGGAGCAGCTCTCTCCTCCACGGGCGGCCCCGGCACCGGGCGCGCCGGCCACGGGCGTCCCCGGGCCCCAGCATGGCGACCACGGCCGGCCCCGAGCGGCCCCGGCCCCGAGCCACGCACCGGCGAGCGCAACCTTGAGCCTCACACGGGCACGGCTGGCAGCGACCAGCGGGGAGCCGGGGCAAGCGCGAGCGGCACGTGGGGACGCCGGGCTAGTCGGGGCATCTTCGACGCGTGGGGGCGTGTGGGGTTGCCCTGGTGCGTACGGCATGGGCGGGCGCGGCCTGGGCGGGCGGACAAGTGCGGCGCGGCCTGGGCGGGCGGACAGGGGCGGCGCGGCCCGGGAGGACGGGCGCCCGTGGGCGGGACGACGAGGGCTCGCAAAGCTGTCCGACTCGGGGCACGGGGCCATGCAGGGGCACGCCAAGTACCCCGATGGCCATGGCTTCCGGACCTAGCATAGGGCGCGCGCGTCGTGCTGGAGGACGCTGTCGTCCTCATGCGATGCCTCGGCAACACCGTCGTCGGGAAGGAGAGGGAGACGATGGAGGACGCCATGGTGAGGTTTCCCATTCGCGCCGGACCGCGAGGGTGACCGTGGCCTGGATGGTGCGGCACGACGCAGGCGGGACGGGCACGGTGCGGGCAGGACGGGGCGGGGGAATGACTGGAAAATTGTTCGACCCCAGTGCAAAATTATCGCCGGGGCAACCCCAGGAGGCCGAAAAAACGCCGGCTGGGGGGCGCAAAGGCTGGGATGCTCTTAGTGGGAGAGAGGAGGAGGTGGCCAGGTGGAGGGTGCGCCCCCCAAGGCCAATCCGAATTGGGTGGGGGGCCGGCCCCCCTTTCCTTCCCTCTCTCTCCCCCTTCCTTCCTCTCCTACTCCAACTTGGGAAGGGGGAATACTACTCCCGCTGGGAGTAGGACCCCCCCTTGGGCGCGCAATAGAGGGACGGCCCTCCCCCTCCTCCACTCCTTTATATACGGAGGAGGGGGGCACCCCTTAGACACACAAGTTGATCAAGTTGATCTTTTAGCCATGTGAGGTGCCCCCCTCCACAGATTTCCACCTCGGTCATATCGTCGTAGTGCTTAGGCGAAGCCCTGTGCCAGTAACTTCTTCATCATCGCCACCACATCATCGTGCTGACGGAACTCTCCCTCAGCCTCAGCTGGATCTAGAGTTTGAGGGATGTCACTGAGCTGAACGTGTGTAGATCGCGGAGGTGCCATGCATTCGGTACTTGATCGGTTGGATCGCGAAGAAGTTCGACTACATCAACCACGTTACTTAACGCTTCCGCTTTCGGTCTACGAGGGTACGTGGACACACTCTTCCCTCTTGTTGCTATGCATCACCTAGATAGATCTTGCGTGATCGTACGAATTTTTTGGAAATTACTGCGTTCCCCAACATATTAAGACACGAGTGATTCAAAGCAATAGTCTATAATTTGACATAAAGAAAATAATACTTCAAGCATAATAATAAAGCAATCATGTCCTCTCAAAATATCATGGCTAAAGAAAGTTGTCCCTACAAAATCATATTATCTGGTTATGATCCATCTTCATCACGCAAAATATTTCATCATGCACAACCCCGATATTAGTCAAGCAATTGTTTCATACTTTAGTGTTCTCAAACTTTTTCAAATTTCACGTAATACATGGGGGTGAGCCATGGATATGGCACTATAAGTGGAATAGAATATGGTGGTTGTGGAGAAGACAAAAAGAAGGACATAGTCTCACAGCAACTAGGCAAGTTAATGAGCTATGGAGATGCCCATTAATCGATATCGATGCAAGTGAGTAGGAATTGCCATGCAGCGGATGCACTAGAGCTATAAGTGTATGAAAGCTCAAGCTGAAAACTAAGTGGGTGTGCATCCAACTTGCTTGCTCATGAAGACCTCGGGCATTTGACGAAGCCCATCATCGGAGTATACAAGCCAAGTTCTATAATGAAAATTCCCACTAGTATATGAAATTGATAACTCAAGAGACTCTCTATATGAAGAGCATGGTGCTCCTCGGAAGCACAAGGGTGATAAAAGGATAGTAACATTGTCCCTTCTCTCTTTGTCTCTCATTTTTTTATTTTCTCTCTTTTGGGGGCTCTTGATACGTCTCCAACCTATCTATAATTTTTGATTGCTCCATGCTACTTTATCTACTGTTTTGGACTATATTGGGCTTTATTTTCCACTTTTATATTATTTTTGGGACTAACCTATTAACCGGAGGCCCATCCCAGAATTGTTGTTTTTTTGCCTATTTCAGTGTTTCGAAGAAACGGAATATCAAACGGAGTCCAAACGGAATGAAACCTTCGGGAACGTGATCTTCTCACCGAACGTGATCCAGGAGACTTGGACCCTACTCCAAGAAGCTACCGGGGAGGTCACGAGGGTGGAGGGCGCGTCCCCCCTGGGCGCGCCCCCTACCTCGTGGGCCCTTCGGAGCTCCACCGACGTACTCCTTCCTCCTATATATACCTACGTACCCCCAATAGACCAAAAACGGAGCCAAAAACCTAATTCCACCACCGCAACTTCCTGTATCCACGAGATCCCATCTTGGGGCCTGTTCCGGAGCTCCGCTGGAGAGGGCATCCACCACGGAGGGCTTCTACATCAACACCATAGCCCCTCCGATGAAGTGTGAGTAGTTTATTTCAGACCTTCGGGTCCATAGTTAGTAGCTAGATGGCTTCTTCTCTCTTTTTTGGATCTCAATACAATGTTCTCCCCCTCTCTCATGGAGATCTATTCGATTTAATCTTCTTTTTGCGGTGTGTTTGTTGAGACCGATGAATTGTGGGTTTATGATCCAGCTTATCTATGAATAACATTTGAATCTTCTCTGAATTCTTTTATGTATGATTGAGTTATCTTTGCAAGTCTCTTCGAATTATCCGTTTGGTTTGGAGGACTAGATTGGTAGTTCTTGCAATGGGAGAAGTGCATGGTTTTTGGTTCAATCTTGCGGTGTCCTGACTCAGTGACAGAAAGAGTTGCAAGGCACGTATTGTATTGTTGCCATCGAGGATAACAAGATGGGGTATTTATCATATTGCATGAATTTATTCCTCTGCATCATGTCATCTTGCTTAAGGCGTTACTCTGTTTTTAACTTAATACTCTAGATGCATGCTGGATAGCGGTCGATGAGTGGAGTAATAGTAGTAGATGCAGAATCGTTTCGATCTACTTGTCACGGACGTGATGCCTATATACATGATCATACCTAGATAACCTCATAACTATGCTCAATTCGATCAATTGCTCAACAGTAATTTGTTCACCCACCGTAGAATACTTATGCTCTTGAGAGAAGCCACTAGTGAAACCTATGGCCCCCGGGTCTATTCTCATCATATCAATCTCCATCACTTTATTTACTTGTTTTGCTTTTACTTTTTACTTTGCATCTTTATACCAAAAATACCAAAAATATTATCTCTATCAAATCTCACTCTCGTAAGTGACCGTGAAGGGATTGACAACCCCTAAGCGTTGGTTGCGAGTTACTATCGTTTTGTGCAGGTACGAGGGACTTGCGTGTGACCTCCTACTGGATTGATACCTTGGTTCTCAAAAACTGAGGGAAATACTTACGCTACTATGCTGCATCACCCCCTCCTCTTCTGGGAAAACCAACGCAAGCTCGAGACGTAGCAAAAAGGATTTCTGGCGCCGTTGCCGGGGAGGCCTACGCAAAAGTCAACATACCAAGTACCCATCACAATCCCTATCTCTCGCATTACACTATTTGCCATTTGCCTCTCGTTTTCCTCTCGCCCACTTCACCCTTGCCGTTTTGTTCGCCCTCTCTTTCCCAATCTCCTCCTCTTTTTCCCTTTGCCTTTTGTTTGCTCGTGTGTCAGTTTGCTTGTTTGTCGCGATGGCCTTACCTAATTTTGGTGATCTTCACCTTAAAAGGCTAGAAGATATCAAAAACAATGTCAGGAAGTTTATGGTCTTGCAATTTGAACATAATAATTTCTTTAGAAACGAGCTTAAGGAACAAAAGAGTTTTATGAGTTATATGAATAAAGAGCTCGATGATATGTCCAAAGAATTTGATGGTGTAAAAGCCCAAATTGCTCGTCTTGAAAAGATGACCGCTGAAATTTCGGATATGCAAGCTACCTTAGTTAATAAGATGGCCGCTAAACCGAATAACTATGAGAATCAAGATGAAGATCTAAAAGTTATTGATGTGTCCCCTATTAAATCCTTGTTTTGCAATATGAATCTTGATGAATCTGATTATGATCTTCCTTTACCTAGAAGACGTTCTAAGAATTATGAGTTTTTAGAACTTGATGATGAAATTGATAAAAGTGGGATTGAAAGAAATAAAAATCTAGATATTGCTAAACCCACTATTTTGCATCTCAAGGAATTTAATTATGAAAATTGCTCTTTAATTGATTGTATTTCCTTGTTGCAATATGTGTTAAATTCTCCTCATGCTTATAGTCAAAATAAGGACTTTACCGAACACATTGTTGATGCCTTAATGCAATCTTATGAAGAAAAGCTTGAGTTGAAAGTTTCTATCCCTAGGAAACTCCATGATGAGTGAGAACCTACCATTAAAATTAAAATTAAAGATTATGAGTTTCATGCTTTGTGCGATTTTGGGTGCTAGTGTTTCTACTGTTCCCAAAGCTTTGTGTGATTTGCTAGATTTCCGTGACTTTGATGATTGCTCTCTAAACTTGCATCTTGCGAATTCCACTATTAAAAAACCTATGGGAAGAATTAATGATGTTCTTATTGTTGCAAATAGGAATTATGTGCCCGTAGATTTTATCGTTCTTGATATAGATTGCAATCCTTCATGTCCTATTATTCTTGGTAGACCTTTCCTTAGAACGATTGGTGCAATTATTGATATGAAGGAAGGGAATATTAAATTCCAATTTCCCTTAAAGAAGGGCATGGAACACTTTCCTAGAAAGAAAATAAAATTACTATATGAATCTATCATGAGAGCCACTTATGGATTGCCTACCAAAGATGGCAATACCTAGATCTATCTTTGCTTTTATGCGGCGTTAAACGATAGCGCTTGTTGGGAGGCAACCCAATTTTATTTTGTGTTTTTTGTTTTTAGTTCTGCTTAGGAATAAATAATCCATCTAGATTATGTTTAGATGTGGTTTTATCTTTTAATTAGTGTTTGTGCCAAGTTAAACCTATTAGATCTTCTTGGAAGATAGTTATTTGATCTTGCTGTATTTTCCAGAATCTTTGCGCTCAGTGCCCGAATTGTTAAAAATCACCAGAACGTGGTAAAATAGTGATTCCAATTGCTGCTGATCAATAGACAAATTTTCCAGGTCTTCTAATTTTGATAGAATTTTTGGGTTCCAGAAGTTGGCGTTAGTTACAGATTACTACAGACTGTTCTGTTTTTGACAGATTCTATTTTGCGTGTGTTGTTTGCTTATTTTGATGAATCTATGGCTAGTAAAATAGTTTATGATCCATAGAGAAGTTGGAATACAGTAGGTTTAACACCAATATAAATAAAGAATGAGTTCATTACAGTACCTTGAAGTAGTCTTTTGTTTTCTTTCTCTAACGGAGCTCATGAGATTTCTATTGAGTTTTGTGTTGTGAAGTTTTCAAGTTTTGGGTGAATTCTTTTGATGGATTATGGAACAGGGAGTGGCAAGAGCCTAAGCTTGGGGATGCCCATGGCACCCCCAAGATAATCCAAGGACACCAAAAAGTCAAAGCTTGGGGAGGCCCCGGAAGGCATCCCCTCTTTCGTCCACTTCCATCGGTAATTTACTTGGAGCTATATTTTTATTCACCACATGATATGTGTTTTGCTTGGAGCGTCTTGTATTATTTGTGTCTTTGCTTGTTAGTCTACCACAATCATCCTTGCTGTACACACCTTTTGAGAGAGCCATACATGTATTGGAATTTGTTAGAATACTCTATGTGCTTCACTTATATCTTTTGAGCTTGATAGTTTTGCTCATAGTGCTTCACTTATATCTTTTGAGCGTGATAATTTTTTGCTCTAGTGCTTCACATAGATCTTTTAGAGCATGGTGGTGGATTTGTTTTAAAGAAACTTGACCTCTCATGCTTCACTTAGATTATTTTGAGTCATTAATAGCATGGTAATTTGCTTAATGTTAATATACTTAGTGTTCGAGATATGTGAAACTTTCTTTTGAATGAATTGAATACTAAGATAAATCTAATGCTTAATAATTGTTTTAAGATATGGAGGTAATAATATCAAAGTCGTGCTAGTTGAGTAGTTGTGAATTTGAGAAATACTTGTGTTGAAGTTTGTGAGTCCCGTAGCATGCACGTATGGGTAAAGTTGTGTAACAAATTTGAAGCATGAAGTGTACCTGGCTTGTGCATCCTTATGAGTGGCGGTTGGGGACGAGCAATGGTCTTTTCCTACCAATCTATCCCCCTAGGAGCATTGTACGTAGTACTTGATTTTTCATGGCTTATAGATTTTTGCAATAAGTATATGAGTTCTTTTGACTAATGTTGAGTCCATGGATCATACACACTTTTACCTTTACGCATTTGCTAGCCTCTTCGGTACCGTGCATTGCTCTTTCTCACATTGAGAGTTGGAGCAAACTTCGCCGGTGCATCCAAACTCCGTGATATGATACGCTCTTTCACACATAAACCTCCTTATATCTTCCTCAAAACAGCCACCATACCTACCTATTATGGCATTTCCATAGCCATTCTGAGATATATTGCCATGCAACTTCCATCATCATTATCATGACATACTTTACTTTTGTCATATTGCCATTGCATGATCATGTAGTTAACATCGTATTTGTGGCAAAGCCACCATGCATTATTTTTCATACATGTACTCTTGATTCATTGCACCATCCCGGTACACCGCCGGAGGCATTCATATAGATTCATATCTTTGTTCTAAATATCAAGTTGTAATATCGAGTTGTAAGAAAAATAAAAGTGTGATGATCATCATTATTAGAGCATTTCCCTAGTGAGGAAAAGGATGATGGAGACTATGATTCCCCCACAAGTCGGGATGAGACTCCAGACTTTACAAAAAAAAGAGGCCAAAGAAGCCCAAATAAAAAAATAAAAAAAAAGAGAAAAAAGAGAGGCCAAAGAAGCCCACTAAAAAATATATATAATAAAAAAAATGAGAGAAAAAGAGAGAAGGGGCAATGTTACTATCCTTTTACCACACTTGTGCTTCAAAGTAGCACCTTGTTCTTCATGTAGTGAGTCTCATATATTTGTGCTTGAAAGTAGCACCATGTTTTTCATATAGTGAGTCTCATAAATTGTCTTGTTTATACTAGTGGGGAATTTTTCATTATAAAACTTGGCTTGTATATTCCAATGATGGGCTTCCTCAAAGTGCCCTAGGTCTTCGTAAGCAAGCAAGTTGGATGCACACCCACTTAGTTTTCTTTTGTTGAGCATTCATGGCTCTAGTGCATCCGTTGCATGGCAATCCCTACTCCTCATGTTGACATCAATTGATGAGCATCTCCATATCCCGTTGATTATCCTCGTCAATATGAGACTTTCTCCTTTTTTGTCTTCTCACACAATCCCCATCATCATATTCTATTCCACCCATAGTGCTATATCCATGGCTCGCGCTCATGTATTGCGTGAAGGTTGAAAGAGTTTGAGATTATTTGAGTATGAAACAATTGCTTGGCTTGTCATCGGGGGTATAGAAGTTGGGATGATCTTTGTGTGACGAAAATGAAGCATAGCCTAACCATATGATTTTGTAGGGGTGAACTTTCTTTGGCCATGTTATTTTGAGATGACATAATTGCTTGATTAGTATGCTTGAAGTATTATTATTTTTATGTCAATATGAACTTTTATCTTGAATCTTTCGGATCTGAATATTCACGCCATGATTAAGAAGATTTACATTGAAATTATGCCAAAGTATCACTCCGCATCAAAAATTCTTCTTTTTATCATTTACCTACTCGAGGACGAGTAGGAATTAAGCTTGGGGATGCCTGATACGTCTCCAATGTATCTATAATTTTTGATTGCTCCATGCTACTTTATCTACTGTATGGGACTATATTGGGCTTTATTTTCCACTTTTATACATCTCCAATGTATCTTAACCGGAGGCCCAGCCCAGAATTGCTGTTTTTGCCTATTTCAGTGTTTCGAAGAAACGAAATATCAAACGGAGTCCAAACGGAATGAAACCTTCGGGAACGTGATCTTCTCACCGAACGTGATCCAGGAGACTTGGACCCTACTCCAAGAAGCTTCCGGGGAGGTCACGAGGGTGGAGGGCGGCCCCCCTGGGCGCGCCGCCCTACCTCGTGGGCCCTTCGGAGCTCCACCGACGTACTCCTTCCTCCTATATATACCTACGTACCCACAATAGACCAAAAACGGAGCCAAAAACCTAATTCCACCGTCGCAACTTCCTGTATCCACGAGATCCCATCTTGGGGCCTGTTCCGGAGCTCCGCCGGAGAGGGCATCCACCATGGAGGGCTTCTACATCAACACCATAGCCCCTCCGATGAAGTGTGAGTAGTTTACTTCAGACCTTCGGGTCCATAGTTAGTAGCTAGATGGCTTCTTCTCTCTTTTTTGGATCTCAATACAATGTTCTGCCCCTCTCTCATGGAGATCTATTCGATGTAATCTTCTTTTTGCGGTGTGTTTGTTGAGACCGATGAATTGTGGGTTTATGATCCAGCTTATCTATGAATAATATTTGAATCTTATCTGAATTCTTTTATGTATGATTGAGTTATCTTTGGAAGTCTCTTTGAATTATCCGTTTGGTTTGGCCAACTAGATTGGTAGTTCTTGCAATGGAAGAAGTGCATGGCTTTGGGTTCAATCTTGCGGTGTCCTTACTCAGTGACAGAAAGAGTTGCAAGGCACGTATTGTATTGTTGCCATCGAGGACAACCAGATGGGGTATTTATCATATTGCATGAATTTATTCCTCTACATCATGTCATCTTGCTTAAGGCGTTACTCTGTTTTTAACTTAATACTCTAGATGCATGCTGGATAGCGGTCGATGAGTGGAGTAATAGTAGTAGATGCAGAATCGTTTCAATCTACTTGTCACGGAAGTGATGCCTATATACATGACCATACCTAGATAACCTCATAACTATGCTCAGTTCTATCAATTGCTCAACAGTAATTTGTTCACCCACCGTAGAATACTTATGCTCTTGAGAGAAGCCACTAGTGAAACCTATGGCCCCTGGGTCTATTCTCATCATATCAATCTCCATCACTTTATTTACTTGTTTTTATTTTACTTTTTACTTTGCATCGTTATACCAAAAATACCAAAAATATCATCTCTATCAAATCTCACTCTCGTAAGTGACCGTGAAGGGATTGACAACCCCTAAGCGTTGGTTGCGAGTTGCTATCGTTTTGTGCAGGTACGAGGGACTTGCGCGTGACCTCCTACTGGATTGATACCTTGGTTCTTAAAAACTAAGGGAAATACTTACGCTACTGTGCTGCATCACCCCCTCCTCTTCGGGGAAAACCAACGCAAGCTCGAGACGTAGCAGCTCTTTGGCCTCGCTTTTTTTATTTTGGGCTCTTTGGCCTCTTTTTATTTTTTTAGTCCGGAGTCTCATCCCAACTTGTGAGGGAATCATAGTCTCCATCATACTTTCCTCACATGGGACAATGCTCTATAATGATGATCATCACACTTTTATTTACTTACAACTCGATAAAACTGATACATGATGACTATATAAATTCCTCTAGCGGTGTACCAGGATGTGTAATGATCTAGCATAGCAAAGATATAAAAAATGGACAAGCCACGAAAATATCATGCTACTTATATTACCATCATGCAAAGCAATATGACAATGAATGCTCAAGTCATGTATATGATGATGATGGAATTTGCATGGCAATATACGTCGAAATGGCTATGAAATAGCTATAATAGGTAGGTATGGTGGCTGTTTTGAGGAAGATATAAGGAGGGTTTATGCACCGGCGAAAGTTGTGCGGTACTAGAAATGCTAGCAATGGCGGAAAGGTGACAGTGCGTATAATCCATGGACTCAACATTAGTCATAAAGAACTGACATACTTATTGCAAAAGTCTATTAGCCATCGAAACAAAGTACTAATACGCATGCTCCTAGGGGATGGTTGGTAGGAGTTAACCATCACACGATCCCGACCTCCACACAAAGGATGGCAATCAAAAAATAAATCATGCTCCAACTTCATCACATAACAGTTCTCCATACGTGCATGCTTCGGGAATCACAAACCTTAACACAAGTATTTCTACCAATCCATAATTACTCATTAGCATGACTCTAATATCGCCATCTTTATATCGCAAAACTATTTCAAGGAATCAAACATATCATATCCAATGATCTACAAGTTTTATGTAGGATTTTATGACTAACCATGTGAATGACCAATTCATGTCAACTCTCTAAATAGATATAAGCGAAGCATGAGAGTTTAATTCTATCTACAAAAGATATGCCCATGCTCTAACAAATGTAAGTGAAGCAAAGAGCATTCTACAAATGGAGGTTTTTTATGTGTAGAGAAACAGGCAATCCAAACTTCAAAAGATATAAGTGAAGCACATGAAGCATTCTATAAAGCCATACTCAAAAGATATAAGTGAAGTGCAAAGAGCATTCTATAAATCAACCAAGGACTATCTCATACCAGAATGGTGCATAAAATAAAAATAAAAATAAACACAAAAGATGCTCCAAGATTTACGCATATCATGTGATGAACAAAAATATAGCTCCAAGTAAAATTACCGATGGTCGTTGGAAGAAAGAGGGGATGCCTTCCGGGGCATCCCCAAGCTTAGTTGCTTGGGATTCCTTGAATATACCTTGGGGTGACTCGGGCATCCCCAAGCTTAGGCTCTTGCCACTCCTTATTCCTTCATCCATCGTGATCTCACCCAAAACTTGAAAACTTTAACCACACAAAACTTAACAAAACCCTCGTGACATCCATTACTATAATAAAACAAATCACCACTTTAATTACTGTTGCAAACCCATTCATATTTTGTTTTTGCATTGTAGCTACTTTATTATAACTTCTCCATGTCTTATACCACCGATAAAGTCGATAGTTTCATCAAAACTAGCAAAACAATGCATTAGAAACATAATCTTTCTTAAACAGGACAGTCTATAGAAATCTAAACATCTACCATACTTTTGTAACTCCAAAAATTCTGACAAATTAGGAAAAAAATAAAAAAAATTGTATAGCAGTACTAAAATTTTAGAAATATTAGACGTTCCAGTAAAACATGAAAAATCACGCACTACATCCAAAGTTTCTGTTTTTGCACGGCACAAACCAAACAAGCAATCTAATCATCCTAAAGGCAAATCTTGGCACATTATTTTTATAATACAATGGATTTTTACAAGGGGATAATTATTTTTGTTGAGAAGTTTTTGTAATTCAAGATTTGCAAAGTTTCCATGGGCATGAACAAAGTTCAAGGAGCTCCCCCACTTCAACGATGCTCGTCTTTCTTACTTTCACTTTCCTTTTATAAAAGTTTTAGGTTCCCCTCTATATTTTTTTAAAACTTTTTAAAAGCACACAATAGAATAAAATGACTCTCTAAAAATTCCGGGTTGTCTCCCTAGCAGCGCTTTCTTTAAAGCCATTAAGCTAGGCATATAGTGCTCAAGTAATGGATCCACCCAGATCCCAAGGTATATCAAATCCAATGTTAATTAACAATGATTTGTGATTTAGTAGTGAGCACAAAGTAACATATATCATGCAACAACGAAGTCTAACTCTCTTCCTGTGCATTGGAATGTCATAAAAGAACAATTCATGCACACATAGTAAAGGACGATACATAGCATAAATAGCTTCTTGCAATTTTATCGTATTGGAAACATATAGAGGCGGAGATGTAGTTCCTCTCTCGTAATATTTACAAGTAGGAGCAGCAAGCACATGCATATTATATTTGTCAAAATCATCATGTGCAATAGTAGAACGCAACCCATCAATATAGTCCTTAATAAGCGCAAACTTCTCTGATATAGTGTAGTTGGCAGAATTCAAAAGGATAATAGGACTATCATGTGTGGGTGCAATAGAAACAATTTCATTCTTAACATAAGGAACTATATCAAGTTCATCTCCATAAGCATAATTCATATTGGCATCACGGCCACAAGCATAGCAAGCACCAAGTTCATCAAAAAGGGATATTTCAAACGGATCAAAGGGATCATAGCAATCATCCTTCGGTGCATGAAGGGAAATTAAACAATGTATGAGTTGAAGAGTTACTCTCATTAGAAGGTGGGCACGGGTAGCTAATCCGCTCTTCCTACTTTTGTTCTTCGCTCTCCACATCATCTTTTTCATCTAATGAGCTCATAGTGTCACCAATTTCTTCTTCCATAGATTCCTGCAAAATATTAATCTCTTCTTGGACAGCGGAGACTTTTTCAATAAAATCATTAACATCGACATTATATTCATAATTCTCATAGCAATATTGAAGTACAACATAATTTTCAGGTCTGTAAACAACATCCTCATAATTTTCACACTTTACAAACAAAGATTCAATTTCATAAGCACCCTTAAAAGCAACGAATTATTCTATTTGTCCCACATCATAGTAATCATATATACCATTAGCGTAAGAAGCTAAGGTTTTCTTATCGTTAAATTTACACGAAAAGAGAAGGTGTGGAGCCTTCATCCTAGAGCAACAAGTATAATCATATCTCAAGCATATTCCAAGCATACCAATGCAACATATGAATTTGATCCCATAATAGTTTCCCTTTTTGAGTCATGTGATAATCCCTAAAGTATTCATGTTGATCCAATGTGTCTCCCATTATCAAGTTGAATGGGGTTTTCTCAGGATTATCAAAGTAGTGTTTAATATTTTCCACATAACGAGCATCGAGGATTTTAGGAGGTTCCCCATCTCCATGAGTAGCAAGTACACCTAATTTTTTTAGTATTTCGTGTTCCATATCCATAACTGAAGATAGAGAACAACTTAGAACAGGAAATACATATTACTTAGTGATAAAGCAAACAAGCACACACGAGAATATTCACCCCAAGCTATTGCTCCTTGGCAACAGCGCCAGAAAAAGGTCTTGATAACCCACAAGTATAGGGGATCAATTGTAGCCTTTCTCGATAAGTAAGAGTGTCGAACTCAACGAGGAGCTAAATGTAGAACAAATATTTCCTTGATACGTCTCCAACGTATCTATAATTTTTAATTGTTCCATGCTATTATATTATCCATCTTAGATGTTTTATATGCATTTATATGCTATTTTATATGATTTTTGGTACTAACCTATTAACCTAGAGCCCAGTGCCAGTTTCTATTTTTTCCTTGTTTTTGAGTTTTACAGAAAAGGAATACCAAATGGAGTCCAACTGACCTACCAATTTACAGAGATTTTTTATGAACCAGAAGAAGCCCCCGAAGCAAAATAGTTGAGCTAGAAGAGTCTCGAGTCATCCACGAGGGTGGGGGCGTGCCCTACCCCCCAGGGAGCGTGCCCCTACCTCGTGGTTGACTCGGAGACCCCCCTGACGTGAAACCGACGCCAAAAAATCCTATAAATACAGAAACCCCCGAAAAGAAACCTAGATCGGGAGTTCCGTTGCTGCAAGCCTCTGTAGCGACCAAAAACCAATTGGGACCCTGTTCCGGCACCTTGCCAGAGGGGGGGATCCATCACCGGTGGCCATCTTCATCATCCCGGCGCTCTCCATGACGAGGAGGGAGTAGTTCACCCTCGGGGCTAAGGGTATTTACCAGTAGCTATGTGTTTGATCTCTCTCTCGTGTTCTTGATTTGGCACGATCTTGATGTACCACGAGCTTTGCTACTATAGTTGGATCTTATGATGTTTCTCCCCCTCTACCTTCTTGTAATGGATTGAGTTTTCCCTTTGAAGTTATCTTATCGGATTGAATCTTTAAGGATTTGAGAACACTTGATATATGTCTTGCATGTGCTTATATGTGGTGACAATGGGATATTCACGTGATCCACTTGATGTATGTTTTGGTGATCAACTTGTGGGTTCAGTGACCTTGTGAACTTATGCATAGGGGTTGGCACACGTTTTTGTCTTGACTCTCTGGTAGAAACTTTGGGGCACTCTTTGAAGTTCTTTGTGTTGGTTGAATAGATGAATCTGAGATTGTGTGATGCATATCGTATAATCATACCCGTGGATACTTGTGGTGACATTGGAGTATCTAGGTGACATTAGGGTTTTGGTTGATTTGTGTCTTAAGGTGTTATTTTACTACAAACTCTAGGGCTGTTTGTGACACTTATAGGAATAGCCCAATGGATTGATCGGAAAGAATAACTTTGAGGTGGTTCTGTACCCTACCATAATCTCTTCATTTGTTCTCTTCTATTAGTGACTTTGGAGTGACTATTTGTTGCACGTTGAGGGATTGTTATATGATCTAATTATGTTATCATTGTTGAGAGAACTTGAACTAGTGAAAGTATGAACCCTTGGCCTTGTTTTGAAGCATTGCAATACTGTTTTCGCTCACTTTTGTTACTTGCTACCTTGTTGTTTTTATAATTTCAGATTACAAAAACCTATAGCTACTATCATATTGCACTTGTATCACCATCTCTTTGCCGAACTAGTGGCACCTATACAATTTACCATTGTATTGGGTGTGTTGGGGACACAAGAGACTCTTTGTTCTTTGGTTGGAGGGTTGTTTGAGAGATACCATCTTCATCCTACACCTCCCACGGATTGATAAACCTTAGGTCATCCACTTGAGGGAAATTTTCTACTGTCCTACAAACCTCTGCACTTGGAGGCCCTACAACGTCTACAAGAAGAAGGTTTTGTAGTAGACATCAAGCTCTTTTGCGGCGCCGTTGCCGGGGAGGCTAGGTAAGCGACACTCACATCCCGTCAACGAAGCTCTTTTCTAGCGCCGTTGCCAGGGAGGTTAGTGCTTGAAGGTATATCTTTAGATCTTGCAACTGGATCTTTTTGTTTCTTGTTTTATCACTAGTTTAGTTTATAAAAGAAACTACAAAAAATGGAATTGAGGGTGCCTCATATGCTTCATCTTTTTAATGTCTTTCATGAAATTGATGGAAAGGAAAATTGTGCCCAAGTGCTAGAAGAAGAATACATTAAAATGTTTGGCACTAGATCTTTGATTGATGAGCATGATTGCAATGTTTTTAGTATGAACTCTTTGAATATCCATAGTACTAATGATGATTGCACTAGTCATGATGAAAATGTTTCTTATAAGCATGTCAATTTTTGTGGAGTGCATAGAGTTTGCAAGTACACACCAAATAGGGGAGATAGATTTTGTAAGAGGCATAAGTATTTAGAAACTAAATGGTTGCAAGAAAGGCTAGATGTTTGTTCTAAAAATTTAAATTTTCTTAGCCATACTTGTGAACTTTGCAATGAACATGGTCATTTAAATCTCCAATGCAAATTGTTTCATGATCGAATCGTGTCCAAAAATTGTGATGACTTGATTTCCCTTGCGCATCATAATGAACTTAGTTTTCTTCTAGGTTATGAAGAAATGAAACGTATAACTAAGGATATTCTAGAATTTGTCCTTGATAATGTTCTTGATTTTGATCTAGAGGAAATTTATATGTATTGTGCGGTGAATTGCATTGAAAATCCTTATATTGTCAATTACATAAACACAAGAAAATAAATAGAATATGAAGAGAATAGTAATGAAAGGGAAAAGGTTTCCCAATATCCTCCTATTCTTTCTTATGATGAATCAGGTAATGAGGAGGAGCTTTCTATTCAACCAATCTCATTAATAAGGAGCTCCAAAATAGGATTAAACCCACACATAATGTGAAGAAGAAAAAGAAAAGATGGAGAAGCAAAGTTAAAAATGTATCCCTACCAAATGATATTGCTCCTATTACTCATTGTGATGATGATAATTTCTATACTATTGGTGCTATCCATACTATTAATGATGAGAGTGATTATGCTTATGGTATGCAAAGGCCCAAGCTTGGGGATGATATGTTTGATGAGAATGACATGTTTGAGAATTTATTTGCTGCAATTAATGTTTGTCCCAAGCTTGGGGATGCTATATTTAATGAAGATGATATTTTTAGTCTCCCAAGTTTTGATATGCAAATTTATTATGATGATAGCATGCCTCCTACTTATGATGATTATATTGATGAAAGTGGGTTTGGAAGAGTGTCTAGGAAGTAATGATCCCACTATTTTGGAGGGTGTTGAATCTTATTATAATAATTATAAAAGTGTATTTGGAGAGGTCATGACTTTATTTAGTGATGATTCCACTATCTTGGAAGAGGTTTCAATTGATTATGATGAGAATAAAGTTGCTACTTATGATGATTATTGTGATGATACTTATGTTATAAAAAGTAGTGATGATTATATTTATAAAACTTGTCATGATTTTGATTACCCTTTTTCTGAACATTACTCTTTTAATGTGGAAACAATTTATAGTATTCGAGTTTCTTATGATACTCCCACTATTCCAAATGAGAAGAATTTTGCTTACAAGGAGAGTAAAAAATATTCTATGCTTGTAGATCATGAAAATAATGATTTATGTGATGGTTCTATTGTTGAATTCATTCATGATGCTACTGGAAATTATTATGAGGGAGGAATATATGTTTGTAAGAGTTGCAATAATATCAAGTTTCCTCTCTATCTGTTTGAAAATCTCAAAGTTATGCTTGTTTTGCCTTCCTATGCTAGTTGATTCTTGTTCCCATAAGTTGTTTGCTCACAAAATCCCTATGCATAGGAAGTGGGTTAGACTTAAATGTGCTAGTCATATGCTTCATGATGCTTCCATTATGTTTCAATTCTTATCCTTTATGTGAGCATCATTGAAATCATCATGCCCAGCTAAAAAGGCATTAAATAAAAGCACTTGTTGGGAGACAACCCAACATTTACCCCTAATGTTTTTGTGTGTCCACATGATTAAGCTACTGTAGTAATAATGTTTTATAGCTTTTGTTTCAATAAATTTCCAAGTAAGACCTTTGGGATAGCTTGTCGTGATAGTTGTGTTGATCCTGCTGAAAATCAGAAACTTTTAAGCCCAGAAAATTAGTTTTAATAATTCACAGAAACGAGAATTTGATTTGATTCTTTTTTATCTGGATTCGTACACAAATTTCTCAGGTTTTCCTAATTTGTCTGGATTTTTGGAGTTACAGAAGTATTCTAGAGTTACAGATTACTACATACTGTTCTGTTTTTTAGAGATTCGTACACAATGTGCTGTTTGCTTATTTTTGATGAATCTATGAGTAGTATCGGAGGGTATGAACCCTAGATAAGTTGGAATACAATATATATTACACCAATATGAATTTATAATGAGTTCAGAACAGTACCTAAGTGGTGATTTTATTTTCTTATACTAACGGAGCTTACGAGTTTTCTGTTGAGTTTTGCGTTGTGAAGTTTTCAAGTTTTGGGTAAAGATTTGATGGACTATGGAATAAGGAGTGGCAAGGGTCTAAGCTTGGGGATTCCCAAGGCACCCCAAGGTAATATTCAAGGACAACCAAGAGGCTAATCTTGGGGATGCCCCGAATGGCATCCCCTCTTTCGTCTTCGTTCATCGGTAACTTTACTTAGAGCTATATTTTTATTCACCACATGATATGTGTTTTTCTTGGAGCGTCATTTTATTTTATTTTGTTTTTCTTTCTGTTTGAATAATATCCCAAGATCTGAAATTCTTAAATGTTAGAGAGTCTTCACATAGTTACATAATTATTCGACTACTCATTGAAGGAATTGTTGAACTCTCATGCTTCACTTATATTATTTTGAGAGTCTCTTAGAACTTTCATATAAAGTGCATTGAATACAATGAGAAGTTTGATTCTTTATGATTGTTTTGAGATATGAATATGGTGATATTAGAGTCATGCTAGTGGAGTAATTGTGAATTTAAGAAATACTTGTGTTGAGGTTTGTGAGTCCCATAGCATGCACCTATGGTGAACCGTTGTGTAACAAATTTGGAGCATGAGGTATTCATTGATTGTCTTCCTTATGAGTGGCGGTCGGGGACAAGCGATGGTCTTTTCCTACCAATGTATCCCCCTAGGAGCATGCACGTAGTACTTCGTTCAATGACTAATAGATTTTTGCAACAAGTGTGTGAGTTCTTTTTGACTAATATTGAGTCCATGGATTATACGCACTCTCACCCTTCCACCATTGCCAGCCTCTCTTGTACCGCGCGACTTCCGTTGGTACCATACACCCACCATATACCTTCCTCAAAATAGCCACCATACCTACCTATTATGGCATTTCCATAGCCATTCCGAGATATATTGTCATGCAACTTTCCACCATTCCGTTTATTATGACACTCTTCATCATTGTCATATTGCTTTGCATGATCATGTAGTTGACATCGTATTTGTGGCTGTTGGTGTCAAAACCGGCGGATCTCGGGTAGGGCGTCCCAAATTGTGCGTCTAAGGCTAATGGTAACAGGAGGCGGGGGGCACAATGTTTACCCAGGTTCGGGCCCTCTCTATGGAGGTAATACCCTACTTCCTGCCTGATTGATCTTGATGATATGAGTACTACAAGAGTTGATCTACCTAGATATCGTAGAGGCTAACCCTAGAAGCTAGCCTATGATTCTGATTGTTGTTGTCCTACGGACTAAACCCTCCGGTTTATATAGACACCGGAGGGGGCTAGGGTTACACAGAGTCGGTTACAGAGAAGGAAATCTACATATCCGAATTGCCAAGCTTGTCTTCCATGCAAAGGAGAGTCCCACCCGTACACTGGACGAAGTCTTCAATTTTGTATCTTCATAGTCCAACAGTCCGGCATAAGCATATAGTCCGGCTATCCGAGGACCCCCTAATCCAAGACTCCATCAGTAGCCCCTGAACCAGGCTTCAATGACGATGAGTCCGGCGCGCAGATTGTCTTCAGCATTGCAAGGCGGGTTCCTTCCCCGAATACTCCAAAGAAGATCTTGAACACAAGAATCATCTCCGGCTGTGCAAAACAAATTCCACATACCACCGTAGAGAGCACAATATTCCACAAGTCTAATCTGCTGACAACTTTTTCATAGCATGACATCATGACGCGGCCCGGTCATTATTCGAACCGTTTTCCCAACCTGCTACTAGACATCTTGAGAGGCGGTTTTATTGGCACGTCTTGTCGAAGCAGAGATTGTTTCCCCTTAGCACGGGATTCTCATCAATACGGGTGTGGGTAACCCAACCGTCTCATCAAAACGGCGCTTGGGAAATAAGCGAGTTTCCAGGGCAAGTGGGGAGGCACATAGTTTCTACTGCCTTTATAAAGGGATAAGGATTCCCCCCTTTTCACCCATGCCTTCTTCTTCCTCTGCTCATCCATTCTCTCTCGCTCGATCTCCAGCGCCCAAGATTTCACCTTCTCCGCAAAGTCACCCCGAACATGTCCAGAGCGGGAGGCAAGTGGATGGTCTCCTCCGTTACGGAGGAGGACATCATGAAGCTTCGGGAGCCGGATACCTGTCCGCAAACATCACGCGTCGGCTTCCGGCCGAAGGGCAGATCATCCCTACCCCGAAACCCCAGGAAAGGGTAGTATTCCTCTCTCACTTCGTCCGTGGATTGGGATTCCCCCTCCACCCGTTCATCCGCGGACTTATGTTCTACTACGGGCTGGACTTCCATGATCTGGCCCCCAACTTCATCCTCAACATCTCGGCATTTATCGTCATGTGCGAGGCCTTCCTTCGCATTATGCCCCACTTCGGCCTATGGCTGAAGACCTTCAACGTGAAGCCAAAGGTGGTGGGCGGCCAGCAAGCGGAGTGCGGGGGTGCCATGGTGGGTAAGATGCCCCATGTCACCTGGCCCGAAGGTTCCTTTGTGGAGACCGTGAAGGGGTGGAAATCGGGGTGGTTCAATATCACCAAGCCGCGCGACACCAACTGGGAGGCGACCCCCGAATTTCGATCTGGCGTCCCCATGCGGCTCACCTCTTGGAAAGAGAAGGGCTTAGCCTGGGGCTCAGCGGTGGAGCTGACCGGACTTCGGACCTGCGTCCAAAATATGGTAGGCAATAAAATCAAGCTTGTCAACGTGGTCCAGGTCATGCTCCTCCGCCGGATCCTTCCGTGTCAGAGTCGGGCTTACAATCTGTGGGAGTTCAGCCCGGCCGAACACCAGATGCTGCGAGAGCTCTTCGGCACAACGCACGAAGACGTCTGGAAGGTGCTCTTCAAGGCCAACGAGGTCCCACCACCCATAACCGAAGATCGCGCACTCAGCGCGAAACGCCAAGGCCATCCGATGAGTTTTTATATTTTTCAAGATGTGCCTTTAACCAGCACATCTGCGGGAGGAATCTAAGCCTCCATGCCGATTTAATCAGGACTGGGTAGCGATAGCGGAGCGAATTGACTGTCTGGCTCCGCTACCTGAAGATCAAGCATTGCCTCTCCTAACGAAGATGCTATTTCCGGCGCCCTATGAGGTGCCGGAGAAGAAGGTCAAGCAGAAGGCCACGTGGACCAGGAAAGGTCTCCGGCGCAAGGTTGCATCGGACGTGACGTCCGAAGACACCAAAATGCACTCCTTCAACGAAGACGAGGAGGAGGAAGAAGAAATATCCCCCCCCCAACCGGGGGATAAAGAAGAGGAAGGCCGCCCCGCAGGGGGAGGCCGAGGTGTCCAAGAAGGGAAAGACCTTCCTTCCAGACCATTCCACCGCAGCCACCATTAGCAGCGAGGAGTGGGAGCCCAGGGACAAGCCCCTAGCTAAGTCGTAAGTATCCGGACACTATAAATACTTCCGGCATGTTTTGCTTTATTGCTTCTTATCATGCCGAACATGCATATGCAGTCCGGCCAAATCCCGCATCGAGGTATCCTCTTCGGAGGGGTCTCTGGGCCCGTCGGCGATGAACAACGATTCACTCCCGACAGCCTCCTCCCCTAGGCCCATGGACGACACCGAGGTGTTGTCTCAAAGGATGTCGGGCCAAGGGGAGACAGTTCTGGAGACGCCCCCAGGCGAAATCCCAGTCGCCGGGCACATGAGGGGGAAGACCCCCATGGAATCCGATAACGGGGGCCGCAACAAGTTTGGCCCCCAGCCGAATACGGCTCCGAAAACCCAAGTGGTTTCGAATTCAGGCAGGCAGCCTCTCTCTAAGGGGGGCGAGCCGCCTGTACCGATGACCTCTGTCCATCCAGAGGCATCGGACAACTTGCTGGAAGCGCTTCGCGGCGCTTCCATTGATGAAGAACACCGTACTCTTATGAGTATGGTGATTGAGAAGGTCCGTTCCACCAAAAGCGGATTGACAGAAGCCTGCGCTAGCCTCCTAACAGGCTTTGAGGTAAGTAATAAAATTGTAAGAGAATATCACAGTATAGACAGTAGCCCCTAATGCTCTGTTTGGTGTTCGGGGAGAAAAGCTGAACAGAGGATCAAATAACATTCGCAGGGTTCTAATAGAAGATGTCTATGTGAATAAGCAAGCATCGCTGCTGGCCGCTGCAGCTCGTACTACGGAGATCTCCGGACTGAAGCGGGACCTGGAGCGGATTGAGGGAGAGCTCGGCCTCGTGAAGAGGCAGCTCAAGGAAAGTCAAGGTACGCAATACCCCTTCTGTATATTTATAAAGGAAAAATGGTTTCTGCTAATAGAAGCGTCATGAACTTTAATAGGGGCCACGACCGAAGTGTCGGCCCTTAAGAAGGCGCTGACTGAGGCTGAAGACAAAGCGGCCAAGGAATGCGCCGAGCGCGAGAAGCAAGAGGCCCGGGTCAACGAGGTCCAGCAAGAGCTCCAGGATTTCGTCCAGAAATACGAGTCCTTGGAGCGTGACTCTAAGACTCGGATGTCCGAGATTGCTAAGGCCCTCCAGAGCGCGAAAGATGCCAAAGCCGAAGCCCAAAAGGCCCTCTAGGAGATTCAGGCGGCCAAGAAGATTGCAGCGGGTAAGGCATTCATTATGCAAAGCAAGCATGTGAAGGAGACTTTCCTTTTACTTACCTGAATTTGGAGCTCTCCAGGAGCGTTCGCAGATCTACCGTGCAGCATATCTGATGTTGCAGAGTTCCATCGAGCTGAAGAAGGGAGCTCGACGGAGAAGTTGTTCTGGTCTCAGTATCTTGGGACAGAACATCCGATGCCCTTGAGCGACCAGCTGAAGCAACTGGTCGAACTGCACAAGGCGGCCGAACTGGCCATGAAGGACCTCATAGTCCGGCTGTGGCCTGTCGAGCCTATGCCCAGCAGCTACTTCGGCCTCGTAAAGCGGCTTGTGAGTGCCTGCCCGCAGCTTGAGGCCATAAAGCGGTCAGTTTGCATTGAAGGTGCGCGAATGGCCTTCGCCCGAGCAAAAGTGCACTGGGCAAAGATGGATGCCGAGAAGCTGATGACGGAGGGGCCACTGAAGGGCAAGGAGCACTGCCGGCCAGAAAAGTATTATGACAGTGTCCTGAAGGGCTCCCGCCTTGTGGTGGAGCAATGTGCGAAGGATGTAATCTTTGAGTGAATGCACTCATTTTATCCTGTAATATGAAACAAGTTCATTTGCGCAATATAACACTTGTTGATTTAAAATTTTACCTTCTGTGCGGCCGTTTATAAAATCTGAGAGTTGGGCAATCGTCGGCTTCTGCCCCATGTAACTAGTACAGGGGTGTTTGGGATAAATCTAAACACTCTTTATCCAAACTTTTGGTCCTTTAAGGAGGTGTTTAGCGCAACGAACAAGGCAATCGGACTATACAACTTTATCACACTCACTTAGCCATAGAAGTTCTATAATTTTAAATTTTGGCATAGCCCCTGGTATTCGGAAGGCCGAACTTGGGGCGCTATACACGCCTAAATCAGACAAAGACCGATTCCTCGCCTGAAGCGGAAAAAATCTTTAAGGATTTGAGACCTCTCGAACAGCGACCTGCTCTCGCTGCATCATGACAGTCAGTTTTCGGCTTTATCTACTGAGGTTCTCGTCCGGAAGAACCGGGACACAATCGCAGTAGTTCTCCCTTTTCTACCCTAGCCGATATAGCGGAACGTAGGGTAGCAAGCACAGGAGCTAGGCAACCCAACTATTGACCCAAGACATGATTCGGAGCTGATGCATATGATGCTATAAGTTCGGGGTGCCGCACTGTCAAAAGTGTTCAGACTTTTTTGCCGTGTTATGGGGTACACTGAAGGCCATAGCGAACTGACCATACCAGAATGTATATGTGCGATTTGTAATAAATAAACAGTCAAGGAAAGAGAAAAAAGAAATGTAGTAATAAGCTGACGCTGTACATTATTTTCCATTGTTATCTGAATGATACGTCAAGGCGTATGTATACAAGTAGTGCGATAAGAAAAATAGGACTATTTGACATGTCCTAACCAAGAGCGAGCTGCATGTGGGTATGTAAAAAGTAGGTATTGCGATCGTTATCAGAGACCACCTGGGGATTCCCTCGTACGTCAAAGCTTCTTGCCTCCTTGGTGTTTCCGTCCCGTGATGGGTCCAATAATCAGGTTATCGAAAGAGCCTCAAGAAGATAGGGACCTGAAAGAAAGAAAAGGGTGAAGGTATACGGGTCCTGGGGCGGTTGAGCCGCATTGTGGACCGCATTGTAGTTGTGCCTCCGCGTATGCCCATGGTATTTTAAGTGCGTAATTATGTACGCGCGGCACAAATTTCACCGCTTGACTGGGACTAGGACGGAGGCCGAATTGCTAGGCGAGCTCTGGACGTGCCGGACGATCCTGTGGCAGAGTACTTCAGACTCTCTTGATGGTGTCCGGGGGCTTTATTGCCGAATTGGATGTCTGCCTAAGGAGGTTGCTCTGTACTTCTGCTGCGAGGGCTGCAGTGTGCTCCTCCGTATGGAGGGAGTGCTCTGTGTTTCCGTTGGCTGTTATAACCCCGCGAGGTCCTGGCATCTTGAGCTTGAGGTAGGCATAGTGCGGCACCTCATTGAATCTAGCGAACACGGTTCGTCCGAGCAGTGCATGATAGCCACTGCGGAAGGGGACGATATCGAAGATTAACTCTTCGCTTCAAAAGTTGTCCGGAGATCCGAAGACTACTTCTAGTGTGATTGAGCCTGTGCTATAGGACTCTACACCAGGTATGACACCTTTGAAGGTGGTTTTGGTGGGTTTGATCCTTGAGGGATTGATACCCCTTTTTCACACTGTATCCTGATAGAGAAGGTTCAGGCTGCTGCCACCGTCCATGAGGACTTGTGTGAGGTGGAATCCGTCAATGATAGGGTCAAGGACCAGTGCGGCTAAGCTGCCATGGAGGATACTGGTCGGATGGTCCCTGCGATCAAAGGTGATCGGACAGGAAGACCATGGGTTGAATTTTGGCCCGACTCGCTCCATCGCGTAGACGTCCTTTAGTGCACGTTTTCGCTCCCACTTGGGGATATGGGTGGCGTATATCATATTTACCATTTTTACTTGGGGAGGAAATTTCTTCTGTCCTCCTGAAAGTGCAACTATCCCTAGCTGGTTTTGGTAATTCATAACAACATATAGCTCATTGAGCTAATGCTATTCCAAGACTATTATTTCAGGAAAGCTCAATGAATGGCATGGCATGGATGATGAAAGTGGATCCCTCAAAATATCAAGGACAAAGGATTGGCTCAAGCTCAAAAGCTCAAGACTCTTCATTTTACATTTTAGTGATCCAAGATCACACTGAGTCTATAGGAAAATCCAATACTATCAAGGAGGGATGAGGTGTTGCTTAATGAGCCTCTTGCTTCAAGTGCTTAGTGATATGCTCCAAATACCCTCAACTACTTTCTCACATCCTCATATGACCTAAACCTAAAGCCAAAATCGGTCACACCGATTCTTTCTATCCGGCGCCACCGAGTTCATATGTCATAGCCACTGCCACAAACCCTAGGCAAATCGGTCTTACCGATAGGGATCCCGGTCTCACCGAGATGGGATTGTAATCTCTCTGTTTCCCTTCATAACGTTTCGATCTAACCGAAGTGAGCGATCGGTCCCACCGAGATTGCAATGTAAACTCTCTGTTTCCCTTTTGTAACATTTCGGTCTCACCGAAAAGAGCAAATCGGTCCCACCGAGTTTACCTGACCAACTCTCTGGTTAGCTAATTACCAAAATCGGTCTCACCGAGTTTGTGTAATCGGTCTCACCGAGATTACGTTATGCCCTAACCCTAACCATATCGGTCCTACCGAGTTGCATGTCGGTCCCACCGAAAACCCTAATGGTCACTAGGTTTACTAAATCGGTCTGACCGAGTTTGTTGATTCGGTCCCACCGAGATTGGTAAATTGTGTGTAACGGTTAGATTTTGTGTGGAGGCTATATATACCCCTCCACCTCCTCTTCATTCGTGAAGAGAGCCATCAGAACAAACCTACACTTCCAACTTACCATTTTTGAGAGAGAATCACCTACTCATGTGTTGAGGCCAAGATATTCCATTCCTACCATATGAATCTTGATCTATAGCCTTCCCCAAGTTGCTTTCCACTCAAATCTTCTTTCCACCAGATCCAAATCCTATGAGAGAGAGTTGAGTGTTGGGGAGACTATCATTTGAAGCACAAGAGCAAGGAGTTCATCATCAACGCACCATTTGTTACTTCTTGGAGAGTGGTGTCTCCTAGATTGGCTAGGTGTCACTTGGGAGCCTCCGACAAGATTGTGGAGTTGAACCAAGGAGTTTGTAAGGGCAAGGAGATCGCCTACTTCATGAAGATCTACCGCTAGTGAGGCAAGTCCTTCGTGGGCGACGGCCATGGTGGGATAGACAAGGTTGCTTCTTCGTGGACCATTCTTGGGTGGATCCCTCCGTGGACTCGCGCAACCGTTACCCTTCGTGGGTTGAAGTCCCCATCAACGTGGATGTACGATAGCACCACCTATTGGAACCACGACAAAAACATCCGTGTCTCTAATTGTGTTTGAATCCTCCAAACCCTTCCCTTTACTTTCTTGCAAGTTACATGCTTTAATTTCCGCTGCCTATATACTCTTTGCATGCTTGCTTGATTTGTGTGATGATTGCTTGACTTGTCCAAAGATTGCTAAAATCTGCCAAACTCTAAAATTGGGAAAAGGTTAAGTTTTTAATTGGTCATGTAGTCTAATCACCCCCCCTCTAGACATACTTCAAGGTCCTACAAGTGGTATCAGAGCTTTGGTCTCCATTTGCTTTGATTCCCATAGCTTTTGGTGGTCATAGCATTGGTTTCACAACCTAGGAGAGTATGGCGTCTAGCGAGGGAAATTATCACCATAGAGGTCCTTACTTTGATGGCACTAATTTTGCTAGTTGGAAACATAAGATGAAAATGCATATTATCGGACATAACCCCGCCGTTTGGTCTATTATTTGTATTGGCTTGCAAGGTGAATTCTTTGATGGGAGAGAGCCGAACCGTGAAGCTAATGCGGAAGAATTGAAGATGCTGCAATACAACGTCAAGCTTGTGATATCATCGTCAACGGATTGTGCCCCGAAGAATTCAACAAAATCAGCCATCTTGAGAATGCAAAGGAAATTTGGGATACTTTGATTGATATGCATGAAGGTACTGACTCCGTCAAGGAATCCAAGCTGGATGTGCTCCAAAGTCAGCTTGACAAGTTCAAGATGAAGGATGGTGAAGGTGTCTCTGAAATGTACTCTAGGCTTGCTCTTATCACAAATGAGATTTTCGGCTTAGGGAGTGAAGAGATGACCGACATATTCATCATCAAGAAGATCCTAAGAGCATTGGATGGAAAGTATGATACCGTGTGCACATTGATCCAAATGATGCCAAACTACAAAGATCGCAAGCCAACGGAAGTCATTGGAAGAATTGTTGCTCATGAAATGTCACTCAAGGATAAGGAAGAACTTCACAACAAGTCAAGTGGTGATTACAAAGCCTCATGTGAAGCCCCCACATCATCAAGTGAGAAAAAAACCTTCAATGAAGAATTGAGCTTAATGGTGAAGAACTTCAACAAATTCTACAAGAGTAGAAGCAAAGAAAGAAGCTCCAAGTCAAGGTCATACAATGACAAAAGATCTTCTAGTCGAGAGCGCAATTGCTACCATTGTGGGAGACCCGGACACTACTCCAATGAGTGTACGGCACCCTACAAAAGAAGAGAAGATTCTCCAGAAAGAAGAAGCAAAAGAGAAGAATCACCACCAAGAGAGAGGAGGAGTAGAGATGATCGTTATGAACGAAGACCCTCACGGAGAACCAAGGATTCGGAAAGGAAGGACAAGTCATCAAGGAGCTACACAAAACAAAGACATCAAGCTCATGTTGGTGAATGGGTATCTGGCTCCGACTCCGACCATCACTCCGAGAGAAGCTATCACTCCGACTCCGAATATACTCGAGATGAAGGTGTTGCCGGTCTAGCACTTGTGTCAACCAACTCCTTCGACATATTTGACTCACCAAATGAAGGAATTGGAAGATGCTTCATGGCCAAAGGTCCAAAGGTAACACATCCCGAGTATGTTGATTTCAATAGTGATGAAGATGACTTGCTAGGTGATGATGATTTACTTGTTGACAACTCTAGTGATGAATACTATGATGAAAAGTCAATTAATCATGCTAATCAAGATAACATGAATGACACTGATAAGGAGAAGATTGAGCTTCTAACTAAAGAACTAAACACTCTTAAGTTAGCTCATGAAACTATCTTCGAGGATCATCGAGAACTTTTAAGGGCTCATGAGAAGTTACACTTTGAAAAGCTCAATCTTGAGCAAGAACATGAGTTCTTGAAAGCAATCAATGATGATCTCCACAAGAAAAGTTCTTCTTACATTGCCAAGCGTTTACTCTTATCCACTTACGTGCCTCAAGTCAAGTCTAGTAACAAGAACAAGAAAGATCCTTCCTCTAGTAGTAACAATAATTATGCTAAATCCAATATTGTTGCTTCTAGTAGTTCTCTTGAATCCACTAATGATTCTCTTAGCAAAGTTACACTTGAGCAAGAAAATAGCTTATTGAAGGGAATTATAGATAAAGGTGTATACAAGAGCCTTGCCGGGAGTAAGCAATTCGAGGAAATTGTACGCAAGCAAGGAAGGCACCGGAAGAATCAAGGTGTTGGATTTGAATGAAAGTTCAATGCCAATGGAGTTGAGTGGGAAGAAGATCAATACCCCAAGACGAAGTTTGTTCCTCAACAAGAGAAGTATGATCCCACTTCCTTCAAGGGAACACAAGCACAAGATGATCTTCCACCACAAGACCACAAGAACAAAGGCAAGGACAAGCTTCAAGAGGAGATTGATGCATTTGAAGAAGCACCTAAGGCCTTGGTCAAGTGGGTTCCCAAGACTACGTCAAGTTCTACTTCATCAAGTACAACAACAACTCCCAGGATTCCCATCAAGATGATGTGGATCCCGAAGAATAAGAACTAGAGAGTTCTTGAGGGTGACTCCGCCAACATTCTTCACTCCACTACTAGGAAAAGGCCTACTAATGGCGCACCTAATTTGGCCATTAATGGCGCATTAGTGGTGCGCCATTAGTGCCACGCCATTAGTATATTTTACTAATGGCGCACCACTGGTGCGCCATTAGTATCTGGTATACTAATGGCGCACCACTGGATGCGCCATTAGTATATACAACAGTGCGCCATTAGTATGCCTCCCAGGGGGCCATGTATACCCAGGTGCTTTGGCATACTAATGGCGCACAACAGGAAGATGCGCCATTAGTAACTTCGGCATACTAATGGCGCACTGTTTAATGATGCGCCATTAGTATCCTTTGGCATACTAATGGCGCACTGTGATGTGATGCGCCTTTAGTATGAATATTAGGTTTTTTTTATTTTTTTATTTTCTGTTTTTTGCACAGGTTACAAAATGTATAATTGGACAAAATATAGACAGCACACATCAACAACAGATTCATCGAATACAATAGAAGATTAGTCTCTGAATACAATTCATCATATTAGTCTCTGAATACAATTCATCATATTAGTCTCCGAATTGAAAAGACCGAATAAAGATAGAACATTATATTACAAGTCTCGAGACCGCGAGTAGCAAGTTTGTCTTCACATTACAAGTCGATATCGATCATCTAAACTACCATCACATAGAAGAGAGTTGCGGTCATCACGATGAGCATCATCACGATGAAACTCGTCTTCATCTGGTTCCTCCAACGCTCCCTCCCCTCTCCCGCTAGATAGCGGGCGTATCTAGATTCGGCCTCGGCCCTAGTGGTGTACCCTTTGTAACTGTTACCGCTGAATCGGTGAACCTGTCTCCGACACTCCTCCCAGTCGTCGTAGACTCCGGGAACCTTACCCTTGTACACGACATACGACGGCATCGCTATGCACTAGCCAAACAAAACGTTAGTACCAATTCACAGACAATACATAAGCAATATATAAGTATGCAACAGAACGATCGGAAGAGAAAAGCAAGACATTAATAGCATCGATTACATCTAAGTTGAACGACTCTCGAAACCAAAGAGACATACTACAAGTTCATTAAAGTTTAATTACAACATGAGCCAATCGATGTTTCAGAACTAGACACAACATCACTGCTTTCGACTCGACTCAAGGGACCGGAGAATGGATGAAGCCGCCGTCTATCGTGGGAGTCATGAAAGAACGGGCGTTGTCAGCCTGCATTTGTAGCATTGTGTCCATGTCACTGTTGGACAGTTGATTTCTGAGGTAGAACTACCCCGAGGTACGAAGGACATCTTGATGGATGATTTCCGCAAACTCCGACTGGATGCGAAAGAATTCCTGTCTGATGTCCGCGTCCTGGATTGCCGATACGCTCGCGGCCCAATCTTTGAGTTTACTCGGTAGCAGAAGTTGATGATGGTCCCGTACGATCGCCCGCATGTGATGGATGGCATAGTAGGCACCCTTCTGACCGCCAGGCGGCTGCTTGACGCAGCAGAACGTCGTATTGTGGGAGAACACGTGCTTGCCGTACTTACGAATAGGCCTGGTGAAGGTGCCTCCAGATTTGGCGTAGCCGGGGAGAACATCATCAAGAACCTTCTTGACATTTGTGTAGTCTACGTTCGACTGACGGTCCGGGTCGAAATACGTGGCCATGGAATATTTGGGGCTTAGGAGGATGAGCGTGCAATGTGTGTCACTGCAGAAAACACGGAATGTTAAAAGAAAAACGATCAAAATCTAAGAATTCATATGTTACGGGCCGGTTGAGGGGAGGACTTACTCAGGAAAGTAAGGCACGAGGAAGTTATCCTTATCTTGGTTTGCCAGAATGACGCCTTTGAGGTAAGAACTCGCGACTTGCCGGTCCCCAGCGCTGCCCAAGATCTTGGCACACATGTAGAAGGGGTCGACTATCACGATGTCCGGGGTCTTGTCGCGAATGATTCGCATCTCCATACTCAGCGAAAATAGCCGAACGAAGGTGTAGTGCAGCGGATGAAGGTTCATCATAGCGTGGATGTCATCAAACGTAGGACGATCATACGCCCGATGGAGTTATCCACAAAGCCCTTGCCCTCTGGCACCTTGGCCGCGAAAACCGGGTATGCCACATCCTTCTCTCTGAGACGCCGCTTCTCCAAAGAAAGAACACTGTCATGCAGACTCCGCATAGCACCGGTTGCAGCATTGAGCATATTTGTCGGTAGCATCGCCCTACCCGCCACATGCACCCTCCTCGAGATATCCTCAGGTGAAGGTGGCCCGTCTTGAGCACGGATCGTACTCGGTGCCGGCTGGCTCGCACCCTTGTTAGTATTTCTTTTGCATGCCTTCTTCTTCTCCTGTAATGGGACCGAGTTCTGCTCACAGACCGCCTTCTTGAGTGTGTTTGGGCTGATAATATTTCGCACCTCGCCTATCTGAGGCTCGGTGAAGTCAGCAGCTGGAGGCGTCTCCTGAGAGCTGAACGGCAGACGACGCCTGTTGCAACTTGGCTTCTCCGCGGTACCAGCTAGATCGCGCACATCTTTTGTTGGGTTGGGTTCTTGAGAAGGAGGCCCCATGAAGTCACCATCGTACCCATGTTCGGCAAAGTACTGATCGACGTTGCCAAATGTATCGTCGTCGTCGTTGTTCTGATCCTGTGCCATATGCATGTTTGGATCCAGTGGCATAGGGATGTCCGGCACCGTTGCGGCGGTCTTGCCATGGGGCCGACTTGGCGCTGGCACGACTGGCGGTGTTGTCTTTGGGGTGGTGTCCCCCTCCCCCAAACGAATCTGGCTCTTCGGCCAAAGCAGGGGCCAGCTCAGGCAGGCGCTGAGGGTCATCACGTCATCATCGTCGGCCCCGACGGGTCGAATCGGAGGTAACAACTCATCGCAGCCTGGCAGCACCCGAACCAGTTCAACCCTAAACAAGTTGGGTGGCATCTGGGTACCGTGGAACAAGGGGTTGCCCGGTTGAACGATTTTGCCCTTGTCGACATCGACCAACTCGTTGTTCACGAAGTGCAGGAGAGTGCACGGAACGTCGGCGGCGCCCTGCGAAAACATGTAGGGCGTCAGGGATGCCCAGTCAAAGGCAAGGAGATGAAGTCCTCGACCGAGAGAGGCTTAATTAGTTACCGTGATGATGGCGTCGAGCTCGGCTAATGTCGAGGCACCGCCAACGGTGAGAGTGCAGTTGACGGAGGGGCCGCTTGCTGCAGAGGTGCCGGCCGGCGTACACCCGGGTGCATTAAGCTCCCGTGCCGGCGTCGGAGACACCAATGCCGCCTCCGCCGGAGACACCAATGGCCCCGCCATCACATTCTGCGAGTTGCTGGCCGTGAAGCTAGGAATCGGGGGCGGCCCCCGTTGGCTGCCCGCAATCCACGCACTCAACCCCTAGATCAAGGTAGGCACAATGGCGGTGATCGTCGCTCCGAGTTGTTGTTGCACTTGCTCTTGGACAATCTCCGGAATCCGCGCCACCTGTGCCTTGAGTTCTTGAACCTCGCGCGCCTGGCTTTCCGAGCTGGTCTTTTTCTCCTTCCGCACACCAGCGGTATAGTATGACCCCCATTTTGTGGGCAAGCCTTTGCCGGCCACACGACCAGCTGACGTCGGCTTACTGAGCTTATCCTTGTTCTTCATTACATTCAACGCCCTATTTAGAGTGGTGTCCCAAGGGTTGCTCTTAGTCGACCCCACGCTACTGCTTTCAGTCGCCTGCGGAAGGAATGTGAACCATTTAGAAATTTGGCTTCATTAATTAGAATGCAACCATATGGAGCTAATTACGTGGGGGTGTATTCCTTACCAGAACAAGCTCAAGCACCCTGGTCTTAGGATCCGTGGTAAGCTCCTTTGTTATCGGGTCCTCCTTGTACCGGGCCCTGACATAGTTCCTGGTCTGCTTGTTACCGCTGTATTTCTCGAAGCGGGGCGGTAGGCCTTGCTCGGCACGCTCCGCGTCCTCCTTGTCCCATATAGGCTCCGCCACTCTATAACCGCCCGGACCGAGTTTGTGTTCCCCTAAGTTCAGCTCCTGCATTTCTTTCCCCCACTGACTTGATTGGGAGTTTGCGGTGCTCGAGCAATTGATCTTGAAGTCGTTGTAGTCATCTTCGGTGATTGAAGGATTTTTCTCCTTGATCTTCTCATAACTCTCACCTTTCTCGATCATTCTCTTCACATTGCTTTTCCAAGTAGACAGGGCCTTGCTCATCTTCGTGAGGGCAGCATTGTTCACTTTATGCCCTTTGAGGCTTGTGTTTTCAAAATCAGCGGGGAACTTGTATCGTTCGTGCAGCTTCATGAAGAGGAGGTTGCACAAATTCCCTCGGTCAGGATGCCTCAGGTTCTCGGTGTTGATCGAGACGGTGCTCCGGAGAATGCACCCGAGCTAAAGCGAGTACCCCTTGACTATTCGTTCGGGCGCCGTTGGATTCCCGTCAGAGTCCACTTCAGTAACTTCCTCCTTGAGGTTGCAGAGCACGGTGGGCGCCGGTCCTTCCGTTGCCTCTTCGGTTGGCTGCCATCTGTGCGTGCGCCGCCATCATCAGTGGTGGCATCCTCGGTGGCACCATCAGTGGTGGCATTAGTGGGGTCATCCTTGGCGGTACCATCAGTGGTCTCAGGATCGGTGGGGAAGGCGGCGTCCTCATACAAGTGAGGTTGCTCCTCCATCTCCTGGGACAGCTCCCAGAATGCCTTGCCACCTGAACCCCCGGCCTCATCGTTGTTGGCCATGTTTCTCTTTAAATAGGAACAAAGTTTGGTCAAAAAGTTGGTTATTGTCAAGGAACAAGATCATGGTCTCATCATTTAGGGTTTGTCGACACCGAGGCATCCTAGAAGCTAAGCTTTTATCATTGAGGGTTTTTCGACGCCGAGGCACCCTAAAAGCCTAAGCTTTCATCATTAGTCACAAGTACCCCGGCCCATGCATTAGTCACAAGTACCCCATATGTCCTATTTTTAGCAAAGTCATGCTAAAATTCACGGAAAATTTCAGCATGACCTTTGCTGAAAATAGGACATATGGAGTACCCGAATTTGCTGGAACGGAAGTTAATCGACATTCCAGCAAACTGAAGGGCCTCTCGGTTGGACAAGGCAAAAAAGGCCTTCATCACAACATGGAAAATACATTGGCATGTGAAGAGGTGAAACAATATATGCATCTCCAAGCAGTATCATTCAACATTTTGGACAAACCACTACAAGCAATACTGGATCAGAATGTTTTTTATACATAACTGCTAAAACCCTAGGAGTTAACCGAGCCACCAACAGAATGTGGACTTAAAAAGAGAGAGTCACGGAAAGTGACATGATACATTTTCATAAAATTAGCTAGTTTTACTTATGGTGCACAAAGGAACAAGTACTGCAGTGTACTTAGAAAAAAATGAGCACCGCAAAACAAGAAGACTCGTTTCAGGTAAACGGAAGCTGTCGGCTCCATCAAGTGGAGGCAAAAACAAGTGTAATTGCAAATGAATGCAAACCACGTTAAGACTTAACAGCTAAGGCCTAGTTTGGCAACACGGTTTTTCCAAAACCATGGTAATTGAAAACCTCGGTATTCCAATGTGTGGGCAATGAATACTTTGCTTTCTAAAAACTGCAGTTTTTCTCAGTTTTAGCAAAACTATAGAGATGTTTGGCAAGTGCAATTTTTCTTAGTTTCTTGGTTTTGACCACTCGTTGCATGGATAATCCTAGATACAGCTAGCTGAACCAAATTGAGCTATAACAAAGGAGTTATACAACGACGTGATCAGCTTGTGCTAATTAACGGCTGGTGCATGCGGCATGCCTATAGCCTTGTCATGCATGCGAACATCCTCTAGCTGCTAGGATATGTTGTTGAGTAATCTTGTATCTCTGGCCACATGGAATCGATCGGCTTGCTAACTTAGACTGCTGTGTATAACTTTGCTTAGTAACTTAGAATGCTCACAGGAAGAATAAACTCACACTAACACATAATTATTACCGATAGGCTAACACCACACATCTTCAAATAATTCCAAGATAATTCGTGCAGTAGGCACCACAATGTGATCACACAAACAAAATAGCCTCAAACCAGTTATTCTCGCATGATAATATGAAAATGCATATGGCACTGCCAAATTATACTATCCATATTTTGGTATAATGTCATTATTCCATACAACATGCAGCATTGTCACCACAAATCAGTTATTCTAGCATAATATAAATACGCAGAACAGAAGCAACAATTTACATTTCTGCATACGGCGTTGCCAAGTTTTTTCTATCAGCAAGTAAATTATGC
>NC_041385.1:75302776-75303374 GCF_002162155.2 Triticum dicoccoides
GAGGACGACGGGGCAGCGGGGCGGCGGCGTCGGGAGAGGAGAGGGCGGCGTTGCGGCGTCGGGGCGGAGACGAGGACGACGGGGCGGCGTCGAGGCGGCGTCGGGGCGGCGTCGAGGCGGCGGGGCGGCGGCGTCGGGAGAGGAGAGGGGAAGGGGATCGAGGGCGAGGGCGAGGGAGAGAGAGGGGATAGGTTTGGGCCGGGATATGGATGGGGGCGGCACAATACTAATGGCGCACCACCCCTCGGTGCGCCATAAGTACATCCATACTAATGACGCACCTCGCCCTGGTGCGCCATTAGTATTTTTTTTGATTTCTGCTCAAGCCAACAGGTTATCTTCCACCTGACCTGATCCACATCAAGTTCCCTCTACTAGCTCGACTGGTCAGCAGCCAGTTCTCACACCAGGAGGTCCTGGGTTTGATTCCCAGGCTCCACAATTTTTTTATGCATTTAAAATGTTGTTTGATACTTATTTGTGTTTAAATATGTTCAAACTTGTTTAAATCATAACAGTAATATTTTTTTATAAGACAGTAATAATTTTTTTAAAAATATCATCAAACAGTAATGCCGGTGGAGCAGGGGAGGGTGCG
>NC_041385.1:75303541-75342454 GCF_002162155.2 Triticum dicoccoides
GGGGTCGGCGGCGGCGGTTGAGTAGGGGAATCGAGGGTGCGGGGGGTCGGCGGCGGCGGCCAGTGGACCGGGGGGTGCTCGGCCGTGAGGGGGACCGGATCTGGCGAGGTGGGATAGCGATCGAGATGGAGGGGGATCGAGATCGAGTGTCCATGAAATTTAAAACTATTCATGATAGTTCAAAAAGTGCCCATGAAATACAGTCGAGAAATGAAGGCTATGATTTAAATACAATCGATCTTAGCTAGCTATATGTTCACAATCTTCTTGCCCTTCTTTTTCGCAAATGGAGTTCTTCTATGGAACGGACATCCTTTAGGTAGGGTGGTCCTGCTTCTTCTTGTGGTGTATGCTGCTACTTCATCATCGTCGTCATGTTCGATCCTCGGGTCGCCGTACTTGTCGAAGTCTTGCTCATTGGCTACTCCATCCATTCCGATGATCTTCCTTTTGCCTCTCCTCACGACAACATGACTGGGCTTTGGCGGGTCGGTAATGAAGAAGCATTGGTCCACTTGGGAAGCCAGTACCCATGGCTCATTTTTTGCGGTGACGTTTGCGCCCGCGGTCTTGGATTTGGCTTCGGGTATAACCATGGTGGTGAAATATCGGTCTTCTTTTAGGATGCTCTTGGCCCATCTGACACGGAACATCAGCACCTTCTCTCCAGCGTAGCTCAGCTCCCAGATCTCCTCGATCCTTCCGTAGTATCTGTCCTTGTCCTTACAGGTGTAGGATTCCATCGTTACCCCGGAGTTCTGATAACCATCGCTCTTCATGTCCTTGTCCTCGGTGTAGAATGTGTAGCCGTTGATATCGTACGCCTCATAGGTCATCAGGTTGTGCTCGGCGCCCTGTGACAAGGTGAATATGAGTTGTTCTTCCGCGGAAGAATCTTCATGTAAAGGGTACGACAGAAGCTTCTGCTTGAACCAACGCGTGAAACATGAGTTGTGCTCTTTGAGTATATCTCCGTCCGTCCTCTGTTGGCCTCGGTCATTGTACGTCTTCTGAATAAAGGTTTTGTGCTCTACCACCCAAGGATCGACCACGTCTATGTGTTGTAGCGCGACTAGGTTTGCTGTTTCAAAGTCGGCGAGTCGACCCTCGAAGTCGACCTGCATTTCGCGGCGACCCTCACGGTGACCCCATCCAGCGAGCCTGCCGAGGTGCCTGCTGACGGGCAGACCAACGGGGTTCTCGATGCCTAGATAATTCATGCAGTAGGAGATGCACTCTTCGGTCAGAAAGCCCCTGGCTATACTTCCCTCTGGACGTGACATGTTCCGAACGTATCCTTTGATGACACCATTCATCCTTTCGAACGGCATCATGCTGTGCAGGAACGTCGGCCTGAGTTGGATGATATCCTCCACGATATGGACCAGCATATGCACCATAACATTGAAGAATGCGGGCGGGAAGTACATCTCAAGCTCGCATAGTATCACCACGATCTCTTCCTGTAGCCTTCTGAGTAGCCTCACGCCAATCGACTTCCGAGAGATGACGTCGAAAAAGTTGCATAGGCCAAATAGCGTTTCACGGACGTGCGCGTCCATGATCCCACGGATTGCAACTGGAAGTATCTACGTCATCAGCACGTGACAGTCGTGAGACTTCATCCCGCTGAACTTCTGCTTCGCTGGGTCTAGGTATCTGCTTATCTTCCCCGCGTAACCGTAAGGAAGTTTTACTCCTAGGAGGCAGGTGAAAACCTGCTCGATCTCCTCCTGACTTAGAGTGAAGCACGCGGGAGGGTAGTCATTTCCGGTCTTCTTGGCCTTTTTGCCTTTGCGATGACTTTCTGTGTCCTGCTTCGCCTCATCATCATCATCATCATCATCATCATCATCATTAGCGTGAAGCTCCTGCCTGATGCCCATTGATTTCAAGTCTGCCCTTGCTTTCGGCCCATCTTTGGTCCTCTCTGGCATGTTGAGCAGGGTACCAAGCAGACTCTCGCACACGTTCTTCGTGATATGCATGACATCAAGGCTGTGAGGCACACGGTGGATCTTCCAGTACGGCAAGTCCCAGAAAACAGACCTCGTTTTCCATACCTTCAGCAGCGGCTCTGGCGCCTTTCGCTTCTTTCCCGGCTCTGGCGCCTTTTGCTTCTTTCCCGGCAGTGGGCAGTCTTTCCAATTTTTCAACAGCTTGTCTATTTCCTCGCCGCTCCTCGTACACGGGCGTTTTCGGGGTTCGGTTTCACCATCGAACAGATCCTTGCGTTTCCTCCACGGGTCATCGTCGCGAAGCCACCTTCGATGTCCCATGAACACGGTTTTCAAAGACCCGGGATATCTATCTAGCTGGCGATACGTTGTGTCATCCATGCACCTTACGCATCCAGAAAATCTGTGGACTACCTGCCCCGCGAGATATCCGTAACCGAGATAGTCGTGCACCGTCGTGAGCAGTGCGGCTCTCATAGGGAAATATTCTTTCTCTGCGGCGTCCCACGTATTGGCTGGCACTTTCCACAGCGTGTCAAACTCCTCTTTCAGCAGCCCCAGATACAGATTGATGTCGTTCCCTGGTTGTTTCGGCCCTTCAATTAGCATACTCATGTGAATGTACTTCCTCTTCATGCACAACCAGGGGGGAAGGTTGTACATCCACACAAACACAGGCCAGGTGCTATGTGTGCTTCTCTGGCTGCCAAACGGATTGACTCCATCAGTGCTCGCGCCCAGCACGATGTTCCTTGGATCGTTCCCAAATTCTGGGTTTTCAAAGTTCAACACTTGCCACTGGCTCGCATCCTTAGGGTGACTCAGCATCTTGTCTTTTTTATCTATCTCCGGATCATTTGCGTCATCTTCTCGCTTCTTCTTCTCCCTATCCGCGTGCCAACGCAGGAGCTTTGCTACCTTAGGGTCCGCGAAATACCGCTGCAGACGAGGAGTGATCGAAAAGTACCACACCACTTTTTGAGGAGCTTTCTTCCTCTTCTTGTATCGAGTGACGCCGCACACCGGACATATGGTAGACTCCGCGTGCTCGTCTCGATAAATGATGCAATTCTTCATGCACACATGGTATTTCACGTGCGGTAAATCCAGAGGACACACGATTTTCTTCACCTCCTCCAAACTGGTCGGGCACTTGTTCCCCTTGGGAAGACGTTCGTGCCAGAATGACATGTTCTCGTCGAAACATGCGTCGGTCATTTTGTGTATTACCTTCATCTCCAGACCCATGAGCGTTACTTTCAGGCGGGTATCCTCGGGCCTGCATCCTTCATACAATGGAGTAACCGCGTCTAACTCAAGTTGATCCATCTTGGCTTTCTCTCGGGCGGCAGCCCTTGCGTTATCCGTCTGCTTGAGAAGCAGCTCTTGAATATGAGGGTCCTGCACCCAGCCCATCGATGGTCCAGCGTCGTCTGCTCCGCCGGCATCATCATCTTCATGATCATGCCCGTCGTCTGCTCCGGCATCTTCCTCATCATCATGTCCTGCATCTTCTACATGATGACTGTGTACAGCATCACCATCGTGATCATCTCCTGGGGATTCTTCGTCTTCTCGCCCACCCGAGCCGCGGTGGTTGTCTTGCTTCCCTTCCTCATTTCTTGCTCGGCCCCCATGGACGACTTCGTAGTCATCTTCATCACCTTGCCACCGATAGCCATCCATGAAACCACACAAGAGCAGGTGGTCCCGCACCTGCCCGGAATCCGGGTCCGCAATAAGGCTCTTTAGCTTGCATCTTTGACACGGACATCTTATCTCCGTCTCGTTCTTTTGAAACATCTCGGCCTTCGCGGACCTCAAAAACCTATTCACGATGCCTTCGGTCATCGTGCGGACCATGGTCGCCTGCGGGGTAGAGCAAAACGATATTTTAGAACCAAGAAAAAATTTGGCATGACTTTCCCTAAAAATAGGACCAAAAAGAATGCTTAATGCCAAAATTCTCGCCGAAACGGAAATGAATCAACATTCCGGCAAAATATTGGCAACTATCGCATTTCAAATACCGGTACACCTCCAAACACAAACACATATGCAACACCACAAACATATGCAACACCACGAACATACATAGATCTAGCTAGGCCATAAAAAGTGCATGTGCACATTGTTGTAGGGAGAACAACATAAATATAGCTTCCCCCCTTGCTTACCTATCAAAACAGGGTAATTTAACCACTTAATTTGAATGAATCTATGGTGGAAATGAGGTGAAAAAGAGGAGGCACCCGAGACAAGGAGGAGGTGGAGAGAATGAAGTGGGGAGAAAGTGAGTGTGGGTAGGAGAGGCTGTCCAAAATATCTTGTTGCTGCCCAGTTACTAATGGCGCACCAGCACTAAATGCGCCATTAGTAATCCAGGTTACTAATGGCGCACCTTCTGGCGGTGCGCCATTAGTAGTTTTGCAAAAAAAACATACTAATGGCGCACTGTTCTACAGTGTGCCATTACTAGTTTAAACTAGTAATGGCGCACGGTTGAACAGTTCGCCATTAGTAGTATTGCAAAAAAGGAATAAAAAATATAATAAAAAAACAACATTAGTGGCGCACTTTCCGACGAGTGCGCCATTACTAGTTACAACTAGTAATGGTGCACTGTGTCTGGATGCGCCATTAGTATGTTTGGACAGGCGCACTAGTTCAAAAAAAATTTGATACTAATGGCGCACCTTGGGCCAGGTGCGCCATTAGTAGTTTCAACTCTAATGGCGCACCAGACAAAGGGTGTGCCATTAGTATGCCTGGTGCGTCATTAGTATATACTAATGGCGCACCCCTTGTCTGGTGCGCCATTAGTGTCAATCCCATCTATAGCCCTTTTTCTAGTAGTGCTCATATCATTATGGCAAGGACAAGTGCAATCAACTTCCACATCTTGCACTAGTTCAAGGAGTCACGAGCCCTCATGTTGGTAAGGCAAGGGACAAGGTAACCTAATGATTTCATGGACATCATCTTGTGTGTGCATCACTCTATGTCTATGGATACTCTTGTTTGTTCCTTGTGGGACTAGCCCATGTAGGCATGTTGAAAGTGCAACTCACTCCGAAGGATTGCTCCAAATGATCTACGTCAACATTGAGCATCCACATCTTCAACACCTACATGAAGTCATCATCGACAAAACCCAAGGTTAGTTCATCCCTCTAAAAGGGGATCTCACATCTAGGGGGAGCTTAACTCTAAGAAATGAGTCAAAGCAACTCTAATGGTGTGAACACATCAATGCATTATGTAAAAGTGGTAACCCCACTTCAGCTTAAACGATGAGTATGACCTATGATCAAATGTCCTCATTTGACTCCTAAGTCAATATACTCATATATAGATGACCTAGTCATCACCAATTGTTTGATAGATGCTAGAATTGGTTGTGCATGCTTTGCCACATATTTCATTTGCCATTCTATTGTGTGAGCATGTTGGTTGCATACTTTACTCATTCGAGGACATCCACTTGTTGCTTTGATTGTTTGGGTTCTTTTTCTTTTGACAAGTGGATGAACAAGAATGCCTAAGAACCTTCTCTAGCTACCTATGCTTTTCTCGTATCAAACTATATTCATGCTACATCATAAAATTTGATCAAGTCAGATTCGAACCACTCTGTGTGAGGAGCACTCGGAGTCCCCGATTTGTCATAGACTTAAACTTCCAAACCTTCTTTGTGATTCTCGGTCTGACCGATTCCTCCATTTCGGTCCCACCGAGATCACTAAGTTGATCTAGGTTTTCAATCTCGGTGCAACCGATTTGAACTTTTCGGTCACACCGAGTTGCTGTAACTGTATACAATTATGCATCTCGGTGCCACCGAGTTGTTCCACTCGGTCACACCGACAGGGTCGGGCTATATATACTCACGAGCAAAAATTTGGAAATTTCTCCGAACCTCTTCACCCGCGCAATAGCTCGCTTTGCCACCAGGGTCTCCGGATCGTCTCCTCGTCGCCAGCCTCCTCCTGTCGCTGGTCTCCGCCACCGTCAACGAATTTCACCCCCGCCGTTGCCACCGTAGCGAGTTCATCGCCGAGCTAGGGTATGGACTCGATCACAGTGCTATCCTCGCCTGATTCCTAGCACATTGTGTTCATCATGTATCTTGCCACGATTGAAACACTCCTATCCAATCAGAACAATCCTTAGAATAGGTGTGATTTGAGAATTTAGGGTTAGGTTTCCGCCGAAACCATCTCGGACCCACCGGGTTGAAAAACTCGGTCCCACCGATTTGGCTAACGCCATTGCACTAGTAACTCTCGGTCTGACTGAGAATTACAAATTGGTGTGACCGATTTTAGAACTTTGTGAAACCCTAGCAGTCTTGGTGCCACCGAACTGTGACTCGGTCCCACCGAGTTCACCAGTTTAGGTTCCAAAACTGCTTCGGTATCACCGAGTTTGAAAATCGGTTGATCCGAAATGCTTTCTGTGGAAAACTAAAACTGAGTTTTTGAATCATTCTTTTGCAAAAATCTCTGCATTTTGTGATGCTCATCCATTCTATCTCATCTATAACTATTCACAGGGTCAGCAGTCAGAGATTTGCAGCATGTCAGACCAAAGTGATAGTCAGAACAAGTCAGAAGAGCAGATGCACATGAGTGAGGGCACTAGTCCCTCTAGCAGCTCAGATGAAGGGAGCAGAAGCACCTCAAGCAATCTGCCTAAAGCTGCCACCAGGTCAAGGAAGAAGAGAACCTCAGAATCTGAGGATGAGGATTATATGGCAGAAGAAGATGAGGCTACTTCCAAGAAGGTAGTGCTCAAAAAGGAGTATGGCTCAGCAAAGACCACTAAGCCTGGACTAAATAGGAAGGTCCCTGCCAAGAGGACACCTATGCTGAAGGTCAGAGGGTCAACTCAAATACCTGAAAAGCATGATTCCAAAGAGCCTGCTGCTGAAGGAAAGAAAAGGAAGGAAAGGGTCAAAAAGACCATAGCCAGAGTTGTTGGGCAACCTTCCATGATGGAAGAGGAAGAAGAGGTTGCTGCACCAGCACCCAAGGCACAAAAGCTGATGGGTGATGCTATAAGATCAGGGGCTGCAACATCAAAGCCCAAAGATGCACCCAAAGCTGCCCCCAAGCCCAAGAATGCACCAAAGAGGAATACCAGGAGTATTCCAGCTGCTGAGAAGAACAAGGCCCCAGTGCCTGAAGTTGCTAATGAGGAAGAGGATGAAGGACAAGTCCTGAGGAACCTAAAGCCCAAGATTCCAAACCACAATGATACTCATCTTGTGGCTGAGGACATGAATATCAGGAGAGACTCGGGGTTGAGGCTATGGAGAATGACAGATCTATATGCCACCAGGAGAAGGACTGCTATTGATTACAGGTTCCATACAAAGGAACATCAGGACTTCTATGAGACAATCTTGTTGGACAAGAAGCCCATAGTGTGTGATATGAGGTGGGTCGACTGGACCTACATGAAGGAGAATGAAGAACACTATCCTGGAGTGTATGACAGTTTTGAAGCTTGTGGAGTTGCAGATTTTGTTGGGCAAAAGCTCACCAAATGGAATGATGAACTCATTATGCAATTCTACTCCACAGCACACTTCTATCCAGATGGCAGGATAGTGTGGATGTCAGAAGGTACGAGGTACCAGTCAACCATAGAGGAATGGGCTAGTCTGATCAATGCCCCCAAGGAGAGTGAAGATGACTTGGATATCTATGCCAAGAAGAAAATGGGACACAATACTATGTCACATATGTACAAGGAGATAACCAAACAAAGCTCTTGAGACTTTCAAGTTTGGATCAGTCCACTTTCTTCTGTCAGGGTTGCCTACGAACAACTGGATTCTAAGGCACACTCTTTTTCCCAAGTCAGGTGACCACAACATGATTAGAGGGCATGCTATCAACTTGCTGCACTTGTTTGGTGTGCCACAGAAATTCAAGGTCATGAGCCTTATGGTTGAGACCATTAAGAGGACTGCAGCAGACCAGAAGAGGAGTTGTGGATATGCCCCACAGATTCAGGAGTTGATTAACTCAAAGATGGGCACAGGGAAATATATGTTGGATAAGGAACATTTTGCTCTTTATCCAGACTTTGGGGACAATCAGGTTGTCATGAATGAGGATGAACCATCATCAGTGCAAGCTCAAGAGCAGAAGGAGAAAGCAAAGAGAGAGAGAGAAGGCTGCCAAGATGCCAACTCAAGAGGAGGCATCTGAGTACTTTTTGAAGAACAAGCAGGAGCAGCTTGGTTACTTGATAGCATCACCACTGAGGATTGAGAAGGGGTTGGCCACCCTAACTCAAAACCAGGAGAGCTTGGAAAGAATCATGGAACAAAAATTCTATGATCTAGATGTCAAAGTAACTAAGATTCAGTCAGTTGTGGAGCAACTTCAGGAAGACATGAAGGAGAGGAAGGGCAAGACAACCACTGATGCATTTGCCAGAGTGCCTAGAGCTCAGAGGTCAGCTGCCATGCCTGTGACAGACACCAGAGCCACATCATCTGCACCAGCTACAGCTCCTATAGCTCCAGGGCAACCAGCTCCAGCACCAACTCCTCCAGATCCCTCTGCATCAACTGAAGCCTTCGTTCTTGGAGTTCTCCGGACACCACCACCTGAAGATCAAGCCTGAGAGTCGATCTAGCACTATGCATTTTCTATGAACTTTTTGGTAACTTGTTGCCAAAGGGGGAGAAAAATGTATAGATCATAGGCTTCGAGAGAGAGAGTGTTGCTTTTGTTCTCTCTTGCTTTGGTGGTTAAACTTTGTTTGCTTTTGATTGCTTGAGATACTATGCTATTATCTATGAGACATTGATGATCATGTGTTTGATCCTAAGCTACACTTATGCCTGTTTGATGATATTATCTTACCTATCCTTATATGATCATTCACTTTGCTTGGTGATGAGTGCATGTATTCAATCTTTATTATTTTGATCGCTCCACCAAGATGTATGTGACATGGAAGAGTAACCCATGAGCCTAATTCCTTGTGCATTTGCAGTCCAAAGCAAATCCTAAACTATGCACAAATTTAGGGGGAGCTCTTGCTTATCACATACTTCTCAAAGCGACGATGTTTTTCAATCTTATTATCATTTGTCGAAGCCTTGATCTATATGTTGTCATCAATTACCAAAAAGAGGGAGATTGAAAGTGCAACTATCCCTAGGTGGTTTTGGTAATTCATAACAACATATAGCTCATTGAGCTAATGCTATTCCAAGACTATTATTTCAGGAAAGCTCAATGAATGGCATGGCATGGATGATGAAAGTGGATCCCTCAAAATATCAAGGACAAAGGATTGGCTCAAGCTCAAAAGCTCAAGACTCTTCATTTTACATTCTAGTGATCCAAGATCACATTGAGTCTATAGGAAAAGCCAATACTATCAAGGAGGGATGAGGTGTTGCTTAATGAGCCTCTTGCTTCAAGTGCTTAGTGATATGCTCCAAATACCCTCAACTACTTTCTCACATCCTCATATGACCTAAACCTAAAGCCAAAATCGGTCACACCAATTCTTTCTATCCGGCGCCACCGAGTTCATATGTCATAGCCACTGCCACAAACCCTAGGCAAATCGGTCTTACCGATAGGGATCTCGGTCTCACCGAGATGGGATTGTAATCTCTCTGTTTCCCTTCGTAACGTTTCAGTCTAACCAAAGTGGGCGATCAGTCCCACCAAGATTGCAATGTAAACTCTCTGTTTCCCTTTTGTAACATTTCGGTCTCACCGAAAAGAGCAAATCGGTCCCACCGAGTTTACCTGACCAACTCTCTGGTTAGCTAATTACCAAAATCGGTCTCACCAAGTTTGTGTAATCGGTCTCATCGAGATTACTTTATGCCCTAACCCTAACCATATCGGTCCTACCGAGTTGCATGTCGGTCCCACCGAAAACCCTAATGATCACTATGTTTACTAAATCGGTCTGACCGAGTTTGTTGATTCGGTCCCACCGAGATTGGTAAATTGTGTGTAACGGTTAGATTTTGTGTGGAGGCTATATATACCCCTTCACCTCCTCTTCATTCGTGAAGAGAGCCATCAGAACAAACCTACACTTCCAACTTACCATTTCTGAGAGAGAATCACCTACTCATGTGTTGAGGCCAAGATATTCCATTCCTACCATATGAATCTTGATCTCTAGCCTTCCCCAAGTTGCTTTCCACTCAAATCTTCTTTCCACCAGATCCAAATCCTATGAGAGAGAGTTGAGTGTTGGGGAGACTATCACTTGAAGCACAAGAGCAAGGAGTTCATCATCAACACACCATTTGTTACTTCTTGTAGGGTGGTGTCTCGTGGGTTGAAGTCTCCATCAACGTGGATGTACGATAGCACCACCTATCGGAACCACGACAAAAACATCCGTGTCTCCAATTGCGTTTGAATCCTCCAAACCCTTCCCTTACTTTCTTGCAAGTTGCATGCTTTAATTTCCGCTGCCTATATACTCTTTGCATGCTTGCTTGATTTGTGTGATGATTGCTTGACTTGTCCAAAGATTGCTAAAATCTGCCAAACTCTAAAATTGGGAAAAGGTTAAGTTTTTAATTGGTCAAGTAGTCTAATCACCCCCCTCTAGACATACTTCAAGGTCCTACACCTCCTGTGTTCGGAGGCCGGGGCTCCTCGTCGTCATCACTATGTGGCCCCCTTTCCTTGTTTTCGGCATTCAACTTGCTGGCCTGTTTAAATACCCAACATTCTCTATTGGTGTGGTTGGCTGGTTTATCGGGAGTGCCATGGATTTGACATGAGCGATCGAGTATGCGGTCCAGACTGGACGGGCCCGGATTGTTTCTTTTAAATGGTTTTTTCCGCTGACCGGACTTGGAGCCACTGAATCCGGCATTGACGGTCGTGTCTTCGGTGTTGTCGCCATTATTGTGACACTTGTGTCTGTTCTGCCGAGGCTTGCCATTGCTACCTCTGGCGTCCGAAGTGCTAGGATTTCTTGATGTGTTGTTGCTACGAGCCAACCAGCTATCCTCGCCCGCACAAAAGCGGGTCATGAGTGTCATAAGGGCTGCCATGGATTTCGGCTTCTCTTGGTCGAGGTGTCGGGCAAGCCACTCGTCGCGGATGTTATGCTTAAAGGCCGCTAGGGCTTCGGCATCCGGACAGTCGACAATTTGGTTCTTTTTAGTTAAGAACCGAGTCCAGAATTTCCCGGCTGACTATCCGGGCTGTTGGGTTATGTGACTTAAGTCATCAGCGTCCGGTGGTCGCACATAAGTGCCCTGGAAGTTGTCAAGGAATGCGTCTTCCAGGTTCTCCCAACTGCCAATGGAGCTTGTCGGCAGACTATTCAGCCAATGTCGAGCCGGTCCCTTGAGCTTTAGTAGGAGATACTTGATGGCATGTAGATCATCACCGCGGGCCATGTGAATGTGGAGAAGGAAATCTTCAATCCATACCGTGGGGTCTGTTGTCCCATCATATGGTTTGATGTTTACGGGTTTAAACCCTTCTGGGAACTCATGCTCCATTACTTCGTCAGTGAAGCATAGGGGGTGTGCAGTGCCTCTATACCGGGCTACGTCGCGACATAGTTACAATGAGTCTGGTCTGCTGTATTCGGCCTGGACGGATTTGTATTTAGTATATCTGGCGTGGCGGTCATCGTCATGTGTTGAGGTGCGCCCGCGCGATCCGTAGATCGATCGTGACTGTCCTTCTTTGTTTTTCAAGTCTTCTCGCAGGTCATGCGTGTAGCCCCGGGCCTTCGTGTTTTTGTTTGATTTGGCGGCGGGGTGTGGGCTAGTGTTCAGGCTGATATGCCGCTTTATCTCGGCCACGAGGTGGTCGGTCACCCGCATCCTGTGCTGGTAGTGTAGGCTCTAGTGCCTCATCCTCACATTGAGGTAACAACCTGCGCCTCGGGTAGCTTTTGGTTGGGCGGTCGAGTCCGTATTCCTCGGCCGCCAGGACCTCAGTCCATCTGTCAGTGAGCAGATCTTGATCAGCTTGAAGTTGCTGCTGTTTTTTCTTCAGGCTCTTTGCAGTGGCTATAAGCCGGCGCTTGAAGTGCTCCTGCTCGACGGGATCCTCAGGCACGATGAATTCTTTGTCGCCGAGGCTTACCTCGTCTTCGGAGAGGGGCATGTAATTGCCATCCTCCGAGTCTCCATCCATTGCCTATTTGTCAAGGCGAGCTTGCTCGTCCTCCCGTCTGTCCTGCTCGAAGCTTGGCTAGTCGGGATTGTTTTCGTCTTCGGCATCATCCGGAGTGCTATTGTCTCTTGTGCCGGTATCGCTGTTTTTGCTATGGCGGGGTTTAGAGCGGCGCCGCTGACATCGGCGCCTAGATTGCTTCTCAAGAGGATCACCCTCCGTTGCATCATTTTGACCCTAGCCATTGTATTCTTTGGGTGTGTCCACCATATATATATATCATATGATGAGGTGGCAGTCCAGCGCCCTGTGGGCGGTGGTTCCTGTTCTTCTCCGGCATCGTCGTCCATACCGTCGATGTCTTCGGAGTCGAAATCAAGCATGCCGGTTAAGTCGTCGATAGTGGCTATTAAGTTGGTGGTGGGCGGGCAACAAATTCCTTCGTCGTCCGCTTCCCACTCAAGTCGAACATAGTTCGGCTAAGAGTCTCCTAACAAGGAGAGAGATTTTAATGAGTTCAGCACGTCGCACAAGGGCGAGTGCTGAAAGATATCCGTGGAGCTAAACTCCATGATCGGTGCCCAATCAGATCCGATGGGTACGGATGTACGCGGGTCGGAGCCCCTGGCCGGAGACGAGTCCGAGGGTCTGAAGACACAGACCTCCTTGGAAGTGAGATCTGTGTTCGGCTCTATCGCCGCTGAGTGTGCGGCCTCCGTGGCGGGGTCCATCCACCCATCCTCGGATGGCACGATCTGCTCAGGATTTAAAACTGGGGCAGCTGCAGGTGCGATCTCCTGAACAACGTCCGATGACAGATCTAATTCATGCTCATCGCGACTGTTGGGCGCACCTGTCATGGGCTCGAATCCGTTGAAGATCAAGTCTCCGTGGATGTCGGCAGTGTAGTTCAAAGTTCCAAACCTGACCTGATGGCCAGGGGCGTAGCTATCGATCTGCTCCAGATGGCCAACTGAGTTGGCCCGCAGTGCGAAGCCACCGAATACGAAGATCTGTCCGAGGAGGAAAACCACACCCTGAATCGCATTGCTGTAGACGATTGAAGGAGCCATCAAGCCTTATGGTAACGACACAGTGGAACTCTCAATGAAAGCACCAATCTCGGTGTCAAAACCGGCGGATCTCGGGTAGGGGGTCCCGAACTGTGTGTCTAAGGCTAATGGTAACAGGAGGCGAGGGACACAATGTTTACCCAGGTTCGATCCCTCTCTATGGAGGTAATACCCTACTTCCTGCTTGATTGATCTTGATGATATGAGTATTACAAGAGTTGATCTACCACGGGATCATAGAGGCTAACCCTAGAAGCTAGCCTATGATCCTGATTGTTGTTGTCCTACGGACTAAACCCTTCGGTTTATATAGACAGCGGAGGGGGCTAGGGTTACACAGAGTCGGTTACAAAGAAGGAAATCTACATATCCGAATTGCCAAGCTTGTCTTCCACGCAAAGGAGAGTTCCACCCGAACACGGGACGAAGTCTTCAATCTTGTATCTTCATAGTCCAACAGTCCGGCATAAGCATATAGTCCGGCTATCCGAGGACCCCCTAATACAGGACTCCCTCAGTGGCAAAGCCACCTTTCATAATTCTTTCATACATGTCACTCTTGATTCATCGCACACCCCGATACACCGCCGGAGGCATTCACATAGAGTCATATTTTGTTCTAAGCATCGAGTTGTAATTTTTTCGAGTTGTAAGTAAATAGAAGTGTGATGGTCATCATTATTAGAACATTGTCCCATGTGAGGAAATCAAAAAAAAAAGAGTCCAAAGAAGCCAATAAAAAAGTGACCAAAGAAGCCAATAAAAAAACAAAAAATGAGAGAAAAAGAGAGAAGGAGCAATGTTACTATCCTTTTTTTCCACACTTGTGCTTCAAAGTAGCACCATGATCTTCATGATAGAGAGTCTCTTATTTTGTCACTTCCTGTCAGGACCCCGACTCGATGCCACATCGATCTAGCATATAACACCTCATATCACTTTGCGGCCTCACGCACGGTATTCCCACGGGTGTCGTCTTACCTTTGCCCGGGACCGTTTGCGCCTTTTGGCACACGTATATGATAGTGTCGCTAGCATCCATATGGTAAAGAGCCCGGGCTGACAAGGCTAGTCATAAACCCAAAGTGGCACAGACTTACAGGGACAGGCATCCATGACCCAGCATCGAACGTGTCGGTCATCAGCAAGTGAATCCGGGCTGTAGCACTGGGCTAGCAGGACTCTGGTAAACCGGGCTGTAGCGGGCTAACAGGACTCCGGTATCCATCGCGTGACATTTCCCTGAAGGGACAGACACAGGAACGAAGAAGGACATATGTTGGCCAGCCTAAGTGTTCCGGAGCAGTAGCAAGCTACCAAGGCTCAGCGGAAACACTAGGAGACATTTCCCGGTAAGAGAGGCTACTAAGAATAAACAACTAGGTAGTCAGACCCCACACATACCAAGCATTTCAATCACACACAATATGCTCGATATGTGCAAATACAACAAGGCATCACAACATGACTCTACAACACAAGTACTTTATTTAAGGCTCAGAGAGCCATACATATCATACACACAAGTACGGGTCACACGACCCAGCATTCAAGTCATACAGACATACAAGCCAACAGCGGAAGTAACTTGTCTGAGTACAGACAACTAGTAAAATAAAAGAGGCTTGGGAAAGCTTGGCTATACTATGTGGTCCTTCACAAGCTCAGGGTCACCACCTGGGCCTCGGTCTACTCATCAATGTCAATGTCTACGAAGAACCCATCAGAAGGGGTTGCAGCGTCTTCTGAAAAATGTAAATTAAAGCGACATGAGTACAAAGGTACTTAGCAAGACTTACATAAGATCCTACATACATGCACATTATCAATGAGGGTTGGTGAGGTTATTGCAGCAAGCCAGCTTTGACTCTTGGCTAAGCTATCCTACGATACACCAACTTAAAATGGTTTTGCGCACACGAGTCCACTACTCACCACCTCAATACACCACCGAGGATCCACCTCCGTCATCCTACGGAAGAGCCATCCTCGGCACTCACGCTTATCTTGAGATTTTTAGTAGTATCCATTTACTTGTCTATGAACTGTATAGGCAACCAAGTAGTCCTTTATCGTGGACGCGGCTATTCGAATAGATCATGTTAACCCTGCAGGGATGTACTTCTTCATACATGTTTCCACCACTTAGCGTCTGCACACGACATGTGCTCGGCAGACTTCAAGCGAAAGCCGACGTGCGTGTAGACCACGACCTACCTAAACACCTAAGTCTCTAGTCCAGGTTTATCGCCTATTCAGGTTCCATCCGCAGGGAGTCCGGCCGGGGTTCCACATACGTCCCCGAACGATGTGTATAGGGTTCCGTGACACCTAACGGGTGCCCGGTATTCCCGGCCACGTACCTACCGCATCACAGCCCACCCCGCGGGTCAGCGCTGCCCACGGCCTCCAGTAAGCTACAAACACTAGAAACTACTTGCAACTCCTGGACAGAGGACTAGGGTGAATAAGAAGTCGAGCGGGGTCATATTTCAGGGCCCAATGCATGGTAGTAGCTGTATCTTAAATCGCACATACAGATCTCAGTGCTTAAGGTCGGCTTCAATGAAACAACCCACCATGTACTCCTACATGGCCTTTCATCGATACCTTTACCAAATCGTGTTCACCACATCACTCTCATTACCAGCATGATCATTTCACTCTAGCCCATCACCCAGATGAACCAGACCAGACACGACTCTAAGCATAGCAGGCATAGCAAGGTAGGAACAACACATACATATGGCTCAATCAACTCCTACACATGCTAGTGGGTTTTATCTAGTTACTGTGGCAATGACAGGTCATGCAGAGGAAATGGGTTCAACTACCGTAGCACACAACAGTTTGAAACGCGTTGTCTTAATGCAGTAAAAGAGAGCAGAAGCGAGAACATGGCATTGTATCGATATGATCAAATGGTTGGTTGCTTGCCTGATGGGTCGATGCACTGATATTGTTCTTCGTTGGGGTAATCACGATACTCCTCAGGGGCAGGACCTGCCGCAGAGAGCACCGATACACAATCATCACCAAACAATATGCAACAATATGATGCATGCATGAAACATGGCAATATGAGTGTGTTGGGCTAATGCAACTAAAACCAGATGGGTTTGAACCATTTTGAATCAAAGATTCAAGTTTCAAACTCATACATGGCCCTTATAAGTGCTTAATCTAGTTCTTCTCTAAACATCAGGTTAGCTTGCTTAAACATGCATGAAACCAGTACAGATGGATATATTGGATTTTTCTGATCATTTTACATATATAAAACTTTGCATTTGGAGCTACGGTTGATTTACTATGAATTTTTGAAGTTTGGGGTATTTTCTGGAATTTATAAATCATTCTAGATTTTTTTAATTCCAGAAAAGAATTACTACGTCAGCATGATGTCATGCTGACCTCAGCAGGTCAACAGGCCGATCCAGGTCAAACTGACCAGTGGGTCCCGCATGTCAGTAGTTAATTAACTAACTAAATTTAGTTAAATCTAAACTGGGTTAATTAGCAGAGAGGGGGGCCCACTTGTCATAGACTCAGGGGAGTCAGCCTGGACCCACCCTAGTCAAAGTCAAGGTCAAACACGCCGGCGTCTAGCCGCCGGCGAGGCCGAACGCGGCGGCGAGAGTGGTTTTGTGCATTCCGGCGACCAAATGCGCGGCGGAGGGCATCTACGTGTAGCTGGGAGCAAACCATAGCTCTTGGTGGCGGTGGTTGAGCTCGAGGCGGCCGGAAACGTCGCCGGCGACGACTTTGGCGGTCGCCGGAGTCGGGTGAAGACGAATCCGAGGCTACGGGGCACGATGAGGCATGTGGTGAGGTGCGTTGGGCCCCTGGGGACGCGGTGAGTGCGTTAGACATGGTGGGGTGGCGGAGACATGTCGGCGACGAGCTCCGCGCGGTCCGTGCGGGTGAGCTATGTGTGCTCGCGGTGGTGCACGAGAGCGAGAAAGGGAAGGGGGAGAAGGTAGCCAGGCTCACGGCGATCTCGAGGAACCAGATGGCGCGGTCGGAGATGAGCTGGTGCGGCGGCGACGGCGAAGGGGATCTCCGGCGGTGGCGAGGTCGAACGAGGTCGGGGCAGTGGCTTCAGGGCAAGCGAGCGCTCGGGGCTCGGCTTGTTCGAAGGAGCGGAGGGCGGCGAAGCTCCTGGACACGGTGGCGCAGCGCGGGGTTGACAGAGAGCACGACTACGGCGAGGGTGCGGCGACGGTGGCGTCGGCCATGGTGCGGGAGAGCGAGGGAGAGGAGCTAGGGGGAGGAGCGGGTGTCTGCGAGGTCGGGGAGAGGGAGAGGGTTCGTTCCCCGTCATCAGCTGGACGAGGGGAGCGGCGAGGCGGCGGGCAGCTGCGTGGCATGCATGCTATGCTCGCCGTCGAGCAGCTGCCTGCCTGCCTGGCCAAGCCAAGCAGCTCGCTGGAGCGGTGGCTAGGCTGGGCCAGCAAGTGGGCCTGCTAGGTGGCGCCAGGTAAGACTTTCCCTATTTTTCTGTTTTTTATTATTCTGTAGGTTTGTGGACTTATTAAAAATACCTAGACACTTACAAAAATCATGAAACTAATCATGGCTACTGTTTAGAATATATCCAACAGTAAACATTTTAGTTTATGATTATTTGAGCATTTCAAATATTTTATAGTATTTAAATGCCCAAATGAAAATACCATATTATTTAATTCAAAGACCTTAGGATGACCTAGAAAATTGTGCATCACTTTTGGCAGAGGTTCTGAACCAAGACAAAAATGATGGACATTTTGGAAGGGCATTTCAGGTTCATTGAAAATATTTTTAGTAAACCCTAGTTGGATTCAGAGGGGGCTGGGGGTTCTGTCATCCCCATTTCAAGTTTCTGTTGAGAAAAATAGACATGATGCAACACTCTAATGCATGAACTAGCTAGGGTGTGACACTTCCATGTACTAGTGGGAATTTTTCATTATAAAACTTGGCTTGTATATTCCAACGATGGTCTTCCTCAAATGCCATAGGTCTTCATGAGCAAGCAAGTTGGATGCACACCCACTTAGTTTCTTTTTGAGCTTTCATACACTTATAGCTCTAGTGCATCTGTTGCATGGTAATCCCTACTCACTCACATTGATATCTATTGATGGGCATCTCCATAGCCCGTTGATACACCTAGTTGATGTGAGACCATCTCCCTCTATTTATCTTCTCCACAACCACCATTCTATTCCACCCATAGTGCTATGTCCATGGCTCATGCTCATGTATTACGTGAAAGTTGAAAAGGTTTGAGAACATCAAAGTATGAAACAATTGCTTGGATTGTCATCGGGGTTGTGCATGATTTGAGTATTTTGTGTGACGGAGATGGAGCATAGCCAAACTATATGATTTTGTAGGGATAAGCTTTCTTTGGCCATGTTATTTTGAGAAGACATAATTGCCTTGTTTGTTGGCTTGAAGTATTATTGTTTTTATGTCAATATTAAACTTTTGTTTTGAATCTTATGGATCTGAACATTCATACCACAATATAGAAGATTACATTGATAAATATGTTAGGTAGCATTCCACATCAAAAATTCTATTTTTATCATTTACCTACTCGAGGACGAGCATGAATTAAGCTTGGGGATGCTTGATACGTCTCCAACGTATCTATAATTTTTGATTGTTCGATGCTATTATATTATCCATCGTAGATGTTTTATATGCATTTATATGCTATTTTATATGATTTTTGGGACTAACCTGTTAACCTAGAGCCCAGTGCCAGTTTCTGTTTTTCCTTGTTTTTGAGTTTTACAGAAAAGGAATACCAAACGGAGTCCAATTGACCCGCCAATTTAGGGAGATTTTTTATGGATTAAAAGAAGCCCCCGAAGCAAAAGAGTTGGGCCAGAAGAGTCCCGAGTCATCCATGAGGGTGGGGGCGCGCCCTACCCCCCAGGGAGCGTGCCCCTACCTCATGTTTGACTCGCAGACCCCCCTGACGTGAAACCGACGCCATAAATTCCTATAAATACAGAAACCCCCGAAAATAAATCTAGATCGGGAGTTCCGCTGCTGCAAGCCTCTGTAGCCACAAAAAACCAATCAGGACCCTGTTCCAGCACCCTGCCGGAGGGGGGGATCCATCACCGGTGGCCATCTTCATCATCCCGACACTCTCCATGACGAGGAGGGAGTAGTTCACCCTCGGGGCTGAGGGTATGTACCAGTAGCTATGTGTTTGATATCTCTCTCGTGTTCTTGATTTGGCATGATCTTGATGTACCGCAAGCTTTGCTACTATAGTTGGATCTTATGATGTTTCTCCCCCTCTACCTTCTTGTAATGGATTGAGTTTTCCCTTTGAAGTTATCTTATTTGATTGAGTCTTTAAGGATTTGAGAACACTTGATGTATGTCTTGCATGTGCTTATCTGTGGTGACAATGGGATATTCACGTGATCCACTTGATGTATGTTTTGGTGATCAACTTGCGGGTTCAGTGACCTTGTGAACTTATGCATAGGGGTTGGCACACATTTTTGTCTTGACTCTCCGGTAGAAACTTTGAGGCACTCTTTGAAGTTCTTTGTGTTGGTTGAATAGATAAATCTGAGATTGTGTGATGCATATCGTATAATCATACCCGTGGATACTTGTGGTGACATTGGAGCATCTAGGTGACATTAGGGTTTTGGTTGATTTGTGCCTTAAGGTGTTATTTTACTACGAACTCTAGGGATATTTGTGACACTTATAGGAATAGCCCAATGGATTGATCGGAAAGAATAACTTTGAGGTGGTTCCGTACCCTACCAAAATCTCTTCGTTTGTTCTCCGCTATTAGTGATTTTGGAGTGACTCTTTGTTGCACGTCGAGGGGTTGTTATATGATCTAATTATGTTATCATTGTTGAGAGAACTTGCACTAGTGAAAGTATGAACCCTAGGCCTTGTTTTGAAGCATTGCAATACCGTTTTCGCTCACTTTTGTTACTTGCTACCTTGCTGTTTCTATAATTTCAGATTACAAAAACCTATATCTACCATCTATATTGCACTTGTATCACTATCTCTTCGCCGAACTAGTGCACCTATACAATTTACCATTGTATTGGGTGTGTTGGGGACACAAGAGACTCTTTGTTCTTTGGTTGCAGGGTTGTTTGAGAGAGACCATCTTCATCCTACGCCTCCCACAGATTGATAAACCTTAGGTCATCCACTTGAGGAAAATTTGCTACTGTCCTACAAACATGTGCACTTGGAGGCCCAACAACGTATACAAGAAGAAGGTTGTGTAGTAGACATCATTCTTAAAGTTCTAGCGACCACTGATACAAGTCTACGCACGCTTAACATTCGCTTTACCTATAACAAGTATGAAACTAGAAGTACTTTGTAGGTGTAAGGAGATAGGTTTGCAAGATAATAAAGAGCACGTAAATAAAATATAGGGGTTGTTTAGATAAATAATCAACTATTAGTTTTAGTAGAGAGATTTTGTCACAAGAAAGTTATTTGTCCCTAGGCAATCGATAACTAGACCGGTAATCATTATTGCAATTTTATATGAGGGAGAGGCATAAGCTAACATACTTTCTCTACTTGGATCATGTGCACTTATGATTGGAACTCTAGCAAGCATCCGCAACTACTAAAGATCATTAAGGTAAAACCCAACCATAGCATTAAAGTATCAAGTCCTCTTTACTCCATACGCAAATAACCTACTTACTCGGGTCCGTGCTTCTGTCACCCACGCCACCCACCATAAACAAATCATGAACATATTGCAAACCCTACAGCAGGGATCCCTCATGCTTGCGCGACACGGAGAGCACCATAGGAAAGTGCCAATAATAAAACATAAAACTCAAACCAATCATGATCATGAATCAACCTATAGGACAAAATAGATCTACTCAAACATCATAGGATAGCCATGCATCATTGGGAAATAATATATAGCATTGAGCACCATGTTTAAGTAGAGATTACAGCGGGGAGAAGAGGTGTTACACCACTTCATAGAGGGGGAGAGAGTTGGTGGTGACGGCGGCGAAGTTGTTGGTGTAGATCGCCATCACGATGATGGCCCCGGCGGCGTTCTGGTGCTACCGGGAGAAAGGGGGAGAGAGCCCCCCTCCTTCTTCTTCTTCTTCCTTGACCTCCCCCTAGATGGGAGGAGGGTTTCCCCTCTGGTCCTTGGCCTCCATGGCGGCGGAGGGGCGGGAGCCCCTCCGAGATTTGATCTCTCTGTGTTTCTGCATTCCTAGATTCTGGCCTTTCACGTTTCTTAAATTCCCGAAGATCCGTAACTTCAATTGGGCTGAAATTTTAACACGATTTTATCTGGATATTATCTTTCTCGTGACGAAAGAAGGGCACCAACCGCCTTACGGGGTGGCCACAAGCCTTCCAGGCGCACCCAGGGTAGGAGGGCGCGCCCCTAGGGTATCGTCTCGCGTTGATTCATTTTCCCCAAAATCACATATATTCGAAAAAAAATCTCTGTAAGTTTTTATCGCGTTCTGACTCCGTTTGATATGGATGTTCCGCGAAACAAAAAACATGCAACAAACAGGAACTAGCATTGGGCACTGGATCAATATATTAGTCCCAAAAATAGTACTAAAATTTGCCAAAAGTATATGAAACTTGTAGAATATTAGCATGAAACAATCAAAACTTATAGATACGATGGAGACATATCAAACATCTTGGTGTTTATCATATTTTCAGTTACAGACCATGCATACTCCCGACCACCACATCGCTCGTAGTGGCGGCTCGGGGGAACCCTAGTCCCACCGGCTGTCGACCCTCCCATCAAGCCCCTCTCCCTCGCTGCCGCCGAGGGTCTCTGCTGGGCGAAGCCCAAGCAGTGCCGGCTGATGTCGCTTGAACTATGTCGGTATTTCCCCAAAGAGGAAAGTATGATGTAGCACAACTACGGTAGGTATTTCCCTCAGTGATGAGACCAAGGTTATCGAACCAGTAGGAGAACCAAGCAACACTATATAAATGGTACATGCACACAAAGAACAAATACTTGTAACCCGACGTGTTAAAGGGGTTGTCAATCCCTTTCGGGTAACGGTGCTAGAAATTGTCACGTTGACGGGATAAAAATTGTGGTAGATGGATAGATGCATATAATGGAAATAAAATTCAGCGAGGTATTTTTGGGTTTTTGATAATATAGTTCTGAAAATAAAAGATGCAAATAAATAAAAAGGGAAATAGCAATATAGATCTAAAAATATATGTTGAGAAAATAGACCGGGGGGCCGTAGATTTCACTAGTGGCTTCTCTCGAGAAAATAGCATACGGTGGGTAAACAAATTACTGTTAGGCAATTGATAGAACTTCAAATAATTATGATGATATCCAGGCAGCGATCATTATATAGGCATCACGTCCAAGATTAGTAGACCGACTCCTGCCTGCATCTACTACTATTACTCCACACATCGACCGTTATCCAGCATGCATCTAGTGTATTAAGTTCATGGAGAAACGAAGTAATGCAATAAGAACGATGACATGATGTAGACAAGATCTATTCACGTAGGAATAGACCCCATCTTGTTATCCTTAATAACAACGATCAATACGTGTCTTGCCGCCCCTTCTGTCACTGGAAAAGAACACCGCACGACCGAGCCCATCACAAAGCACCTCTTCCCATGGCAAGAAAAATTGATCTAGTCGGCCTAACTAAACCAAAGATTCGAAGAATAAATACAAGGCTATAAGTAATCATGCATATAAGAGATCAAAAGAAGACTCATGGACATAAAATAGATCTGATCATAAACTCAAAGTTCAACAGATCCCAACAAACACACCGCAAAAATAGTTACATCAAATAGATATCCAAGAGACCATTGTATTGAGAATCAAAAGAGAGAGAGAGAGGGGGGGGGAAGCTATCTAGCTACTAACTACTGACTCGTAGGTCTACAATGAACTACTCACGCATCATTGGAGAGGCACCAATGAGGATGATGAACCCCTCTGTGATGGTGTCTAGATTGGATCTGGTGGTTCTGGAACTTGCGGCAGCTAGAATTGTGTTTCGTCAACTCCCCTAGGATTTTTGGATTTTGAGGGTATTTATAGAGCAAAGAGGGGGTGCGGGAGGTGGGCGAGGTGGGCACAACCCACTCGGGCGTGCCCTGGTGGGTTGTGCTCCCCTTGAAGCCCTCCTCTGGTACTTCTTTGGCCCAACAGGTGTCTTCTGGTCCAAAAAAAATCTCCAAAAAGTTTCGCTGCGTTTGGACTCCGTTTGGTATTGATTTTCCGCGAAGTAAAAAACAAGAAAAAAACAGCAACTAGCACTGGGCATTATGTCAATAGGTTAGTCCCAAAAGATGATATGAAGTTGCTATAAAATGATTGTAAAACATCCAAGAATGATAACATAACAGCATGGAACAATAAAAAAAGTATAGATATGTTGGAGATGTATCACCGGCGCCGGTGGTGCCTTGCATGGGCGTGACTCCTCTCCCTCCCTGTCAGCGGTGCGGCTCCGATCTGGTGAGGGCGAGGCTTCGGTCTGGCGGCGATGGAGCTGTTCCATGACTGGTGTGGTGTGGCTCTGCCCGGTGGTGTGCCCTGGCTTGCAGCGACGGCTTGGGCTGTCGGTCCCTCCAATCTGATCTGGGTGGGTTGGTGGAGCTCGTCCCAAAGCTACGGTCGGCCGTGTGCCTCGTTGGCTGATGCCACATGGGGCTCTGGTCAACAGGCTTCAAGCCATGGATGTTGGTAGGCAAGTGGCGGCGGGCTAGATCGGGGCGGCATGGGGGCCTGCTGCCTTGAAAATAATGGTAGTTGTCCTTGTGCTCATTTCGCATCATGGCAACGTCCTACATGATCGGTCCTCCTCGATTTGGTCATAGACATGCTCCAGAACTGCTGCCGGAGATCCTGCCCAAGATATCTAGATCGGATAGAATTCGGTCATGCACGCCATATCAGCCTACGAGGTTCCATGATGGCGTGACGCGAGCTCTATTGTTTTTTGACACCATGGGACATGTCGACTTCTCAATTTCTATGGTGTTGACAACTATGGAGAAGGTCATGGTGGCTGAGAATAGAGGACTAGTTAGATGGACAGAGCCTTTGAGGCGATGGAGTCAGCCAAGTGTTTGGTAACTCTCAGGAGCAGTAGTGTCAAGTGGGGGTGGTAGCACTGCAGAAATTCATTTTTGGTGGTGCTCCTCAGGTGCCGAACTGTGACTTTCAGGATGAAAACCTAAGGTCTGACCTTCCGTGGTTGTGCCTGGCAATTTCCTTAGTGAAGGAATTGTTTTGAGAGCTTGGACTTCTCCAGGGTGAGAACCTAAGATCTTGGATCAGGCAACGATGGTGCTTGTGCACTTTGCCTTCTTGGAGGCGTTGCTTTTGAAGACCTTCTATGTTTTCCGCATGTTGTATTTGTTGGTGGTTTGTGCGTGGCTGCTGAGAGAAGTCGATCGTTGTGGTGGGACCTTTGTTTTTTTCTATTTTTTCTTTGTTTGTGTGCATCCTGGCTGTTGTTGCGACATCTTGTAGGTGCAGAGGCTGGGTGTAATTGGTATCTACATGATATTAATGTATTTCCTTTTCAAAAAATTGTTCATTTTAATATGTCCCATGGCATTTTAACGATGTGTGTCCCATGGCATTTTAACAACCAGACAATACCGCGTGCATTGCAGCGGGATGGTAGTGTAATAAATAATTTGAAAGAGAGGGGCAGAAGATAAGGATAAAAGGAGTAAGAAATAACAATAAAAAATGTTTTGCAGCAGAAGATGACTTGGATTTAATGTGCAACTCTGAAATAGAGTAGTGAGGATGACTCTCTCCCCGCGCATTGTTGTGGTAACTTTGTTAAAAAATGTGTAACTAGTTGACAAAAATAACTAAATCTAATAAAAAGAAAGTATAAGCCTAAAAATAAATAAAAGAAATTGTCTAAAATAGATTTGAACAAAAATGTGAAGGATGACTAGCATGAATATATGATGTGGCAGCGCTACATGAATAGACTAATGCAAAAATAATTGTAATTTATAAGTTAAATGCATGACTCGCTTATGTGGCAAATTTTGCATGGCTTACTGGGAAAGAAGACTTAAATGTGTTGCATAGTGGGATGTTGAAGTGGACACTTTTCATGTTGAGAGAATTGGGATCAACTTCTTAAGAATGCAAAATGTGTCCCATATCAGTTTGTTCTGCTTTTTAACAATGTGTCCCATGGCATTGTAACTCGTGTCCCCATGGAAAAAATATATTTTGTAGGAACATTTCTTTTGCAGAGAATATGGCAATTGTATTGTATATACCACGACATTTTCCTTTTTTGTAGAGAACATGTGACCATATAAATTTTTGCCATCTTTTCTCAAAGAAACAAATTTTGTAATTGTGCTTGGGTGTCCATTATATTTCTGTTTTGCCAAAAGATACCATGTGTTCATTAGATAACAAGTTCCTAACTTTGGCATGCATTTGTTTATCATACGTAGCTTGGCATTTTAATTAATTATACCATGGAACTTTTTTATCATTTGTATCATGGCATTTTTATTAATTAATACAATGGCATTTTTCATAGGTAAGATGGCATTTTCATTAGACCATGGCATTTTTAATAATTAGACAATGGTATTTTTATCATTTGTAGCATAGCATTTTTTATTTAATTTGACCATGGCATTTTTATCATTTTAGCAAGGAATTTTATTAAATAGACCATGGCATGTTTATCATAGGTAGCATATCATTTTTTATAACAACATGACATTTTATTTAAATATGTCATGGCATTTTTAGTAGTTAGACCATGCCATTTTTATTATTTTTTAGCATGGCATTTTTATTAATTAGACCATGGCATGTTCATCATAGGTAGCATGTCATTTCTTATTTAATTAGACCATGGCATTTTTATCATTTTTTAGCATGCCATTTTTATTAATTAGACTATGGCATGTTCATCATAGGTAGCATGCCATTTTTTATTAGACCATGGTATTTTTATTTAAATAGATCATGGCATTTTTAATAATTATACCATTGCATTTTTATCATTTATTGCATAGCATATTTTGTTTAATTAGACCATGGAATTTTTAACATTTTGTAGAACTACATTTTTATTAGACCATGGCAATTTTTATGTAATAGACCATTGCATTTTTATTAAATAGACCATGGCATTGTTTGCCATGACACTTAAGACAAAATGTTCTAGGAACCATGTCAATTTTATTTTAAATTGACATGGCATTTTTATGTACTCAAAACATTGCGTATTTTTAGAGAAACTTTTTGTACTCTAGTTCTCTTGGCATTTTTTTGTATCTTATACTTACTACCTCCTTCCTGGTTGCTACTTGCGAGCTGCGTTGGGATTTCCTCGAAGACGAGAGGATGATGCAGTACAATAGAGATGCATATTTCCCTCAGTTATGAAACCAAGGTTATCAATCCAGTAGGAGAACCAAGGAACACTATGTAAACAGTACCTGCACACAAACAACAAATACGTGCAACCCAAAAGCGTAGAGGGGTTGTCAATCCCTCAATGGTTACGAGCAAGATTAAATTGTATATGTTTTGATAGATAGATTTGACAAAAATACAAAATAAATTAAATAAAAGAAAATTACAACATGGTATTTTTAGTTTTAATATATGATAAAAGATAGACCCGGGGGGCATAGTTTTCACTAGAGGGCTTCTCTCGAGAAAATAGCATACGGTGGGTAAACAAATTATGTTGGGCAATTGATAGAAAAGCAAATAATTATGACGATATCCAAGGCAATGATCATACATTGGCATCACGTCCAAGATTAGTAGATCGAAACGATTATGCATCTACTACTATTACTCCACACATCGACCGCTACCAGCATGCATCTAGTGTATTAAGTTCATGGAAAAACGAAGTAATGCTTTAAGCAAGATGACATTATCTAGACAAGATAAACTCACGTATGAATAACCTCATCTCTTTACCCTTAATAGCAATGATACATACTTGTCATGTCCCTTTCTGTCACTGGGATTGAGCACCGCAAGATCGAACCATTACAAATCACATTTTTCCATGGCAAGATAAATCAATCTAGTTGGCCAAATTAAACCAATAAATCGGAGAAGAAATACGAAGCTATATTCATTATGCATAAAAGAGTTCAGAGAAAACTCAAATAATATTCATGGATAGATCTGATCGTAAACTCACAATTCATCGGATCCCAACAAACACACCGCAAAAAGTCATTATATCAAATAGATCTCCAAGAACAGCAAGGAGAACAATATTGTATTGAGAATCAAAAAGAGAGAAAAAGGCATCTAGCTACTAACTATGGACCCGCAGGTCTGTGGTAAACTATCCACGCATCAGCGAAGGGGCAGAAAGGATGATGAAGAACCCCTTCGTGATCGTTTCCCCCTCCGACAGAGTGCCAGAAAGGGTCCCCAGATGGGATCTCTCGAGAATAGAGGCTTGCGGTGGTGGAAAAAGTATTTCGTGGACTCCCGGGTAGGTTTCCTGATTTTTGGGAATTTATATAGGTGGAGTTAGGTCAAACGGAGGCTTGTGGGCCCCACTATGTACCAGGGCGCGCCCCAAGCGCCTAGTGGGCCACTCATTCGTCTTCACGTTCCTTCCTGAAGCTTCGAGTGTCTCTTATTGCCAGAAAAAATCTTCAAAAAAATTCGTGGCATTTGGACTTTGCTTGGTACTGATATTCTGAAAACAAGCAAAAAACAACAACTGATGTTGGGCACTAAATTAGTAGGTTAGTCCGTCTCTTAGTATTTTGTGCCAAACTTTGGCTATAGATTTAACTAAGAAAATAATAATGTATATCACCAAAAATTATATAGTTGGATTCATATTTGAACATAGTTTGCAATGATATTATTTTTGGTTACATGCATTAACATTTTGTTAGTTAAATCTAAAGTCAAAATTTAATACAAAATGTGAAGGAGACCAACAAACCAGGACGGAGGTAGTACTTTACATGGCATTATACATAGAGAAACTTTCGTACCTGCTTGTTTTTGTGGTGCTTAAAGGCCATTTCAGCGAACATTTTTGTTTGCTCGATCATCCCCTAGTGATCAAATCGTTCGCTGGGAGGCAACCCCCAGGTGACGATCACCAGATATCGATGTCCTTCTTTTTATACTTAGGACAACTTCAATACTTGAGGATGATCAGGGCAGTACTAAAAAAAGACCTTTTAGCTTGGGGATTTCCATGATTATTCCAGCTGAGCACACATCGATACTTGATGAAAATAAAATTGTTGTGGAAGCTAGCACATTCACAGCAATTGTCTAGTACAGTATGTATCAATGAATCAAAGAGTCCTAAAAGGGAACTTTAGGCTTGTTAATTTCCCTGATTCCAGCTGCACACGTCCGCCCTAGCTAGGGTAACCTAGATCCTAGCGCTGTTTGCCAGTTGCCAAGCTTGCAACAGCCCTGATCGATATCGATGCATGCATGTAGATGACAAGGAGCACATATCAATCACCGTACTGTTGTCCAGACGTACATACAGTAGATGGGACGCATGGATCCCGTCTTGCATATTGCATTTGAGCAGGAGGCGCCAAGAAAGAAAAAGCACACCATCAACACAGACCCGTATTTCTGCGCGGTCTCCGACACACATGATCAGATGAGCGGTCGGATCGGGTCTCGTGCTAGCATCACATCGATATAAAAAGGAGAGAGGCCTACATACAATACAAGGACTTGAAAGCCAACAAAAGAAAGGCATCGGGGGAAAGGAAAGATGCATGGCAAGGTTTTGGGGCCGCTTTCTTTAAGGAAGCGCGCGCATCTGAGAGTTTCTTTCCAAAAGGGCGACCGTGCATATGCGCATACGGATCCATCCATCTGCGTTGATTGATTAAACGGTTAAAACGTACCGGAGTATGGCTTAAAGCAACTGTTTCGCTGCCATGATTGTCAACTTTTAGAAGACCCTTCCGAACCCCCATCATGGCCTAATCATGTAGTAGTATCTTTTATTTTCCTTTTTTTTTGTTAATATCAATTGATATATACATGCACGTGGGCAAACCCTAGCTACGTGTGGAAATTCATTGGTCAGATGAGCATGAGATCACCAGATTCATTGATCAGATTTACATGGTTAAGCATTATACAGTGAAGCTACCTTGTTTTAATTTTGTATTATACTAAGGTTATACCATGAAGCTCACATTTCAGAAGCCCTAATGAATGAGGGATGCGGTTTATGAGAAAAGCTGGGGAGGAGGTGGCTTATTTTTTAAGCCACCAAAAGAACTGGCCCTAGATGGACCGATGATAGCTCTTAACTCGTGCAATTGATTCTCACTCTCAAGGGGCAGTGATGCGTTCATGAGAGGTCGCCGCAAGGAGGAGGAGGTGAAGACGAAGACACACTGCTGACCCTCACGGGGAGTGAGTGACAAGAGAATGGGAGTGACTATATGACTTAGAAAGACTTAGAAATGTGTATTTCTTGCCTTCTCGGTCCATGATAGTCACGAAGTCAAAATTTCATCATCTCATTTGCACTTCACAAATAATGAAGCCAGAATTCAGACAAACAATTTTGGCCGACGACTTAGAAATAATTGATACAGAAAAAAAAACCTGACATAGATGTGTACACTTTTCTCACCAAGATGCCACCTTGTCATGACAGAACTTGTTTTGAACCATAATAAATACTTAATTACTGTCCTGCCTGTACTAAAATTGTTCTTGTTCATCACATCCTCTTTACAAAAGATCACATATTTGATAATCTTTTTGAAAATGGTATAATATACTTATATTACAAAGTTAGAAAGGCATCGCATGCATGTGACTGACAACATGCATGCATAGACATGGAAGTACGAAAACGTACACGGATATGGCGTAATATATGTAAAAAATAATGCACCAGGAGGGTCTTCCATGCATGGATAACCCAAAGAAACACATGCACACGGTACGAACGATTCATCCTTTTCGCTTTAATGACAGAACATTTTTTGTGTTCCCCATGGGCGTTGCTGCTGCATCCTGCACGTTAGGAAACCTGCATGCAATGCAAGATCGGTATCTAAGTATCGATTATTTAGGTAGTTAAGAAATGGTTGTGCCCATGCCTATTGCTATCACAAAAAGGGTCGAGGAGCTTTGTTCTTGTGTTCCTCTAAAGGTGATTGAGAACAAGACAAGAAGGGAATATTTGCTTTTCTTGCAAATGCTACGACCACACCTCTTATGTACACGATGTATAAATAGGATTCTTTTTTCTCTTTAGATTTTCAAACCACTATCTCCTTAACCGTATGTGCTAATTCTCGACCGAAGATTACAATGTACTATCCAAATTTAAAATGCAGAGTTATGAGGTTGTTCCTTCTCCGCGGTCAAAGTTTCTCCCATCCGTGCTCTTGGTGAGGTTTCCCTAGTGTTGCTATGTATGAAACCTTTTCACAATTGTGTGTTTTCATACAGAGGTGAGGGCAGGGTTGGACTAGGGGCCGGGCCTGCTAAACTATACTTTAGCTACAGGAAGTCGTGCATCGCTACCTATGCGCATGCGCACAATGTCTATGCTCCAACCCATGGTCCAGCGTGCCCAGGGTTTATCTTCGCCCTGTTTTTGTACATGTGTGGGCCGATCATGTTGGATCTGATCTACTTAAAGATGGTGTTCTGTTTTCTCACACAACGAGGATGTTTTTGGTAGTGTCGTGGGGCCATTCTCTTCTGGTTACGGACGGGTGCCCTTTTGGTTAGTGGGTGCCTCGGTGGCATGTGTGTTGGTTACCTTCGCCCCCTTGTCGGCAATGCGTGGATTCAAGCCCTACCCTAGACGTGGGTTCATCCTGTTGTGTGGGTTTCAGCTTGATTTCCATAAACGAACTGGTCAATTCTATGTCCAATTAATAAACAGGCAAAGCTCATGATCTTTTGGCTCAAAACACGGTTTCAACGCATCCATGATTTTTGCGGGGTGTCGCATGCATGTTAACTTGAGAAGTATGGATTTGTTGAATCTCGATCAACTGCGTAACATCACATTGCATACACGATGGCGACACATCCCACCTACTCCCTCCGTTCCGATTTACTCGTCGTGGTTTTAGTTCAAACGAGTAAATAGGAACGGAGGGAGTAGGTAATATCATGCCGTTTCGATCTCGTTGGTTCTTGTTCACGATTGCAAATATGAGCTACACAAATAGTAGAGGTGTATGTAGTGAACTTGGCTGCGTGCGTGTAGCAAATAGGGCCTTTTGGGGCGCGAGGACCGCGATGGAAAAAGCATGGGTCCCACGGGTGTCGCCTCGTTCGCTTTGCTAGCTTTGCCATCTAGCCGGTGACAGCCTCGATCGATCGATCACGTTCCCTTGTTGTCCGCCTTTTTTCCTCTTCTCCTACAACACACACCTGCGTCTGCGTGCAGGAGGTGGGCAGCCCAGGCCGTCTACTCGATGCTTTTTCCGTGTGCAGGTGACATGGACACGCGCGGGGCCATGCATGCCGGCGCCCCGGCATGCAGAGATATATCTGCAGGTGGTGTCACCTCCATGCAACATTCATGTACAAATGTACGTACATATGCATGGATGGAAACCATGTACCCACGTTTATATGTCTTGCCAGCTTGACATGTATGCATTGCATGCAGTTTACTCTAGCTCGTAGAATGCTTTGAGTGAACTGATTAAGTACTCCAGTATATATCGCTCATCTTCATGTACTACGGAAGAAAATGGATGCATGGTCCATGGCGCACGCTGGGGAGAGCGGGAGGGAGACCAGCAAGGACGGGCCAATATCTAAGCATGCAAGCCAGTGCAGGCTTTCCGCTCAATTATATGGCCGATCCATGGACCGAGCACTGTCGCCGTAGGACAGGAACCCTGCACGCTCAACGAATCCCTCTGCCCTACGACTGGGATTTAAGAGACACGCGTGGAGTGCGTTTTTTACCTTTTTGTAAGTAAACGGTTCAACCATATATGTTGATTTATATACTAGACAAAGTACATCATTGTAAAATAAAATGATAGACTCATGTAAACAAACCATAGATGACCAAACCTGCATAAGGTAAACTAACATAGAAGGTTCTGAGTACCACAACAAGTGAGAACCTGTGGCGTTGAGCGCATTTCGTGTGCTTTTGGCGGTAACATTGTACGAAAAACACTTCAGTGTGGCCTGCAAATCGACCTCACCTCGTATGCCCTTACTACCTGACTCCCCTTCTACTGTCGTCTTGAGTATCAGAAGCCATCATCAAGTTGCCGAGGAATTTTTCTATAGGATGGCACTAATGAAGCCACCAATGCGAATTATAAAGTTAATCGGAATCATGAGTGATGCCCCTGTCACCTCGGAGGCTTGGCATCTCAAGCCTGCAAAAATTATGAATGCCTTGGTTCGCTTGGGCTGACCGGAAAGGGCGTGGGTTGGTACCGTAAACCAATGAAACAACAAGGATATGGGCCTCGCTTCCACACGACCACCGTCGTCATTATTGGAGACGGGAAAAAGGTGAGCTTCTAGGAATTCCCTTATATGTTGATGGGATAAGGTCGACAGACACGGCCCCTCTCATCTTCGATAAGTCAAAATCCAAGAAATGGTTAGTAAGAGAGCTTTGTAGGACAACACCTGGTTTGGCATCATCCATATACATTACGGCCTCACTCTTGAGTGCATCTTGCAATTGTATGACCTTCAGACAAGGCTCGTGGACTATCATCTCTCATCCCTGGCGAGCCAGATAAGTTTCGGTGGAAGTTCACCATCTTGGGTTAGTATTCTTCGTCCTAGACCAACAAGGTGCAACTTCTAGGCATGAACTCCACCAATATGACTCTCACCATTTAAAAGTCGTGTCGTCCCCTAAGTGCAAGTTCTTTGCTTGGCATGTCATCCACAATCGTGTTTCGACAACATATAGGTTGTAGAAGTGGGGTTGACTCCGTTGCAGACTTTGTAAGCTTCGAAACTCTAGACCTTAGACCACAGTACATCTTCTTTACAAATGCGGATCTTCTTGTTGCATCTGGGTGGTTGTTATTGTTTATTGGTTGGGCCTCCATGATTTTCACCACAGTTCATGGAATGAAGTTGCTTTTGTTGCTTTCACCCCAATTCATGGAGGTGAAGATGCATTTGTTGCCATGTGGTGGATGAATGCCATTACAACGGTCTTATGAGAAAAATCTATTGCCACATTGGTCATGCTCGTCTCATGGGAGCTTTGGAACGAGAGGAATGGCCAGATTTTCCATAACGTGTACACCCTAACGAGTTGGTCATTAGAAAAAAAACAAGCAAGAGGTGTGTGTTTCGATTTTGGCGGGATAGAAGCATCTTGGGGCTATCATGCCACGAGAGTAGTCCTCTTTTTGGTTGTTTTTTCTTAAGTTGCCACCCCAGTCTTGCAGTGTGGCTGTTGATGTTTTTAAGCTCGATACTTCCTCCGATGTATAAATCGGGCATGGGTTTTCAGATCATCAATTAGATTAGTGAAAAATGTGTTGTATACCATAAAAAGTATATTTTAAGATTCATCACCGAATGAAGATTCTAAAGGTATATTTTTACGGTGTATTATATATGATTTGCTGGTTAAATTATTGACCTATATATATTCCTGTGCCAGATTTATATATATTCCCATCCGGAGGGAGTACTCTGTTTCACTCTACTTATTTGATGAAATACGGCAACTCTCTTTGCCTCCTCTTGAAGGGGATGTGGGGGTGACCAACCTACGAGGTATACAAGGACCACTGAAGAAATTAAGATTTTCTGACCTAGTTTAGCTTTTTTTTTTCTGATATAGTTTAGCTAATGTGACGTACGCACATGTTGTAACAACAACGACGTCCAGACAAAACGACTCAGGCATGCAGTTCTTTTTTCTGCTGCCCTGTACAACATAACGTATAAGTCTGTCATCATCAACGTACCACAAATCCACGTGGCTGTCTTTTCTCCTCCACAAAAAAGGTCTCCTTCCTTCTCCCGCCACCGCTGCCGCTGATCCGCCCCACCTCCGATGGCCATTGGGCCGTGAAGGTGCGGAGGATCTCGGCACCCCGCCGGCAGGAGGGACCTCGTCGTGTTTTTGTTAGGTACAACATTTTGATTAAGGCTGTGTGGCGGTGGCCATGCCCTCGATTGGAATAGTGTCTCCCATGTCCGATCTCGGTCCCAATGGTGTGAGTAGCGTCGGAGGATGATGTGTGGAGGTGTGTCCCCATCGGATCTCGGGGGATTCGGTCGGTGTTGGTCTTCGGTGGATCTATTTTCCATGGGAGGGGACAGGGCCTTGTGTCCCTGTAGGCCAGTTCGTCTCCCGTGTTCTACTTTTTCTCGCTGGAGACCGTAGCTTCACTTCATCAATCTTATCGCTGGTGGTCATGAAGACGGCGGATGGAGGACGAGAAGGGCTTGGACGATGGGCTCCGCTGTCGTAGGATAGGTTTAGGGTCGGGTCATTTTTTTTTCTGGGTTCGAAATCTAATGAAAATATAACGTGTTTGGATGAAATCCATCATGTTTGTATGAAATCCGGCCGTGTTTGCATGAATTTGTTGAAAAGGTGTTTGAAATATATGTGGCTACGGTTGGATGGCGGCCTCCCGCATCCGTGTCCGTGGTCTGCTCCCTCTCTCTCCGCTTAGGCTCCGCGGACGGATGCGGAAGAAAATTTGCGGGTCGCCGTTGGAGATGCCCTTATGCTCTTAAATTGATGACCTAAATTTCCGTGCAAAACTTATATTCCAGTCCGGAGGGAGGAGGGAGTACTCTGTTTCACTCTACTTATTTCATGAAATAGGGAAGTCTTTTTGCCTCCTGTTAAAGGGGATGTGGGGTTGACCTGTGAGTCTGTGACCAACCTATACGAGCTATACAAGGACCACTGAATGAGGAAATTAAAGATTTTCTGACCTAGTTTAGCTAGTGTGACGTAAGCACGTGTTGTAACAACACCGACGTCAGAACGACTCGGGCATGGAGTTCCTTCTTTATAGAACAACAACAACAACAACATGATGTATTCCCTCTCTAAAGAAATATAACAGCGTTTACATCACTATTTTAGCAATCTAAACACTTTTATATTTCTTTAAGGAGGGAGCATGATTTTCGATATCACAAAATGTATGACTTTGTACCGGTACGTCCTACCGCTCATGCAGCCACATGCATGCCCGGTCCGAACACAATCAGGACGAGGACGCCCTAGGCCGATCGAGCTATACTTGTAGTACTTTTTTTGCGGGTGTACACTTGTACAGTAGTACTCATCACTACATCAGGCATGTACGTACTTACTACCTACAGTACAACATCATGAAGTACCGTACCTGTTTGATTGGTTGCGATCTGCTGTCCAATGATCCATCATTGCCCTAGCTAGCTAGATATAGCTCCATCGATCGTGCCAGGCTACACACATGCAGTGCAAAGACTGACTATGCAATGTACATACGGAAGCGAAATATACAGTAGTGAGGCACATGGCATGCCCAGCTGCTTGTACATAGTGCATGGTGCATACATAGTGCATGCACGCGGGATTCGATCATCATTATTGCAGTGCAGAGCATGCATGGATCGAACGGGTACGGTCGGTCTCGGTGAGACCGTTTCGGTCGCGGCCATGGCATGCCCAGCTGCTTGTGTTTGTCGACATTTGAGTAGTGCTTCATGACTTCGTCCGTGCGTACTTGGCCAAGCCAGTCAACGATGAATCATCGACCTGCGTACGTAGTTTAGGACCGCACACTCAAGACTAATCCACACCAGCTTCAGTCCAGTCTCAGCAGTATGGACACCACAACTGACACACTCACTCTCGAGCCTCGAGTTTCTCAAGTTGTGCTGAGAAGTTTGTGGGTGTTGCAGTTGATTGTTCAAGATTAATTAGGTTTTCTGGTAGACAGGTGCACCATTTACGGCACTGGCGGAGCTACAACAAACAAGGCCGAATGGAACAGGCCTGATGACCACCCCATGTCCAAAATATTGAAGAGTATAGGTTAACACTCGGCCTTTTTGAGAGAACTAGGAATTTGCCCGTGCGTTGCTACGGGATATAAATATTTTTGTACATTAGCCCACAATTTACCTGTCCATATTACATGATTGTGTAAATAAATGTAAATCCAGTCCGTGTTTTTATATTGTAATCATTTATTGACTTACCAAACAAAATATGGTTTATTTGATAGTTAACATGATTTTCAAGGAATGATCATTAGGAGAATAGTTAACTCCCCGTGCTTTCAACAGGGACACAAAAATTGACTGACAATAGATGTATGCCTTTAGCATTTACATGCATATATACATAATCATTTTTAACGAAATGTAGTTGATTTGTTTTTGCCATTAAGTTGAACACTCGCCCTATTCCACAAGCCCATATCTTCATCTCCCCAAACAATGTTCGCCAACTTCATTTATACCTCATCCGGCTCGCACCCACGCTTTGAATTTTAAGCACAAAATCACATAGTTGTTAACATGAGACAGATTCACACATGGAGCAATTACAAGATTTCGATAAGAAGAAAAATTATTTGTGAATTATAAGTAAACCTATCATTCCTCTCATATTTTCTTGCTCCCTTGAGATCCTCCGTCCTCTCAATGCCCTTGCGTTGCCATAGAACAAAAATTAAATAAAGTAATGAAACAATTGATCTAATTAAGAATTGTGTGTCAACATCATGACATGTGGTCTCCATTCATATAGTAGCAAACTGATCATGTCTGGTTCTCCTTTTTTTGTGGTAATCTCCAGTTCTCGTTCCCTAACATGCAATCCTCATGCCTCCTTAGACGCCATCTACTAACGCGACATATTTCTCTTTACCCTTCATTACCCTCCGCTTTCATTATTGACATTGTGCGTGAGCTCTCTATGTTTCGACATTTTTTTGATCATTTTGAAGTATTCTTTCATCTCTTTTGTTGACAATCAGTCAATTTAAAAGGAAAATTAAGTTAAGTGCCTCTCAAATCTATATAAAACATGAACTATGGTGAAACAAAATAATGAAATCTTATATTTTTTGAAAAAAACATAACCCTCCCTGTCCCACACCCAAATGAAAAAGAAGACTCTATAGAAGATATATATTTACTGCAAAATATCTGAACTTCAAGCCACGTCACAGAAAGCATAACACTCTTACACGCCAAAGCATATGATGTAATCACCTCCAAGCTACAATTTTACCTTTAGCCTAAGACATGCTTTCTGATCTCATGTAGCTGCAGACCAAAGCTCCAAGCATGACTAAAAATCAAGAGTAATATGATGAGTTAGGAATTAAGTAGGACAACTATTTAACAAAAAATGTCGATAACAGAAAAAGATGATGCCACACTACTGTCCCACATAATATGTAAAGTTTAGGTTGTGTATGTGTTTTTAGGTCGGCACACAACATTAGTTCAGCTTAATTGGACATATTAAAATCTTAAAATCAGCTTCATTTTGTCACCAATGAACTCTCGTTCTTAGTAGAGAATTTACATATAGAACTGACGTTGATATGATGTAGTAGAGGTAGAGAACTTGCATATTTATTGGGATCTACCAAAATCAAAACAAAAAGAAGAAGAAGATTTTCACTGCGGTGGTGTGTCTCCCAAGTACCTTGGAATTAAAGGCCAAACGAGGACCACCACATCTGTTGTTCCTGCCGCTGAGCGCGAGACTGTGGACGTCTCCTCCATTGATGCCGCATGTGAGGAGGGACGTCCGTGAGGAGGGACAACGGCCTCCTAGTAGGGTGAATGAAGACGAGGAGGACCGTCACCACTGCCATGGATCTGGAACTGAAAGGAGATGAGGGCTCACATATGCCGCCACTGCTCCATTATAGTTCACCCACCGCAGCTGCCCTCGTTCGTCCGCCGCCACAAGTTCCGAAAAAAATGTTTTCTCTAGCTACTACAAAAAAAGAAAGGCCCATGGATTGGTGAATGAGGAGCAGGTCTTTTTGAGTTCGGATCAGGTTGGTGTACGTTTTTGGGAAGGCCCGATGGATTGCTTAGAAAAGGGAGATCTGTAACAACAAGGAAAGATGATTATATGCCTCAACTGTGATTGATTACTTCTCGACCACTTTATTCTGTTACCAAATACTTGTTACGAATGCAGTTGATACGCTCCTTTTTATTGATTCCTTCCTTTCCTTTTGAATGTGATTGGTTAGATGGATTGACTTTGATTGCCCACCGTGAATTGAGTCCTTCCCGTGTGACCTTTATTGCGTTACTAATTACGAAAGATTTTATTGATCTGATTTGGCACTCTAGATGAAAACCGGTTTAAATGAAAACCAGATGGATAGAAAAACCATATGGGTGGGGGTTAGAAAACGGTGGGAGGTGGGAACGTACGAGGGAGTTAAACGAAGGTGTCAGACGAAACGTAAGAGGGGAGAGGGAACCTTATGTTTCTTTTAGGTAGTAGAGAAACTATGTGTTTTCCTTTCGGTTGGCCCGCCCAATTAGTTTTCTGTAGCTCTGTGGCACGGTACATGATAATCCTACGAGAAACAACGGTATAAGTCTGAAAGATGTAACTAGATCTCATCTAGATGAGAATTAGAGCATCTCCAGCCGCGCCCCCAACAGGCCTTTTTCAGGCGTTTTTGCCGCGCCGGCGCCGAAAAAACGGCCCAGTC
>NC_041385.1:75342626-75348513 GCF_002162155.2 Triticum dicoccoides
CCCGAAGCTCGTTTTTCGCCTGCTCGGGCCGAAACTGGTGCCGGCAGACCCAGGCAGAACCCGGCACCCTGGGGGCGCCTGGGGCGCCGGCACAAGCGAAAAGGGCGTGTGGGTCCGCCCTGTCGGCGAGTCGAGCGCCTCTTCCCGCTGTTTCTTCCCGCTTTTCCTCACTTCCCTCCCATTTTCTCCTTTCCTCCCGCCAATCTCCCTTCCGCTCGCCTCCCAGCCGGCCGCCATGCCACCGAAGAAGTACGTCGTCCACCGCTGCAACCGCGACCACCTCCGTCGCCCAACCGAAGCAGGGGAAGCTGAGGGCGCCACCGTCCAAGCCACCGGGCATGACAAACGCCGATTGGAGGGTGGAAGTGCAGCGACGGGAGGCTGTCACCGCCGACCGGTGGAACAGGGCCATCGCCAAGAAGGCCCATCACAACGCGGTACGCGCGGCTGCGGCTTCGGCGGACCAGGCCGAGACCGAGGCGACTCGCGCGGGGATGATGAATCCACCCGACAACCACGTGCAGTACGCGCCCTGGGGCCAGCAAGGCGTCGGCTCTTCGTCGCCGTAGCCATGGGGATCGTCTTCGCCGGGCTACGGCGACGGGGACGCGCACGGTGGGTTCAACCCAAACATCACTTTCCCCCATGGACACCCGGCCCAGCGCACGCCCTCGCCGGCCTTCACCGGCATGCAGTACCCTCCATACAACTACTCGCCGCCCGTGTACGCGTCCTCCCCGACGCCCCCTCCCCGCCGTTGCGCGCTGCCCTTCTCGCACCTCAGCGACGCCGACGAGACCGAGGCCGACATGGACGACATTATCGCGGCAGGTTCGGCCGCGGCCGCCGCATCTCCCGGGTTCACCGTGGATGAGACGGTGGATCTCAGCAGCGGCATGGACGACGAGCTCGGCTACGTCTATGGCGACGAGGAGCAGGAGGAGCAGGAGGAGGACGACAAGGAGGAGGAGGAGGAGGAGGAGGAGGAGCCGGCGACTGTTCCGGTGAGGGGGGGCAAGAAGAAGAAGAAGCGGGTGGCCAGGTTAGGCAAGCCGCTCATCAAGTGGGCGTCCAAGGAGGAGGAATGCCTCGCCGAAGCATGGAAAGTCGTCTGCCTCGACTCGACCAACGGCACGAACCAGAGCATCGAGACGTACTAGGAGCGCATCAAGGCCGAGTTCGACGAGCGCAAGCTCGTCGACCCCTACTTGAAAGGCGTCTACATGCAGCGCGGGTCGAAGGCGATGGCGAACCATTGGGGGCGTATCCAGGGGGCGTGCAACAAATGGCAAGGGGTCGTCGAGGAGGTCGCCGCTCGCCCGGAGAGCGGCGCCAGCGTTGAGGATCAGGTATGCCACGCCGGTCTCCCGCCTCTCTCTTCGCTGTGTGCGCCCATCAACGGTTTGTTCGTCCGCGCAGTTGCTGCGCATGTTCCCTGTATCGGCAGAGCAATAGCAACACCGAATTCAAGTACCTCCATGTTTACAAGCGCATTGACAAGTGCGAGAAGTGGGCGGAAGTCCGACGCACCCTCGACAAGGCCAAGGATACCTACAAGCCGTACGCGCCGACTCCCACTAGTATAAAAGGGGGCAAAGGTCCAGGCTGGGTCAGCCCATTAGTCCCGGTTCAGTCCAGAACCGGGACCCATGGGGGCATTGGACCCGGTTCGTGAGCCCCGGGGACCGGCCGGGCCACGTGGGCCATTGGTCCCGGTTCGTCTAGACCTTTTGGCCCTGGTTGGTGGGACGAACCGGGACCAATGGGCCTCGCTCCTGGCCCACCACCATTGGTCCCGGTTGGTGGCATGAAACGGGACCAAAGGCTGCCCTTTAGTCCCGGTTCATGCCACCAACCGGGACCAATGAGGTGCCTATATATACCCCCTTGCTTAAGAGCAGAGCACACTGCTCTGTTTTTTCTGGCCGCCGAGGGGGAGAGGGCTTGGTGGTGCTCTAGCTCACCTCCTATGCACACAAGGTGTTCGATGGAATGCCCGAGCCACACTACTTAAGCTTTCTCCTCTCCAAGCTCGACCTCCAAGCTCCATTTCCCTCAATATTTGTCTAGGTTTAGCGGTTCGTCACGCCCTGTCCCCGTCTTCACCGCCGTCTATCACTTGCGCCGATCTCATCGCCGGCACCACCGTGGTGAGCCTCTTGTTCTTATCTTCTTTCTGAAAAGAAAAATATTCTTACTTGTATGTTTAGATAGATACTTGTATTATTTCTTACTTTTATTATTGCATCTTATATAGTGCGATGGTTTTGGTATCCGCCCCCGTCGGCCCTCGTCCTGTCTATGATTCGAATGTGGTATATATCCGCCCCCGTCGGCCCTCGTCCTGTCTATGATTCGAATGTGGTATATATTATCTTTTCATAACTATTGGTTCATTTATTGTTTATGAAAATTATGCCGACCAACGTGACATAGATTTTATTTATCTAGGAGGTTGTTGAACCGGAAATTCCAATCGACCCTATTGTCGAGAGGTTAAATTTAGTTGAAGAAGAAAACAATTTCTTGAAGGAAAAAATAAGAAAAATTGAGGAGGAGAAGATGATATTGGAGTTGCATGTTGCGGATGTCGTCGATGATCACAAGATCAAGATGGATGCAATGCGCTTGAAGATTAGAAAGATTAGAAAATATGCCATTCATACCAAGGCTAGGTATCATTATGCCATTGGATCAGTTGTTACCTTGGTTGCGATTATGATCACATTTGTTTTCGCATTGAAATGTTTTAGATAGTATCAATGTATGGTTTAATTAATTTAGATGCTCTGCAGAGCTTTATGTTGTTAGATGAGAACTATGTATGTACTTTGGTTTTAATGTGATGATGAACTTCTATTAATTTGGTCACTTAATTATCTATTCATGATGTTCTATAATGGTTTTTGACACACTTAATTATATATAATGCACGCAGATGAACCGGCAATGGATGTACGGTGACAGACACACCTCCGAGTATATTAAGGGCGTGCATGATTTTCTCGAAGTGGCTGAGGCAAACAAGCAGAATGGTTTTATGTGTTGTCCATGCCCTATATGTGGGAATACGAAGTCTTACTCTGACCGGAAAATCCTTCACACCCACCTGCTTTACAAGGGTTTCATGCCACACTATAATGTTTGGACGAGGCACGGAGAAATAGGGGTTATGATGGAAGACGGCGAAGAAGAAGAGTACAATGACAACTATGTGCCCCCTGAATACGGTGATGCTACTGAACATCAAGAGGAACCAGACGATGTGCACGATGATGCTGCAACGGGCGAAGCTGCTGAAGATCAAGATGAACTAGACGATATGCCCGATGATGATGATCTCCGCCGGGTCATTGTCGATGCAAGGACGCAATGCGAAAGTCAAAAGGAGAAGCTGAAGTTCGATCGCATGTTAGAGGATCACAAAAAAGGGTTGTACCCCAATTGCGAAGATGGCAACACAAAGCTCGGCACCGTACTGGAATTGCTGCAGTGGAAGGCAGAGAATGTTGTGCCTGACAAAGGATTTGAGAAGCTACTGAAAATATTGAAGAAGAAGCTTCCAAAGGATAACGAAATGCCCGACAGTACATATGCAGCAAAGAAGGTCGTATGCCCTCTAGGATTGGAGGTGCAGAAGATACATGCATGCCCTAATGACTGCATCCTCTACCGCGGTGCGTACAAGGATTAGCCATTGTGAAGCTATGTGCATTCCTCAATGCAATCTCTCAGAAGGTGATCGATCCAGAAATCATACCAAGGCTAAGGAGTGATGTGGCGCAATGTCTTGTCAGTTTCGAGATGGTGTTCCCACCATCCTTCTTCAATATCATGACGCATGTCCTAGTTCATCTAGTCGACGAGATTGTCATTCTGGAGCCCTTATTTCTACACAATATGTTCCCCTTTGAGAGGTTCATGGGAGTCCTAAAGAAATATGTCCGTAACCGCGCTAGGCCAGAAGGAAGCATCTCCATGGGCCATCAAACAGAGGATGTCATCGGGTTTTGTGTTGAGTTCATTCCTGGCCTTAAGAAGATAGGTCTCCCTAAATCGCGGTATGAGGGGAGACTGACTGGAAAAGGCACGCTTGGAAGGGACTCAATAATATGCAGGGACGGATATTCTTGGTCTCAAGCACACTACACAGTTCTACAGAACTCTACCTTGGTGACCTCGTATGTCGATGAACACAAGAACAGTCTGCGCTCCAAGCACCCGGAGCAGTGCGAAGACTGGATTACATGTGAACACATCAGGACTTTCAGCAGTTGGTTGGAAACACGTCTCAGAGGTGACAACACTATTTGTGATGAGTTGTACTTGTTGTCCAGGGGACCATCTTCGACTGTTACGATTTGGAAAGGATGCGAGATAAATGGGAATACATTTTACACAATTGACCAAGATCAAAAGAGCACCAACCAAAACAATGGTGTCCGCTTTGATGCAACACCGAGAGGGGAAAGGACACATATTATGGTTACATAGTGGACATATGGGAACTTGACTACGGACATGATTTTAAGGTCCCTTTGTTTAAGTGCAAATGGGTCAATCTGTCAGGAGGCGGGGTACATGTAGACCCACAGTACGGAATGACAATAGTTGATCTGAAAAATCTTGGGTACACTGATGAACCGTTCGTCCTAGCCAATGATGTGGCACAGGTTATCTATGTGAAGGACATGTCTACCGGACCGAGAAAAAGAAAAGATAAGGAAGCGAATACATCATACGATGAGCCAAAGCACCACATAGTTCTTTCAGGAAAAAGGGACATCGTGGGAGTGGAGGGTAAGACAGACATGTCTGAAGATTATGAAAAGTTTCATGAAATTCCTCCCTTCAAAGTCAAGGCTGACCCCAGCATCCTGATAAACGATGAAGATTATCCATGGTTACGGCGCAATAAGCAAATGACACAAGCGAAGAAAAAGTGAAGACTTTCTCCCGCAACTATTATGATGATACCATGCCAACTTTGTAACAGACGAGTATGATACCATTTTCCGTTTTGTACATGCACATGCTATGTGGGTGAAATTATGATACCATGCCAACTTTCAACTTTTTCAGAGTTCATTTGAAATGCTTTAATGTCTTATGGTTTGGCCCTCGTAATACCATTAATCCCGGTTCGCTCCTTGTCAACTATGTTCTCACCAAGAACACTCTCAAGAGGGCAGCCACGTGGGCCATTGGTCCCAATTCGTCTAGACCTTTTGGTCCGGTTCCACGCATGAACCGGGACCAATGCGCCTCGCCCCTGGCCCATGACCATTAGTCCCGGTTTGTGCCACAAACCGGGACTAAAGGGTTGGTCCTCGTTGCGCTCAGAGTTTAGTCCCACCTCGTCAACCGAAGGGCGCTCACACCGGTTTATAAGCCCGTCCCTCTCTGCCTTGTTGAGCTCCTCTCAAAGTGAAAATAGATGCCCCTATACAGGGAATTTGACCTAAATTCATAGTGAATTTCTCTGAAATTCATAGAAATTTATTATGAATTTAGGTTGAATTTTCTCTATAGGCGCATCTATGTTCATTTTTTTAGTAAAGTTAATCACAAACTTGTGATTCACACAAATTTCAAAGAATTCAAATTTTAACTATTCAAATTTGAAAACTAATGGCACTAACAGAAAGTTTATAATTTTGTTGACCTAAAAGCAAAAAGAACTAAAAATAAAGCAAAAAACAAAAGAAAATAAATAATACAGAAAACAAAACAAAAAAACTAGAAACAAAATAAAAATAGCAACAATAAGTATTTTGTTGTAAGTAGAAACAAAATAAAATAAATAAAGCAACAAAGAAAACAAAAAAACAAAAAAAGTGTTTTCAAATTTGAAAACTAATGGCACTAACACAAAGTTTATAATTTT
>NC_041385.1:75348895-75349919 GCF_002162155.2 Triticum dicoccoides
GCAAAAAACAAAAAAAAATTCAAAAAACAAAACAAAAAAACTGGAAAAAATTAAAAATATCAACAATAAGTATTTTGTTGTAAGTAGAAACAAAATAAAATAAATAAAGCAAGAAAGAAAACAAAAAAAACAAAAAAAGTGTTTTCAAATTTGAAAATAAATGGCACTAACAGAAAGTTTATAATTTTCTAAAACTAAAAGCAAAAAGAATTTAAAAATAAAGCAAAAAACAAAAGAAAATAAATAATGCAGAAAAGAAAACAAAAAAAACTAGGAAAAAAATAAAAATAGCAACAATAAGTAAAGAAAACAAAAAAAATAAAAACAAGTGCCTCCTACTGGGCCCCCACGGCCTGAATACGACTAGAAACCCTACAATGGGCCAGGATTCAGGCCCGCAGAAGGCCCAGCAGGCCCACAGGCAAAGAAGTGTCAGATTAGGCCCATAGGCCTGCAGTTCAGAGGAGTTCGAGAGAGAGGAGGCAGCAGTGCTTATAAGCAGGTGGTCGACGCTCTCAACTAGCGAGGTGGGACTAAACTCCCACCACCACGCCGCTGTGTAAGGCCATTAGTCCTGGTTGGTGGCACGAACCGTGACCAATGCCACCCTTTGGTCCCGGTTTGTGGCACCAACCGGGACCAATGCCCCCCTTTAGTCCCGGTTCGTGCCATCAACCTGGACCAAAGGCCGCCGCTTTCCGCCCTTTGGGCTGCTGAAAAGAGGCCTTTGGTCCCGGTTGGTGGCATCAACCGGGACTAAAGGGTGCATTAGTCCCGGTTGGTGCCACCAACCGGGACTAAAGGCTTTGCTATATAAGCAAACACTTTGCAAAAAATTCAGAATTTCATCGCCAGTTGCCCCCGATGACGCCGACCTCCTCGACGCCGCCAGGCTGCCCAGCCGCCGTCGCCGTCGCCCGTGCCCCCGAGCCCACGCCGACGCCGTCCGCCACCCCCGAGCCCACGCCCACGCCGTCCGCCGCCCACGCCATCGCCGTCCGCCACCCTCGAGTGTGCCCAGTCG
>NC_041385.1:75349929-75350576 GCF_002162155.2 Triticum dicoccoides
TGGTCATCGCCGATGCCCTCGCCGCCCCCGCCGTCGCCCTCGCCGGCTGCCACCGATGTGAGCCGCCATCGTCAGGGCTCCGTGTTCAGTGCTTTTTTTCATATATACATGTGTATTTTTTTTGTTCATTGCATTTTTTCATATATATAATGTATATATGTATGTGGTAGCTATATGATGAATGGATGTGGCTATGTATGTATGAATATAATGTTCATAGCATTTTCTTGTTTATATATGTTTTTTCATATATGTATTAATTTTTTATTTAGGTTGTTAGTAGATATCGATTTTAGGTTAGTGCATTTTAGGTTAGTGTAGAGGAAAAAGTAAAATAAGGAAAAGGAAGAAAAGAGGAAGAAGGAAGAAGGAAGAAGAAGAAGAAAAAGAAGGAGAGGAAAAAGGAAAATAAGAAGAGGAAGAAAGAAGAAGAAGAGGAGAGGAAGAAGAGGAGAAATAAATAAGAAGAGGAAAAAAGAAGAAAAAGAAGAGGAGAAGAAGAAAGGAATAGAGGAGAAGAAGAAAAAATAGAAAATATTCTATTTTTTTCTTCTTCTCCCTCTATTCCTTTCTTCTTCTCCTCTTTTTTTCTTCTTTTTTTGTCTTCGATCTTCTCCTCTATCGTCGCCGATATACCCCTCCCGATA
>NC_041385.1:75351159-75355111 GCF_002162155.2 Triticum dicoccoides
TTTATTTTCCCGTGTATGTATCTCGTTATTGTTGATATTACCCCCTTGAAGCATTGTCGAGGCCACCCCAAACCCTAGAGAAGCAGCGTCGAGGCCACTAATTAATATGATTCCTTACTGTGATTAGCTAGCTAGTTCTATGTTTGCCACTAATATATCCATATATGTCATGTTTGAATAATAATTGCCATGTTGTAAATATTTGTAGAAACTATGGGCACCCCCCGAGACGAAGCAACAGAAGCGGTGTTGGGGGAGATAATCGCAGAAGGAAGTGATGACGTCTTATCATTTTTGAACGACACCAATGGTCTGGAAGGACAGCGTGAAGAAGCAGGCTATGAATATGATGGCTCCTTTGACCCAATGCCGGTGCAAGAAGGAGACCATGAGGACGGCTCCGGTGACCCAATGACGGTGCAAGAAGGAAACTGTGATGACGGCTCCGGTGACCGAACCGAGTCTGGCCAGGTATATATATTAGTTAAGCCTGTGCTGACTAGCTAATTGATGCATTCATTGTTTTGGTATATGTACACATATTAATTAAGTCTCGTCTTTCTTCTTTTTTCTAGCCCTCCGGATCGAGCACAACTTCGGTAAGGAGACGAGGCCCGAAGAAAAAGTTGAGCTCAGATGAAAGGTTTGAGATCATAGCAATCGCGCGCGATGGCAAACCGATTGAACCCATCCGGACAAAGAACGCATTTGCTGCTCAGTGCGGGGTTCTTGTTAGGGACAAGATCCCGATCAGCATCCAGCAATGGTATAAGCCTAAGGAGGAAGACCCTGAGGTGTCTTATGTCAATGATATGCAGAAAGATGATCTTTGGACTAAGCTGAAGGCAAATTTCACCCTACCGCCAGAGGAGGATCCGGAGAAGCCAGTTAAAGAGCAATTAATCAAGTCTTGTGCTCTTAAGAAGATGGCAGGCCTATTCAGGAGGTGGAGGAAAGAGCTGAGCAAGTTTGTCGACAAAGAAGAGACACCAGAATTCATTGGCAAATATGAGAAGATCAGAGATCACTGGCCCGCATTTATGGCCCACAAGACATCGGAAAAGAGTAAGAAGATGTCGGTGACAAACAAGCAAAATGCTGCGAAGAAGAAGTTTCACCATCGGACGGGGTCAGGTGCCTACCTCAAAGCACGGCCTAAGTGGTCCAAGGCTGAGAATGATTTGCTTGATAAAGGGATTGAACCAGAGACAATGAACTGGCCAGACCATTGCAGGACTTGGTTCTTCGGGGTTGGCGGAACCTGGGACCCTGTATCAGGGAAGTGCCGTTGGACGGATGAGCAACTAAAAACCAGTCAACAGGCTTCGACACTATATTGATGCAGCGCAGCAAGGGACGTTTGTTCCAGACAGGGAGAAGGAAGATCTCACAATGGCCCTCAGGAATCCTGAGCACCCTGGACGAACACGAGGCATGCCAGGCTCCATTCCGTGGAAGGTTGGTTTTCCGGACGCAGGAGGTTACAAAACCAAGGAGAGGAGGAAGAAACTGGAGCAGAGCCAACTGCAGGCGTTGCACGAAAGGGTACAAGGGCTAGAGGCACGAGAAGCAGATTGCAGCAAATGACCTACCAAAGCTTCCCCCGAAGCTACCCCGCCATCTCAGCGGAGAAGCAACGTGGCTTCCACCGAGCTGCTTCAGCCGGAGCATGTCTTGACGGCTCCTGCTAGCTACCCCGTGGATTTTATCACGGAGGCTCAAAATTGCCGCCTTATGACGCAATGGCAGAACTTAAAAGTCAAGGCGGCTGTCAGCCAAGTTCGATCTTCTGAACCCGACGCAACATTTCACTGTCGTCCGATTCCAGAAGGATATGCTAGGTGACGGTGGACGAAATAATGGAGAGATTTGAGGACCTCCAGCTTGACCACCCTACCGATGAAGGGGAGACTCGGCTGGGTTCTGCTCTGAAGACTCCATGCCTATGGCGGAAGGAGTTCATCAAGCTTCCGAACTGGACGCCTCCTCCTCCTCCTCCGGCGAGTCAGGGCACTCCGCCTCCTCCACCGCCTCCTCCTCCGGCGAGTGACGATCAGGGCACTCAGCCTCCTTCTCCGGCGTGTGGCGGCACTTCGCCTCCTTCTCCGCCTGCGCCGGCGCGCCCAAGCAGCCAGCAGCCTCCTCCGTCTCCGCCTCGCCAGCAAGGGCGGAAGAGACCCGCCGTCGCCCCGGCTGCTCCGGCGCATTGTAGTCCTTCTCCTCCGCCTCGTAAGCAAGCACGAAAGAAGACAGACGCCGCAGCTGCTCCGTCTGCTCCGGCATCTAGCAGTACAGCCAGCAGAGGCGGGAGGCAATACAGATACGGTCCTTCTCTCAAGCCTCTAGAGAAGTTACCGTACGAGAGGACCAAGGAGGAAAACGCGAAGATCGTGCGGGCCAAAGTGGACGACTTCTTTGAAGGGTTGAAAGCAAAGAGACATCCACCTCCGGAGGAGAAGGTAGATCCGGTGAAAGCAAAGCGCACTATCGATGCCCTGAGGAAACCACCAAAGTCTCCGCCGAGAACCAACTATGAGCGCATTACTGAACAGACATATCTCGAAGCAGAGCGGTCGGGAAGTACTGTCAGACATCAAAGGTCAAAAGAACGAGCAGTTGTGAAAAAAATTGCCCAGCTCGGCGAACAATCAAATCAATCGTGCTCCCCGCTCAATGTGTCTAGCGGCGACATCATCGCTAATGCTTCGGGGACGGTGGCCGATTATGGCAATCTTGCAGATTACCTGCCTGACGATCAACTTCCTGATTTCGTGGAGGTGGACAAACACAGATACGAGTACGGGAAGCCTCTCGTCAAAGATGAAAAATCTCTAACAACGATGATGCGAAGATTCCATAATTGGTACATGAAAACCTGTAGAGAGTCTGGGGGGACGAATACTTTGTTTCTGAACATTAAAGAGGAGCACAACCTCGTTGGAACTGATCTGTTGCCTATTCCATTTGAGGAGTTCTTCGAGTTCTTCAATCAAAAGGCCCTCGATAAATTAACTGTCTTTTGCTACTGTCTGTAAGTACTATTTCTGTCATTAAGTCTCTATATATAGCTCAGCTCTTTCATTGCATGTATTTATAATTAATTATCCTCACTATATTATGCAGATTGTAGATCGTCGAGTGCAGAAAACAAGAAATATATGATATTGGGTTCATTAACACAAATATCATATATGAAATTCAGGTTAAAAAGCAGGCCAAAGAGGCCGAGGCCAACTTGCTACAATCGTTGATCAAAAATCAAAACAAAGATACCATACTCTTTCCTTACAACTTCGAGTGAGTGTTACTGTCGTGTGCATATTCGGTTTCCCTTATTACTCGAGCGAGGTTATAGTAATGTAATTGATGAATTATCCATGCGTGCGCAACTTCCACTATGTTCTTCTGGAGATTAAGCTTGAGAGGGGACTACTAACTGTCTTAGACTCGAGACGAAAAGATCCCGAAACCTATGCGGACATGACTAAAATGCTCAACAAGTAAGTTCAATCGATCATTATCGCACCATATCGGCAACTTTTTGTTCATTTCCTGATATCTCAAGTAATAATTATTATTTTCTTTGTCTTGCAGGGTTTGGAAACAGTTCAATGCAGAAGCTCCGGGACTGCCGAAGGAGCTGCGATATACATACCCGGAAGTAAGTACTACTGGCTAGCTAGTTGCACGCATCTCCCGTTGATTCTATAGCTATACTTTCATCAATGTCATTTATAATGCTTCATTATCAGTTTGATTGACCTCTATTTCTCGTAAAGTGCTTGTGGCAGGAACAAGGGAATAATTTCGGTGGATACTACGTGTGCGAGTTCATCTACGACGCGACTTTGAAAAATAAGCGGGGCTACTCTAAAAGACAATATGAAGTGCGTAAGCAATAATATTCACAATTTCATTTTATTACACCATCATTTCTGTTGAGTTTCATATA